>NC_092060.1:24305000-24624375 GCF_039877785.1 Chaetodon trifascialis
CGGCGGATAAACAAGGGCGGTCAAATACAAAATGAGGAAAAAAATTAGCTTCACGTCCTGATTGCATCGTAGTAAAAGGACTTTCTTGTGCTTCATTTCCCCTCAACTGCACAGAAGTTTTACATACCGATAAGATTACGTGATCATGCTATATATGTGTGAGTCACCCAGAATATAGAGGAATGTGGGCAGCACTGGAGGCCGCAAACACAAGAATGAAATGCAGCCCCGCGCATCAGATGTTCACGAGAGTCAACAACAATGCCGCACTGTCGGCCACCGCTGACGCTCATAATCATGTTTGCTCATGAGTCACGAAGAGGGCAAAGAAGAACAAGAAGAAGAATGAGAGGGAAGTACAAAAGCTTCAGCTTCTGTGTTGAGTCAGTGCTCTGTTGTTTCTTCTTCGGCTGCTGTGATGACTGAATGTGAATCTCTGTTAAATCTGAGTCACTCTGGCGCTTTTATGTGGCTTCTGGCTGGATGGAAAACAATTTGACGTTGAACAAAGCGTCCCTTTCTTCCCCCTGCGACGACTGTGTAAAACGATTGACGTACTTCAGAGTCGGTCCACGCCCACTCGGCACGCATAGTTCTTCGTGACACGCTTTTCGCCGCTCACCGAGTCTGAGTGGGTTTCATGGCAGCAC
The DNA here is from genome assembly GCF_039877785.1 of Chaetodon trifascialis. Lineage (NCBI taxonomy): Eukaryota > Metazoa > Chordata > Actinopteri > Chaetodontiformes > Chaetodontidae > Chaetodon > Chaetodon trifascialis. The sequence goes on from NC_092060.1 coordinate 24,305,651, forward strand.
AGTCGTTCACCACCTTATCTTTGCCATCGTCTTGGAAACATATTTGCATATAGACTGAAAGAAGGAGTTGAGGAAGTCAACAAAAATGAGCGTGTGGTTTTGACTGTGCCACACAAAAGCCCCGCAGAGGATTCTCATATTTGAGAGTTTCATGGCAGAGTGGGATGTGAAATACCACATATGGGCCAGATTCAGCCCGCAGAGGCCATGAGACCAGTGTCAAAATCCTGGAACCAGAACAAGTGTCCTCAGAATCTCAGTGTCATAATGGGAAGTTGCTGTAAAGCGCTAAATACTTGCAGCTTCCTGTGTACACCATGCATTGAGCTGCATTCAGCGCGAGGGCTTTTATGCTTTAGTAGACTTTTCTATAAGTGTGTGACTATAAGTTTGCTGCTCTGATGCATCCACATGCAGCCACATGTCACACATCCTCTTCCTGATCAGCACATGACAGACGCCAGCAGCGGCACCATGACTCCTGACAGAAGGCACACGAGATGCATCACTACCTAATTCCTCCGACACCACAATCGCCTCTGGGGAGACAAAGACAAGGTGAACGGAGTCGGCAGGTAGTGAGGAGACAACTCCATCCATCCTGGGCCGCTGTCCTGTGGAAGGGCGCCACGGGCTGCTGCTGGACCCAGACGGGACCTGATGTGCTTTTTCCTGCGGCGCCTCAGGGAGCTGCAGCATGGCTGGACTCTCTGATGAGGACGGCACTGCTTGGCTGTTCATTTCACATCTTTAGATGCAGTTCCCCCCCCGTGATTTGAGATTGTGATCATTCTCTATTAGTTTGGTGAATTATTTGTAGTATTTTAGTTTTTTAAATGCATTTCAAGCGAGAAGACGCTGAATCAAAGATTGTGTGACTGTCAGTAGTAAACAGTGAAAACGGTCGTTAGTTGCAGTCCTAAAACAGGCTGATAGCTGGGCTTACATGAAGCACATGCAGGCTTTATTGATCTTTGTAAGTGTAGCTGCTTCTGCTCAGTTTAGTGGAGTCACAGTTTGCCGTCTGCAGCAATACACAGCACTAATGTGACAGTGTACGTTCATTATTTGCAAAGGCATGAGGTTTATACTGTATGCAATGTTTACATGCTTTGAACTGCCTCCTTTAATCCATCTGTTTTTCATTTCAGTATTTACAAAAAAAAGGAGGAATTTCACATCCTGGAAGTCGTCTTGTGCCCTCAGAGGATGAATGACAGAGGGATTAATGAGCATACTGTACATTCCCCAACAGTGATTCCCAGATATCAGAGACTTCTCCAAAGTAATCCTCTTAGTGATGAGATCTGAGGCCTCATTTCCTAACAGAGAATAAGAAAAAAAAAACAAAAACAAAAACATGCTGGAGTTCAACTTCACATATACTCTGTACCTGAAGCATTGTGGCTGAAGTGTATAGTACTTTTCATACAGGAAGAAGTATGTGTTTTTTGAAGTTTTTGACTGTTTACTCATGAGCAGTTAGTTCCAGCTGACCATCCTGCTAACCAGCGACTGCTTCTGGCACAGTTCCACAGCAGTTCAATAGATGTTGTTATATGCACTATTTCATCACATCTGATACCAAGCAAATAATAACACACTTGCAGAAACATTATCTGTGGGTACTCTTTCTTATGATAGCTGTTTTGTGCTAGCATCACGCCAACACTCACTTGAATTCTGGGGTAATGACACATATTTTCAGTCTCCTGAACAATGTTGTGTAAGTTACTGAAAAGTAGTAATTAGTTACAGTTATTAGTTATTTCTCCCAAAAGTGGCTGAATTGTTTTACCAATTACTGTGTCTGAATGTAATCAGTTACAAGGGAAAGTAGCTTTTGCATTGCTTTTAAATGTCTGCTTCAATTCTCTTATTAATGCACACATAGCTACAATTGTTAATAAATTAATATTTTTGATGAGCCCAAGTTTCTTCAAACATTACAATCACTACGATGAAAACTAAGCTCACTTTGCCTGAACTGTCTTGCACCAGTGCTACATAATAAACTAGGAAATCTTGAGAATAAGCTGCATTTTTCTGCTATCTATCCTCTGCAGCTGTCCACTACTTTCAGGTAAGACAAATGAATAACAAGCCCGTACTTTGCATCTTTGCATTACTCCCAAAACTGCTGCTGGAGGACTGGAAGATGTTGGGATGGTGAAACTGAGCGCAGGAAGGGCCTCACATAGAAGCACACAAAAAAACACAGTGTCGCCATGCAAACAGCAACTGTATGTTTTGCAGTGGAAAATACCCACCCAGCAGCCAGGGAGTCTGTGAGGAAATGTGACATTATGAGATGATGATAGTGATTAACATGATTTTCACTTCGCAAAAATGCATTGTTTGTGTTTTGTAGGTGGAGACTCCTAGATGTGTAGGAGCATCCGAGTGGGCGAGCGAAGATTCATGAGGAGAATTAACAGGCTGCATCCCATTTACGAGTAAACACGCAGTCGATTGTACAATATTCTGAGTGCAACATGCTATTAAAGGTGCCTGACAGTGCTCATCATCTTAACAACTGCAGGTATGTTTATGAATGCTTGTGCAAATATGCCTGCTTGTGCTACACTGCATGTCTGTTTATCTAAACACATGTTTGACCTCTGTTAGATCGCAGTGCTGATGTGTGAATAACAACTGAAATATATATAAAAAGCTTCCACATCTTCAAGGTGTTCGTCAAGGATGACTCTGATTTGTCAGCTGCTGCAGCAAACTGACGTGCATGCGTGCGTTTGTGTGCTAAGCCGTATTAAGAATCATTATTATCATTATTTACTGTTCTATTTCCTCAGGTGCTTTTCCTGAAAGGACCAAGAGGCATTACACAAGATTGTACATGTCTCTGACGCACACATATAGATTACTGCCCCCAGCTATCCGCCTTCTCATTCCCTGGAACATCACTCGGTACGTTATGACACTGAATGTGTTCGTTTTTGAAGTCGTCCAAGAGCATCAGCCTGTGCATAAAGACGATACAAGAGAAGATCAATGTGTGATTTCAAGCAACTAAAGACTGGGAAAGATGTGGAATGCTCCAAAAACACCTGTTTGGAACCTTCCACAGGTAAACATGTTCATTGATAACAGGTGATAGTGTCATGATTGGGTATGAAAGGGGCATCCTGGAAAGGCTCAGTCGTTCAAGTGAGGTTCACAACTTTGTGAACACATGATTGGATAAAGGATGTTACTACATGGACTCAGGAACACTTCGTAAAACACAAAAGTTTTACGTAAAAAGCTCTGTTTGTTACAGACTTCCATTTTACTCTGATGGAGTCCACTGTGCTCCTGGAAACACTGGAGGCTTTGGAAGCCGCTTCGACTCCTCCCCGGAGGTTGCAGAGGTCTATGGAGAGTTCCTTGGACTTCATGGTTTGGATTTGGTCTGACAAGCACAAGCACTTTTGGGACCTTATATATGCAGGTGTGCCTTTTTAAATCAGGTCCTGTCAGTTGAATGGAGCTTTTTCACTGCAGACATTTAGATTTGTCATTGCAGGAAAAGCACAGGTGAAACAAATGTCATTAACACTGCGCTCAGCTCCATTAAGTGTGTCAGTCAGACTGAACAACACCTGCACTCAAGCCAAAGTGAGCTGTGAAAAAGGTCCGTTTGCCACAGGTGGACTTCTATCAAGGCGTGCAGATCTCAATGATAATAACAGCAAAAAGGAGATTTGTTTTCTTCTTCTTGTTGTTGCCCTGCACACCTGCACAGGTGTTTTCACACTAATAAATTTGCCACATCTTCTGAGAACAAAACACTTGTCATTATGGGTTATTCTCTGTAGACTGAAGGCCAACAATTTGATCCATTTTAAATGAAATCTATGACACAATACAGCATGTCCTAATGCAAACAGCACATTACACATAAATCTTTGGAGCATGGCCGAACTCTTTATGACTTCCTTCCAGCAGGAAGTAGAGCAGAACTCTCATTTCCTCCTTTCTCCTTCTTTTTCTCTCTTTCACACACACACTCTCACACACAAAGTCCACCTCACGTGCATCCACATTCATCAGCTTCTCCTTCGTCCCGGGAGAACTCGGCTTTGCGTGCACGATGATCGGGCTCACATGCTCACGCCGCCCGCTTCCCTGCCTGCACACACAGCTTATAGATTATTGCCTGCAAGCGTGTTCATCATCTCTAAGCGCACCCCACGCCGTCTCACGTGCCCTCTGCTGAGCCTGTCCTCTCTTGTACCCCATGTCCCCCTCCATCTCCCTCAGGGAATCTTGGCATCAGCGCAGTATTCCTCTTCAGCTTCATACTGCAGCATTTTCTTCGGTTGTTTTTCTGTCCTCTCTCAACACTCATATCCTCTTTGTGTTCCCATTCCTCTCTGTTCTCCCCAGTTTCGTCTATTTTTACTTTTTTCTTTCCTATTTCAATATCCAACCTAAGGACATCGACGACACTCCACAGTGGATTAGGATCAGTGAAGTGGCCAGCAAAGGCCGGCGGTGGTGAAAGACTATTCAGATCCTTTACTCAAGTATAAAGGTGCATAAATACTCTAGTAAAGTACCTTGAATTTGTACTTAATTGGACTACTTGAGTAAATGTACTTAATTAAACTCCACCAATGAAGGCTGGCTTCTGATTTTGTGGCATGCATTTCATCGGCTGGGATTTGATGTCTTTGTTTGGTTTTTATTTTGTGGCATTTCCTGTCTTTATTTTTCCGTACAGTTTGTTTTGGCTGCAGGGCTGCATCAGTACCAGCTGTTTGTCCACCTGGTAAAAATGATCTGTGCTAAGTTGAGCTCAGGATAAGTGTATTCACCGTAAAGATGCATATCTGTTGGAAATTTTCAATATTACCAATACAGTACCTGAGTTGCAGTTCTAATGGCAAAACTACTTTTTTTCGATACGAATTGTCAAAAGTGAAAACACAATTAGCCATACAGTAAATGTACCTCAATAAAATTCATTGACAAACTCAGGGGTGGACTGGGATAAAAAATCGGCCCTGGCAAGAGGGATGATGACACATGAAAGAGGGAGAGAGCTACAGACACAATGTCTTATACATACCTGCGTATACAGGTATTACAAACTAACTAGAATACAAACTAACCTGGCCAGAGAACATTAGCCAAAAATATGTTATTGACGTTTTATCATTATCAGATTAACCAAGGGGTTGGGTTGCTTTCCTCATTACAAGTGTTCTGAAAGCAGTCCAGCTTACCGCAGCTTTTACTGCATGTCCCTGTTCAATGTCGCCACCACCACCACTGTCATCGGCCACGGGAGCTGATGAAGGCCCTGCCGTGGCAAACATATCAGAAATTTTTGCGCATTTGGCAGCGCTGGCATGAAGAGCCAGCTTCTTCTTGTCTCACAGTTTCTGTGCACCTGCCTTTCGTTTTCTCTACATTTTTGAAGATCCAAACAGATTACGTTACTGATGCAAAAGAGGGGAAGTGTTCCATGGTATGATTGAGCGAGATGAGCCCCCTCAAGTGTCAGTGAAGAAAATAACCTATGGGCCGCAGACCAGTGTGTGTCGAGGGCTGGTCGGTGGTTATGAACAAACTCTTGCACTGACTTTTTTTTTTTTTTTGCCAATGCATTACGACGGCAGGACCAAATGGAAAGGGGTTGGTGTTTAACGATGTGATTGGGCCAGCCTCATGCCAATCAGGCCGCTGATCAACTGTCTGATATTATGGGCCGGTCAGACCAATATCTAAAATAAAAAAAGAAGTGGCCGACTGTTGGCCTAAATAGCAAAAAAAAAATGCCTGCTATGCCAGATGGTCAGTTCGTCCCTGGACAAAATAATAATTTGGAAGGACAGGAGGACCTGGTGACTTCTTCAGTTACAGACTAATGATGATCATCTGATCATTATCACCAATTAAAAGCAGGAGCAGAGGGATGGATGTGGCGTGTGTACAAACACTTTGTAGTGTGGTAGCATCCAAAAAGAAACGCAAATAAGAGCCGGCTTCACTCGGCAGGTTTACTTTGCTTGTTGCTTAACACTCAAATGAACAAATAACAGGAACGGACAGTTTCACTGCTGTCAAGTTCAGTTTATGAAGACAAAAGTCGAGAGGCTGCATGTTTGATGCCCATCATGTGGACGGATCTAACTATGCAAGGGTTCTTTTTATGTGGTGATTATCTGTATACATCAATATGTTGAGAGAGTGAACTAATTCAAAGGGAATGCAGCGAATCAGTTCTAATACTGTCTTCACCTGTCAGGTCCAGTTTGGGTGAATAATAGAAGCATTGAAGATGGTTGTCTTCATGCCTTTTAGAGCAGATGGAGGTGATATTTGGACCAAAGACGGTATCAAAAAAGTCATTCTGGTTTTTCAAGTAACCACACAAAGTCTTTGAATGAACAATCTTAGAATCAGCCCGTCCTTCTTCAAAGCACCTGGACCTTGATTACTTAACGCTGCGTGTGTCTCGATTAGGGCCACATGGGTCCAGGTTCAGATTAGCTTTCTACCAGCATCTCAAAACAAAGGTCTGTCAGTAAGTTTGCTGCTGTGTTGAAGGAGTCTGCCGTCTCATTCAGCCAGTCAGGAACTCTAATGTACAGTTCACATTGAAATATTGTTAATAGTATCAGGAGTTACCCTGCAATGCTCAGTCCTAACCCCAAACGAATCTCTTCCTTCAACAGCAGTGTTTCCCCTGTAATTGCACAGGCCATAAAAAATCTTATTTTTAATGCCAAAAACAACATCCATTCATTGGTAAATCAATGATTTGTGTTTGTGGGGGCCTCTGTGTGGCGCGGGTCCAAACATGAGTCAACCTCTGTGCTGTTGCCGGGGTAATTTAAAGTGATGGGATTGCCACTACCAGTTTATCCCCCATATTCAGTCTGCACTGGAAGTGATGTAATGACGTTACAGTTAGAATTTTATTGTGGTTTGCCTGCCTCTGCCAACTTTTGAAGACTCTGAAGGAATTTATTAAAAGATATTAAGCGTATTTTTTGTCAAAAAGGAAATTATCATTATATTGATGTGTGAGTCCACTGAATAATTTCCATTAAAACACATGCTGTTTTCATTTAGAGACTATTCTTACAGAGTCCAGAGGACTGATAGAGCGCTTCATCACATGGTGTAACAACAATCACCTGAAGCTCAATCAGCAAAATCAATGAGCTTGTGGTGGACTGTGATGCTTCAAATATAGATGTTGCTGCAAAGAAGCTACACATTGTAAACTGTGGATGCTTCAGACACATCTTCAACCCAGCAGCAGACGATCTGCACAGTCACCACAGCTTCAAGGTGGACGCCCAAGATTAATGTGACCAATTCAGTGTGTGACGAAATGTGAAATATGGTCACAATCTGCCCTTCTGTTCCTGAGTTATGGCATTGAATAATGGCCAGAAAAGTGTTTTTGCTGAACATCATGATGTCACTGTGACTTCGACCTTTGACCTTCTGGACATAAAATGCATCACATGATAATTTTATCCAATGAAACACTGACCACCAAAAACCAGGTGAATGTCTATGCCAAATCTGAAGTTCCCTCATGGCGCTCTGGAGATGTCGCCTTATGAGAACAGTTAAGACGTACACACAGACAACCCGGAAACATAACGCCTCCAGCCACAGATGTCGGCGGTGCAGAGGCATGAAAACTGCTGCGTCTGATTTTTAAAAACAGATGTATGCTGTTTTTGGTACACTTTGGAAAAAAGGAATAACTACAAGCCTGACTCAGCCGGAGAAAATCATACCGACATAAACAGACAGAGAGACAGATGCTGGGAAAATGAGTGAGAGCGAAAACAAAGACGGGGGAGGAAGAAATGGAGAAACTGTGGTTACGCAACGTATCGTGCAGGCAAACCATCAGTAGACGGTCATGTCAAGGTAGACATAAGCTCAAGTACGACACATAAACACACACAAACAAGTGGGAGTGCAAACTCCAGAGAGGCCACAGGTGAGTATGACGGAAAATGCCTTTTTGTCTGTTTTGTTTTCTATTTAAATCCTTGTTGTCAGTTTACTGTAAGAGCACTCTCTCCGCCATCGTGGACCAGAGCTGAAGCAGTAATTACCTGAAGAGTGAAGAAATCTTTTTCTTCCCCTGAAGAGCATTTTGCACATGTATCATTTCAAATACATGAGCGTGTATAAACTGGAAAGCAAGTTTTTGAGCACAGAAGTTGATTCTTGAACTTTGGATTGGTATGTGTGACAAAATAATCTGAGCTTTCAAGCACATCTCACGGAGATCTCGTGGATCTAAAACTGAATTTTTGAAAGTAGCACTGAAAAAGGGCCAAATAGTGACAGCTGGACAGAGCGTATTGTACTCTGTGATGATAGGAAGCTGCAGTTCAAACTTGACAAACAGGCTGAAATCATCAACATTTTCCCAGATAACACGAGCACATTCCTTCGCCCTCGAGGAGGATGCTTGCCTGAAGCTTGCAATCATCACACCAGTAATCAGCAATGAGATACTCCTCCTGAGAATAAGAGTTACCAGCCTTCAAGCTGCAACAACTTGTAGGAAATAAGTGAAAAATGAATGACAGCAGCTCTGATAAGCGAGCAGGAGGAGAGGTATTCATGATGGAGAAGATCTGAAATTCATCATTCGTTAGTGAAGGTGGTGGCATGTTCATATAAACTGTCAGTGTTTATCGGTTTCCCAGTGGGTGGCTTGTTGAAGATTACAGGGGGGCATACTCTGGCATTTTGAATTTCAGCCCTTTATTTTCCTTTCCCACACTCTTGCAGACACACTGCACGGTCAAACTGTCCAGAGGGAACACATGCAAATAGACTACACATGCAAACTGTTCTGGAAAAAATATTGCAAATGAAGGCGGAGGAGGATTAGTTAGCTTATGAGTCTGGAATGAATGGAAAGCTCTCAGTGAAGCCTTGACAGCAGCTCTGTAATCCAAACTTCAAAGGAAGACCTTTAGTTATAAAAACCTTCTCCTGTTTCCTTTTCCTCTACTGGGCAAGAAATGCAATCCTGACCTTTTCTCAAAGCGAATGAACACAACCTGGAGCAGGCAAAAAGGCCAAAACAGGAGCTCAGTAACATTTTTTGTGTGTCTGTGCTTCCCCTGCTTCCTCATTTGCATCTCTAAATCCTGGTGGATTTGGTGTCACTCTGTGACAGGATGCAAAAACACATGAGACAAAAGATAGAAGATAAACATGTAGTAATACTGTATAAAAAGCAGTGCAGATAAACGTGGGGATTCAGCTATAAATCCCCCTGCAGATAGTGCAGTTATGTAATTCATCATCGAACTTCAAAGGTGCCTGTCTGATGTGAACTCTGTCCCCTGCTGAGTCAATGTTACAAGACTAACCTTCACACCATGTCAAAGAAAAACATTTGGGGAAAAGAAAATTGGAGTCTTCCTGGAACTGTTGCTGCACTTCAGATCCTGGAAGAGTAAATGTAAGAGTTTTTTTGGTGTGTGGCAGCAGAAAGGTGCGTAATTCATCCTGGAGTAAAGTCCTGACATCACTTACGGGCTCGTCGCTGTTCCATAAGCTTCTGAACCAAGAACTAATTTACTAGCATTCACAAATGTATAGCTCATACGCTTCCCTGTGGGGGTAATATTTTGGGTGTCTGCATACTTTAATAGGTTTTCTTACTTCCACAACAGAACCCAGAAGTGCCAGTTTTACTTCAGGCTGATCAGCCACAACACTGAGACCACCTGCTTAATATTGTGTAAGCCGCCCTCGTGCTGCCAAGACAGCTCTGACCCGTCAGGGCATGGACATGGGACCTCTGGGTGTGCCCTGTGGTGTCTGGCACTGGGACCTTGGCAGCGGATCCTCTGGGTCCTGGGGGTGGGACCTCCATGGATTAAGCTTGGGATCTGGGGAGTTTGGAGGCTGGCCCAGTGCCTTGGGCTCTTTGTTGTGTTCCTTGAGCTGTCCCCGAGCAGTTTTTGTGGTGTGGCAGGGCGCATTGTCCTGCTGAGGGAGGCCACTGCCGTCAGGGATTGCCTTTGCCACGGGGGGTAGGGGGGCTTGGTCTGCAACAAAGTTTAGGAGAGTGCTGCGTGTCCAAGTAACATCAGGAATCAAAGTTTCCCAGCGGAACATTGTGACGACATGATCAATATTATTCACTTGACCTGTGAGTTGGTGTAAGTTCACGACTGACACGGCTCTAAATACAGCCGGTGAGATGACATCACCTGTGATGAAACAACCCCCACCCCAACAAAACCAACATTGTGTTTGTTGTTTCAAATACAGTCAAAAGCTATTTAATGGTGGTCTGGTGGGAAGGTCTTAACTTTTATTCAACCTTTCACTGGAGTTACAGATGCAGACACACACACACACACACACACACACACACACACACACACACACACACACACACACACACACACACACACACACACACACACACACACACACACACACACACACACACACACACACACACACACACACACACACACACACTCCATCACTGATGGGAACAAAGCAGTAGTTTTGTGCTTTGGGGTTCATTGGTACACATTAAAAATATGGTGCTGTGGTTTCACAATTCACACACACACACACACACACACACACACACACACACACACACACACACACACACACACACACACACACACACACACACACACACACACACACACACACACACACACACACACAATGCCTCTTGTCTGGGCTGCGGCCACACAGCACCATAATTAGGTCTGTTTTGTGCCGATAGAGGAACAGTAATGTGATACACACACACTTCTGTGATTAAAGACCGAGCCAACGGCAAAAAGAGAGCACAGACTCAAAAACACAAGTACAACTGCGAGGAAACAGGGAAGCAAAAAAAAAAAAAAAAACCCCAGCGCTCGCTGCCTTATCTGACATGTGGCTTGGGAAAGAGAAAAAAAAACAAACCGTGAGCCAAAGAACATCTGATACTACAACATGCAGCTACATGCAACATGAACTTAAAGACATTAAAGACATGTTAGAGATGATGGATTCTCAGAGCATAATATGGACACATACACGCAAGAATGAACACACATACATACATAATCGATGTGTGTGTGGCTGGTAAAGTGGTGACAGAGCCAGATGGCGATGCCCTGGGGTGGAGGCGACAGAGAGGGAGAGAGCTGTGATTTCGCTCCATGCTGTTAACTTCTGTTATCGCTCCTCAGATCGTCTCCTCTCCACACTCCCTCCAATCATTATGTAACAGATAAAACGTAAATGAGCAGAGAGAATCCGATGTTTTAAAAGTATTTGGAGAAAAGAAGGCTCTGCACACTTAGGTCTAACACATTACCCACGTGTTCGTGACAAAGTACCACCGCTCCCTATTTGATGTCATGATCAGCTCTGAGTCCCTTTTGTCAAACACTTGTACTGATAAAACAGAGTTTGTCGTCCACATGCACAAGAAACTCCACAAATACAACACATCACAACAACTGAGTATAAATCCAGACAGAAAGCAATCAGGAAGTCAATATAAAGTAAACAAAGTACCTACACACCTCAAACACATGCATTAAGTATCTGATACTAGAAAGCTAAAACGTTAAATTTAAACCAACAGGATGTAAAGAACTTCATTTGTTTGTCCAATAAAGTTTTGTTTGTGAACGCTGATTGATTGGAAATTTTAAGTTCAGTTTCTGATCAAATACCAGCACAGTTACGCGGCACTTTGTGTTTAGTACTACTTAGTAAATGTTAGCATGCTAACATGCTAACCTAACACTGTGAGCATGGTAAACATTACTGCCTGCTAAACATCAGGATGTTGGTAGCATTGTCATTTTAAGCGTGTTAGCAGGTTAAAGTTAGCATTTAGCTCAGAGCACCACTGTGCTTGAGCACTACACTGACAGAGCTGCATGGCTGGAGACCGTTCCTGTGGGGTTTGCAGATAAAAAGGCCTGCAGAGTTATCGCTAAGATTTGGTTTTGTTTTTCTTACAGAAAGTGTCTTATTCAAGGTCACTGAACAGGTGGTTGTTCAAAGGGTCAAACTCCTAACGTCCCACTGAAGACGCCTCTCGATTGAGTGTCAAAACCTCTGCAGAATCTTTTAGGTTTTGGTATTTAGCAAAAGAAAGCAGAAACAGTGCCCACACAGCTCCTCCATGCTTCACGCTATCTGTTTTCATTCTGGTGTGAGCAGATTTTCACTTCTGTTTCTGTGAATGCAGGCTTATGCAAGTGTGCGTGTGTGTGTGACTTTGTGCCTGTGCATGTGTGTGAAACAGATTATTGGGACTAATCAAAGATTAAAAACTAAATGGCTGTTCACTCTCTCACATGCAACCCCCGAGGCTCTCTCTGCAAACTGATACGTACTTAATGAACCTGAATGATTTTTTCTGAAGTGCTTAAAAACACAAAGCAGACAGCTGCTTTTCCAGACTGACAGAAACTTGTCAGGTCTAATCCGAACACCAAAGACAAAGAATTCTCAGGTAAACCTGAATTTAGGGTGTGTTCTGTCACGTTGTTGACAGCCATGATTTAAGTACCATGACAATGAAGTTGATGACACAGCAATTAAAGCAGTCACTAAATGAAATGAACACTGAAAAATGATATATTCACTGGACCAGTGCATGAGAGGCGTGTGTGTTGAATATTTGTTTTTCTTTCTACTTTCTGCTGAGGTCAAATAGCGATCACAGTGTCTGGTTTCACCAGCCTGCAGTGGCAGTTGGATGGAGTTTAGATGTTTCAGATAATTCGGTTTACCTGAGTTCAGCCTAAATGTGTGGCAGCACTGCCTCCTCTGGAGCGTGTTGGTAGCTGTTCTCTGTTATGTAACTATGATAATTTATGCAGATTTATGCAAGTTTCCTCACAAAGCAATAACCACATTGGGACTGTGAAGATGTTAATCAGACATAAATGCCTGATGATAAAACTAGTGTGTGCTGTTTATTTTTGGGGGTGTTATTGCTGTTTTTTTGGTTCCGTCTGTATTGTCACAGTTTTCTGTTGTTCCTCATTAAATATGCATTAAGCAGGTGATGTGTGGGAAATGATGACACACTCAAAGGTTTGCTGGTCATGAGACAAACCTCTTCTCTCACTGCAATGGATGTGAACTGCTAAGAACCACATGTGAGCAAGAAATGAATGGAATAAAATCAAAACAGCACATCATATATCTCATATCACAGATGCAACCCTGTACAACCTGCTTGTTTAGTTTCTTTACTGTGTCTACACTGCAGTTTGATGGCTCATGTGTGTCTACTGTATGTGCATATGTGTGTTTTTGTGTGTGCGTGTCTGTGACCATTTGCCAAGTCAACGATCGGTTTTCCCACAAAGTAATCATTAAACCACATGTTCACATAATCACACCGGTGTGTGAACATCAGCAAACAAACACATACACATGCACACACACCCTTGACAACCATGTTTAGTTGTGAAGTTGGCCATTTTATTATTTGTATGTTTCTTACAAACCACCTTCGAACCTGCTTTGTGCTGATGGTACATTTAAAAAAAGGTCCCAGAAGCCCCTGCTCTGGCTAGCGCCAACACCTCGATTAGCTCTCTGACCTGTAGTAAACGGTGCCATTGTCCCAACAGTCCATCACTCCAAAACCACAATACCTTGGAAAATGTCCCACTGGATCAAAAGCCCATTTGTCTGACCGCCCGTTATTCTGAAAACAAACTGAAGGTCACTTGACCGTGACAATAAAAGTCACCTGACTATTGCTACCATGACGACAAAAGTCACTTGACTTTGTCCTTTCCTGCATGTCCAAATACAACAACATTTAAGCCACTGTAGGACGTTCATTTTTGGTGTCATTCCTCTGCTCCTGCTCTGGGCTCTGTTTTTAGACTTTACGAAACCCAATGATGGGCAACTTTGGCCAATCACAGGTCATCTCAAAGAGACGGCGTTCCTATTGGCTGTTTTGCAAATGCAGATGTGTGTGGACGTCCCTTCAGATGGTGAAAGCCTTATCTCACACAGCCAGACGTTTCTCCACACTTTGTTTCAGCGCTGTGCCGATGCTGGAGAAAGTGAAAGTTCAAAATTCTGTAACTTGTCATTAATTTCCAATGCGTCCTTTGCCCACAGCAGCGAATTGTACAAAAAATGTCCCAGTGCTTCTGGGATTCTACAACAGTCTGAACATGTCTTCTTTTTCTTTTGATGCCATGTTTTCTAACTTCAGGTGAAAAAAAAGACATTCAAAGTTTTCAGAGTGAGGACTCATCTTGACTTTCCCCTGGAAAGAAAACAGGAAGTCCATCTGTTCCCAGTGAGACGAATCAGGGCAGAGAATTGGCTGTGGTGTCATAGTTGCCCCAAGTAACCGAGGTCGACAGATGACAGCAGCTAATTGGAAAACTAATGAGGTCCAGAAACTCAGCCTGGACTCTGGTGTGTGTGGACAGAGACAGTAATGAGGTCCAGAAAGAGGGACAGAGCGAGGGGTCAGCCTTGTCAAGAGCAGCTGCTCATAAAACAAACAAAAAGAACAACCTGTACTTGAAATGAAAAAGTGGACGCACATCACTCTTTATGATGGAGTTCATCAATTCTTAGGTTATCACTACTAATATATGTTAAAACTCACAAAGCAGACAACACACAACTGCCAGCTAACGCAGTTTAACACACAGGTGAGACTGAAATAAGAGGGCCACAGGAAATAATCTCAGATCGCATCATTTCAGGAAGTAGACTTTAGGGAGGGGACTGGGATTATTCAATCATCATGGTGTAGTAAAAACATCACTCAGAGCCAAGGCAGCATGATCGCCAATGAGAGCTCTAATCTGAGTAATGAGTGGCATCACAGACATCCAATAAGAATTAAAAACAAATGGGAGTACAAATATCTATTTGAGAAATAGGTTTGAGACAAAATGTCTTTTTTTTTATATAGCTTCGGTACTTTTGATACTATTGAATATATAATTAACAGAGACAGTTAAAAAAAACAAAGTATTGATACTTTTGACAACCTCAATGAGAAATGTTGCTTTTCTGTATTTTTTTTTTTTATGAAATCTTCTAAACTTAAGGACAACTGGACAATACTCCTGTGATGATGAAACAGAGACACATAAAGAGGGAGACAGAGGCAGAATGGTGGACAGGCTTGACAACTGGATTTAAGCAAAGTTCATCCTCATTTAAGAGGCGAGGTTTATTGGGAGACAGGTATAACAGGTTCACAACTTCACTTGCACTAGTGAGCAACAGTGCAGCTCTGTCTCCTGCCTAAACACACCATGGGTTTGGCTGGACTAGCTGCTCGCACTCATTGTGATCTCCAAAAGCTCAGCAAATCTCATTTAGGTTTACAGCCTGTTCGCAGTTTATCATCACTGTAAAGGTCTGGATGAATACTGTACTTCATGGCCTCGACCTTGAGGAGAGAGAATGGGTGAAAAGTCCGCAGTCCAGGAGAATAAAAGAAAAAGAGGGAAAGAGAAAGATATACATAAGGAGCAGGTGGGCAGCAGATGAAAAGAGGAAAGAACGGGACAATGGAGGGATGAGGAGACGAGACGTGGCCCTGACATCGACACTGACATGTGAATTGACAAGTTGGATTTTAGATTTATTACTGGAAGCAAACGTGTCCCATAGAGACAAAGGAATAATAAAAGTGAACATCTTTTCATGCAGACTTTTCCACACACACACACACACACACACACACACACACACACACACACACACACACACACACACACACACACACACACACACACACACACACACACACACACACACACACACAAGAAAGAGTTATCCAAGGGCCATCAAAAGGCCTACAGCCACTTGCCTCTTAAAAGTGGAGATTAAACCACCCCAGAAAGAGGATTATAGAAATTACAAAGAGCACTGCTGAAAGAGAGACAGACAGGAAGAGAAACTAAAAAGGGGAGATTGAGCAGGAAGATGACAGTCCAGAAATAGAGAAAGAGGATAAGATGTGTGATGGAGGGGGAAAAAAAGGACTATGGGGAAGATGAGAGGAGGGGAGGAAAAGCCATCACATGCACAAGAGAGACAGAGGGAAGGGAGAATGACATAAAGGGCAGAGAGGATTTAGATGATAGGAGTCATTATTATGTACATTACAATGTGATGGAGGGAGGGCGTGAGAAAAAAGGAGGCAGTGAATTAACGGATCCATCGAGGAAAAGTGCTTCTGAGCGCCGCATGAAGGATACGGTCACAGTTATAAGTGGAGCCTTCAGACACATGCAGGGCTTCATGTCCACACGTGATACATCTCCTTTGTGACGAATAGGCCTGTTACCGACTGTTAGCATCCCCCTAAAACAAGAAACTTTAAGTGGTGATTCGTCCTGGAAACTTGGGTACGAATCAGAACAACAGTCTGCTGCTGTTTTGTATGCTGCTTAACACGTCTTAGCGACAATATGATTTTTTTGCTCTCTCAGTTTTTATGCCTTTAATGGGAATTCTGACTTCAATTTACAGGCAAAGCCATGACTCCCTCTGTGAATGAGAGGCTACGGAGTATGACTGGAAAATAAAGCAAATTTCTGTATTGAAGAGTCTCTTCCCTGCTTTGATTCTTATTACAGTTTTTCACTGAAGGAACAATTTTACTGCTCGTCCTGTATTAATCTAGATAAAAATGGACAAAGTCATCTAGTAGAAAGGAAAGAAATGAGATGTACTGATGTCAAGAAACGAATAATACATTAAGATTTCAGATCATGCTGTCCGGCTGTCCGGGCTCAAAGATGAGTGCTTGAAATGATTCAAACATTTATTTGGAAAGCTACACAGAGCCACAGCAGCCACATTAACGAGGAAAACGCCAGGTCGAGATAAACTGTAATCCTCTTTTTATTGCGTCCAGGTTATCGTATGCTCATTTTTCTCTCCAAAATTAGCTGCACCTGTTGACAGGTGAACCAAGCTCACAGAGGTCTGAGCAAATTTCATGAAAATGCCTTTAAATGACTGTTGTTTATTTTCTGTGCCGAGGACAGTAAACGGTTGACACGAGGTTTGCTACATGGGCTAATGGTGAGTGTCTGATTGTTAATTCTGTTGCTAATGTGTTTGCCTACCAGGATAACATGATTATCGGCCACCAGCTGACAGCCTGGTGCAGCCTTCCATCTCGCTCACCACGTCCTCCTTTTTCCCTCCTTTGTTACGGTTCATCTTTTTCTTTCCGGCCCATCTTCACATCTGCTTTTTGCCTTAATCACAAAATCGTGAGTTGTCCTCACTCACAAATGCAATTCTAACTCATTAACTCCTTTCTTCAAATACAATATTCAGAGTATAACTGAACATATTTTGTTATTTTCGTCATAAGAGCTCCATTCTGACTGGTGTGCTGCACCACTGCAGGTTTGTGGTACTGGAGTGCAGTTCAGACCCATCGACATGATCCACCATGTAAAATCAATTATCCTGTGACAGCTGGTTTGATGGGACACAGTGTAGTTATCACAGATAGGCTTTAAATATATACTATCTACTTAATTCACCTCTGTACATATCATGGGACACATTAAGCCAGCGATTAAACGACACTCATTATTTCCTCTCTATGGGGTATTCAACCCCTTTAACATCCTGCTTCAAGGTCAGCCCCCCCCCCCCCCCCCCCTCCTTTGGTACAAGGTTAATCTTCCCTCCTTCAGTCTGTGGCTCTTGCTGTCAGTTCTCATTGTGATTTCTCCCTCTTTCTTGTAGGAAATTGACCCTTTACTGCAACTTAATATACAAAAAACAATAAACAGTTTATCTCTCAGAGCTGTCTATTGTAGTTGATGCAACCCCCCCCACCCCAAAACCAAAAAAACACCCACTGCAAGGGTTTGATTCCTGGCAGCTGTGGCCCCAGCAGTGCTTTACATGATTGCAGTGTTTGTTGGTAGAAAACAGAGGTGTTGCTTCACTGGCAACTCCAATTGGCTGGTCATGGCACCCCAAATAAATAATGGTGTTTCACAACA
This sequence comes from Chaetodon trifascialis, assembly GCF_039877785.1. Classification (NCBI taxonomy): domain Eukaryota; kingdom Metazoa; phylum Chordata; class Actinopteri; order Chaetodontiformes; family Chaetodontidae; genus Chaetodon; species Chaetodon trifascialis. The sequence continues at coordinate 24,323,677 of NC_092060.1, forward strand.
CGCCATGAATACACAGATCTGCACTGGGAACATACCAGTTGTTCAGCTAAAAAAGACTAATGGTACTTGTCCAAAGATAGCTATAAGATACAAACTGGCAGCAAACTAATGACTTAGCATGCAGCTAAAGGAGCTAGCGAGCTAATTTGCTCACGTGATATTTAGCTTCCCAGATTCTTAAGTAGTAAAGCTGGGATCTGGACTGGACTAATTGCTTTTTCTTGGCTAATTAGCTGCTGGTTTCAGCAGCTGGCTGGAACATTTCTCATGTTTCTGGAGTCCCTTGTTAACAAACCGCTTGGACAGTATAATGTACAGCATGTGCTGCAGGCTGGCATAGCAGCTTCCTATTGGAACTTCAAAATTCATAGTCATTCATGAATCAGCAACCAAACTGCAGCTACAGTTTCCCACTGAGAGCCGTACACAGGTGACGATTGTTTGCCGTGGCTTAGCATATTTGATGCGGCATTTGCACAGGAAGTCCTGTGGCTTTCCACTGAACAAACATTATTCTGGTCAGGCTTTTCACCTCCTTCTCCTCCTCCTCATCTTGTTTGGAGAGATAACAATGCTGTTCATTTTAAAACACATTTACAAGGGAGCAAATATAATTATTAAGATAAGAAATAAAGGAAAAAAAAGATTTCCAAGCGAAACATTTCGGTGAGGGAGTCAGTGCATCAAATCCCTTTCTACTGCAGTGGTTTTTTTGATGTGTGGGAATCCGCCCAGCTAATCAATCACGTGTGTCACAGTTCTGCAGCCTTTTGTCATTGTCAACAGGAGTTACCATGAATACAAAAAACACACTTCAAAACACTCTGTTAGCCATTGAAGCTGAATGTACTGCTGGCACTAAATGAGTGTTTGAGCTTGTGTGCAATACTTTGCCTGTAAGAGGGCATGAGTGTGTGTGTGTGTGTGTGTGTGTGTGTGTGTGTGTGTGTGTGTGTGTGTGTGTGTGTGTGTGAAGCCCTGGGTTCATGCAGAGTGTCATACAGAGCGTGGGACTCTCTTCTATATGACAATACCATCAAAACCACTCAGGCTTACTCTTTGATTTTACACACACACACACACACACACACACACACACACACACACACACACACACACACACACACACACACACACACACACACACACACACACACACACACACACACACACACACACGCACACACACACGCACACACGCACTCCTCTCTTTCCACTCGCTCTCTGTTCATCAGAGTTGACTCTGCATGTGTGGCTGTCAAAGCGTTCCTCTGTGCTTTAATCTATGACAGGAACTTGTTCGGTAAATGATGAATGACGCCCAGCCCCTTTTTCTGTCTGCATTATGTTCGTGCAACAAAAAACAAAATGGAGCACGGTGTTTTGGCGGATCCCTGCCTCTAATTAGCTGACTTGCTCATGTCTTTTATTAAAATCACAGGACAGTGCGGTTACAGATCAGTAGAGCTGTCGGCGTGCATGTGCTTGGCTTTGAATGTTGTCTTTTCTCGCTATTCTCACAGTATTTCCCAAAAGATGCAAGCAGAGGTCACTTTGCCCCCGTAAACAGACCTGGGTGTTGCCAAAGATTATGGTCACCGTGCAGCACAAACAGAAGACTTTAAATGGAGTCCTTCAAATGCATCTTGTTTAAATCTTAAGAGCTGTATTGTTCTGACAACAATATCTAAATGCCCCCTGGCAGGACGACCTGAAAACAAGCAACATTAACCGTTTGTCCCCAAGTACAGCGACACGTCTCCGTTATCTCTGTTATCGGTCCAACAAATCAAGTGTTTCATATATAAATGCGTGGAACAAAATTCTAGCTTGTAAATCTCATGAGGAAGTTGTCTGACGCTGATAAGGGAAGGAGAACGTCTACCAGAGCAAACACAGTAAAAGCTTTTCGATGGCAGAGGGAGTGAAAGGCCTGTGGGAAAACTCACATCAGACATGTACACAAGCGTTCAAAAGTTTAGAATCGCCTGCCACAAAAGCTCGGTTCTGCACCGTCGGATGGCTGAGAGGACGACTGTGTTTTTCATGCTTTTAGGTTGTAGGAAGTCCTCTTCACAAAGAGATGCATGAAGGGTTTGCAGGGAAAGATGTTTTGTACATGGAGAACAAAACGCTGGAAAATGGTTCAACCAGACTTGAGGGGACACAAAAGAGACTTATGCTTCATATTTTAAAGCGTAACGGGAGCCAGACAATGAATAATAATAAGTGCCCACATGAATATGAACCTCTTTGCATGTTGCACTCGACTTTGGCCGAGCAGGGTAACACATGCAGGCAACTCCAGTCACTTTGTCAGCTCAAAGGAAACAGGAAGTGCTGATGACAGGTCTTTGTTTTTCATATTTATAAATCAGCAACATTATTTGACACAATTTCTTTTAAGAAGCGCAGATCACAGATTTTGAAATTCACCATCTGAAACGGTAGAAAGATGCTCAGAGATGTTTTCTGGAGAGCGACAGAATAGTGACTTGATTAGTGCCAGTGATTACGACCTCTCAGTCTGTTGGCCTGTGCCTCTGAGTGTGTGTGTGTGTGTGTGAGTGAGTGAGTGAGTGAGTGAGTGAGTGAGTGTGGGGGAGAGAGAGAGAGAGAGAGAGAGAGAGAGAGAGAGAGAGGAAAAAAGAGAGGGAGAGTCATTGATTGTGTCCCAGGCCTGAGGGGCCGCCAAGACAGCTTGACTGGTGAGAACAGATGGCAGCCCACTGAGAGGGTGTGTGTGAGTGAGTGTGTGTGTGTGTGTGTGTGCACGCTACACAGAAAGTCTTTATTTGCAAGTGTGAGAGGGTGAATATGTGTGGAAGTGATTCTACAATATACATACATGTTCCGTGTGTGTATGTGTGTGCGTGTACATGCTTCTGATTAAAAGACTCACATACACACACCATCACTCAAACCTCACACACCATCACTCAAACCTCACACACGCGCGACGCAGCCCACGCTGCCACTAAACTTCACACTCGTCAAAGCCTGAAATTACAAACTCTGACGCTCCATGATTCCCTGTCCTCTGTGCTTCATCGCACGCGGGACCATGCACGTGCACACCGACACATAAACGAACACAGGCGTCATGAGACCGCAGCTTAACGTGGGTCACATGATTCCAGTCAAGATGTTAAATTAGAAAACTTAAGTAAGAAGTTTTTCAGAACTGTACAGTGCATCACCAGCAGGTGCATCCCAACATTACCCCCACAGTTAACTCTGCTAAGCTGCTGCGTCTTCATGTGTGTCATTCTGGTGGCACGGTGGTACAGTGGCAACACTGTCGCCTCACAGCTAGAAGGTCCCGGTTCGATTCCCGCTGTGGGCGTTCGAGGCGTGTCCTCCAGTCCTTCAGTGCCTGCTGCTCGAGGAAAGGGGCCTTTCTGTGTGGAGTTTGCATGTTCTCCCCGTGCTCGTCTGGGGTATCCTCCATAAAATGTACCCCCACTAAAAACATGCAAGAAGATCGCCACCTGACCAATGGTGACGACAGAGGAACTGGTCCCTGGGCGCTGGTCGGCTGGCAGCCCACTGCTCCTGGTCTGCCGTGGAGGAAGTACTGACCAAGGATGGGTTAAAAGCGGAGAAAGAATTTCACATATGCATGGCGTGTGCAGTCCCCCCCCCCAACTCCACATGTTGTGTTAACTGTGACTAATAAAAGATTTCTTCTTGAATTCTTCTTCTGATTGACAGAACGAATAATAACCCAGACGCTTCAATAAATAAATCACCTTTGCTGCATGTGATAACCATCTCTCCCCTCGTTTCCTGTCTGCCTCCATATTATCAGCCATCCAATGAAGGCATAAAAGACCAAAAAAAGAAAAAATCTTTTGCATGCACTCCGTCAGGGAGGTCAAAGGTCAACCACAGAACAGTATCCCTGCAGCTGGCAGGGAGGGAAGGAAACCCTGAGACTAACAGGGAAAACTAAAACGTTTTATTTCTCACTTGGTGAGGCAAAGCGAGGAGAGAAGAGGAGAGGAGAAGATACTCCTCACTTCCTCCCAGCACGTAAAAACAAGAGAGAATAAAAGTTGTACATGCGACCGGATTCGTCTGTCTTCCACCTTTTGTCGCCCTCTTTTCACTCTACATGTGACCCCATAAAAACACCTTTTGTGTCCATCATGTCCCCTCTCTGTTCCTCTCTCTGCGCGCCTCCCTTTCTCGCTGTTTTTCTTTCTCTCTGTGTGTCTGTTATTCCACAGTCTGACCCGGTACATTTGGCCAAATCAATTGCCACACTACTGGAGCCAAAGCCCCGAGGCTCAGCTGTGGCTCTGTGCTCTCTCTCACACATCAAAAGCACAAACACAGAATTATGCAATGGTCTTACAGGCTGAGGTTTAGAGTTACTGATGTACATATTTTACCAGGAGTGATGAAGCCTGGGATTTCTACCGTGTGACGATAAACAAAGATGCCCACATCTGAAGTGTTTGAAAGATTCGAGGGTAAGAAGATGGACTGAGGCGGCAGGCTGATAAGGAAAATCTATGAGGGAAAAGAACAAGGCGAGCCCAGGAAATGCTTGCTTCTCTCTTAACCACAGACATGTTTATGGTGACAAAGAGCAAAGCAGAGCTGAAAACTCCTCACTGGATGAACTGGAAGAGAGCGCAGACCTCTGCCAAGGCCGACAGCCTGTTCAGCTGCATGAGTGAAAGTAGAATTAGTTGCACGATATGTGTGTGTTTGTTTCAACAGTCACACCTTAGCTTGAGAATAAGGTGTCGTTACAGTTGTGGTGATGTTACAGTTGTGGTGATGTTACAGTTGTACTGGTTTTCCCATGAAACCACAGAGCGCCCCGTAACGACACGAAGGTTTGGTTAACCACATGTGTCGACTGCCCCAGAGGATCACTGGTACCTGAGGATGTGGATTGTGATGTGAGTCATCGTGTTTCTACAGTTGGTTGTGTTTTGTCACTGTTTAACTTTACTACCATCTACTGGATTTAAAGATGTATGGCATTGTTTCCACCAAGGCTAAATCTCGCAACGTTAATGAAAGGGAAAATAATTGATGAATCGGCCCTCTGATTTGGATGCTCTCCTGCTTGAATGGGTTCTTGTCTTTCGCCAACTTTCATGAAAATCAGGACAGCGGTTTTTCCGTAATCCTACTCACAAACAAACTAACAAACAAACACACAAACTGAGATGAAAACATAACCTCCTCTGTGGAGGGAATAAAGGTTTGACATCTCAAGGGTTAGGGTAGTTTTTTCTTTAATTAAAAAGTGTAAACTGTCCTTTTGAGTCATCACAACTTTAACAAGGAGAACCACCTCACAAAAGCTTAAAATATTAGAAATGATAAAGATATAGTGATATTTTCTATTTTTCTTACTGTCCACAAATCACCACTGTAGTTTCAAGCAAACATTAATCAAACTGGGGTAAATAGTGTATTTGTTTGTGAGACTGACTAAAAATAAACCACAGTGCTCATTTTCTTTTATTGTAAAGAAGGAACTCAGTGGCTCGTTGCTGTGTTTTTAATAGTTTTCGTACAATAATGACGGTCCACGGCCCAAAGGAAGACGCTATTTGAGGCTTTGGCTTCATGGACAATAGTTGCTAGTAGTTGTTTTGGTCTTTACATTTTAATTTGTTGAGAATAAGAAAATTTTCAGCAGATTTATCCTTGAAGAAACTGGAGCTGGAGGTGCTTCTGCCATTTCTCTTCAAGAGAAAATATATCAAAACTCGATCTAAACAACTGAAATCGTGAGATCGTAAGAAGTTGTAGCTGCACAACCTGCATCAGGAGTGTGTGTGTGTGTGTGTGTGTGTGTGTGCGTGCGTGTGTGTGTGTGTGTGTGTGTGTGTGTGTGTGTGTGCACGCGCCTGTTGCTCGAGGGAACCACGCCCTGAACTGCTTGTGCCAAACAGAAGCAAATCGACAGAGGCCGGATTGTTTTCTTTGGAGTTTGAACTCTTGTTCGCTCGTGTCTGATGTTTCATGTTTGAACTCATCGCCTGCCAGAGAGCTGATAGAAAGCACAACAGAGAGTAGCAGAGGAAAACATTAGTATGAGATGAATCACATCCTCACCAAGAACTGTGTGTGTGTGTCTGAGTGTCGTCCAGGCACCATTTGGGCACCATCTGCCCCTGTTGGTTCTCATGGCAACCATCACCAGCTGTGTGGTGGGAAACTTTGCATGCTGCCTGTCATGCTCTCCCATCCACACACGTGCACACACACGCACACACCTGTTCTCTCGCTCCCTCTCCCCGCACACACTCCCTCATCTCATGACTCTCGTATCAAATCACTTCAAGGCTCATTACTGTGGTTTCCTGGTTGATCATTCAGGCCAGTTTGTGATTCACCTCTGCTGAAACTTCAAGGTTGAGCACTCGAGTCCTGTGGCCACAGTGTGTGTTTGTGTGTGTGTGAGTGTGAGTGTGTGTGTGTGTGTGTGTGTGTGTGTGTGTGTGTGTGTGTGAGTGTGAGTGTGTGTGTGTGTACTTCTTTGTCCAAACATAAGTTAATGGGACACACAACAGTTTCATCTTCAGCCATAATCCATGTACTCTTAGCCTCTGCTGCGACACTAGCTGAAGAAATACCTGGTTTATCTGTTTGGTACTGAACTTATCTTCAGAGGACTGAGACTTGAATCGACAGTCGTCAGTACTGAAGACAACACTTTCAACGGGCCTTAAATGTCTGATTTAGTTTGCAATGACTTTCAAAAGTCAAAAACAGGACAAGAAGGTGACAATTTATTTCAGTGGTTTGTAAAGTCCAAGTAATTTCACAACAAGATTCCTGGAAACAACCATGTAATTTAACTCTAAACATGGGGAAGATAGAGTGACTGTTTGAGCAACTCTAAAGTAAGTAAGACAGCAGGTCAGCTGAACACAGACAATAGACAATTCAACATACATACAAAGTTTTCCAGTAATTAAATAATAACACTGATCGAAGCATAAACTCAGCTAAACTCACAATGAACTAAAGTTAGTCTCAGAACCTGTCATTACCACAGTCCTTTCCTGGAATTGTTCAAGAAATTAGTAAGAAAATAAAGGATAAACTATGTCTATTACAGTAAATACTGTTAAAATGGTTGAACTTCATGTGAAGCAAAGCGGTGCTGTGCTGCAAAGGAGCTGTGGCTCTGTGAGATTACCACCAGAGGGTGTAATACTTCACCTGAGAGCCATTTAGTTATGTAAAATGCACAAATTCATCCTGAACTTAACTCTTAACAGCAGTAAATCTATGCCCTGCATCTCCACACACACACACACACACACACACACACACACACACACACACACACACACACACACACACACACACACACACACACACACACACACACACACACACACACACACACACACACACACACAATCTGCATCCTTCTGTCACTTTGTCTCCATATTTCTACCTCCCTTTGACAGAAATGGAAATCATATAAAGATGGCATTTATTCCACTTTAGCTCAAACTGTTAAACACTCCTTCTGTATCAGTTACAACAATGGAACGGCTTCACATCCAGTCTTGAGGCTTTTCACATGTTGAAACTTATTAATAATTTGTATGTGAATGGTGACCTCTGTAGGATGAACTTTGCACATGCACTGAATGCACAGAAGCACAAACAGTGGACAGATACACACCAGCGTGCCGCTGTTCATGTTACAGAAATGGGCGCAATGATTTGGTGCAAACGTGGACGTCCTGCATCGTTGGCTGAGTCATGCTCTGAGGAGTGTAACGCTGCTTCTCTCACAGGAGAATATGAAGCCATCTTTCCACAGCTGCAGCTCAGGTGTGAATGAGTCACGTGGCAAGAAAACGATCAGAGACACACAACCGACTTTCAGCGCAAAGGAAGAATTTAAAGTTTTGAAGCGGCCTTGTCAAAGTCCAGAACTAACTCACGTTGGAATGTGGCAGGTTTGTGAAACCAGAATTTCATGCCTGCTGAGCTGAAGCGGTTCTGTATGAATGCTCGGGTCCAAATTAACCCCATCTGGTATTTCTGCTTATTGTGTCTATATATATATATATATATATATATATATATATATATATATATATATATATATATATATATATATATATATATATATATATATATATATATATATATATATATATATATATATATTTATTTACAGTACTTTATTTACAGTACTGAAATCCATACAGATACTATGGTTAGCAAAAAAAATAAAATGCTTTTTTGACAACTAATTAAATTATACTCATTCACTGATCTTTTTCTTTTTGCTTGGCCTCATTTGTAACTTTATTATTCCTTATACAACAGAAAGCCTTTTTCTCGGAGCCGAAAACATCAAGCCTCCAGCTCCACACACACTCCTCTATATCCTTTTGGCTATATCGAGCTCAGGGGAAAAGTCAAATGATCTTAGATTAAAGAAAATGAAGCTCATAGTGCAGATGAAAAACTGGAGGCACTAGAACTGTTTAATATCATCGCTGTGTATCTGCTGTGTTCCTTCTCTGTCCCAAACCAAGCTGGAAATAACACCCACGTCGCACTTGAAGAGGCCTTTACCTTCTGTTGTGCTGTGCCACTGAGACTCTCACACCTCCCAGCAAATTATGCATTCTCCTAAATACATGTGACTGGAGCTATTAAAGCTAATGTGCTGGTCGTGCTTTTTTTATCCACATAACTGGAGGCTTAATTTAAGTTGGCACGTATATGGTGTTTAATGCTGCTGTTGAGAGCCAGCTCATGTCACCCTTACACAGCGAGAAGAGCCACTCTACTCGAGGCTGCAGCAGAAACAGAGACGAGATGAGGAGTGAACTGAAATTATAAAACTGTCAAATGAGATGAACCTTTAGTACAGACGCAAATTAAATTGTGTTAATGAATAAAGTGGAAGAACTAATTAAATTAATGCATGATTCATAGGAGTGGCTGATTCATAATGAGAGATTAATCTGAATCCTGTGATTTTCAGCAACATTTATGATCCAGTCAATGACCTTTTATGGACTAAATAGTTAGAATTGGTTTAAAAAGGAATAAAGGAAACACAGGTTATCATTTATCGAATTAAAAAAGCAATCATGCTCATAGAAAAAATGTTGAAACAACTGTACAAAGCAGGCAAGTCATTTAATTTGTCTGTTTCTGCTGAGGCATTTTTATACGATATCTGGAAACAGGTGCTAAACTTTACACAGCTGCATGTACTACAGCTGAACAGTGACAGGAGCAACTCATCGATTTCAATAATTGACCCAATGATGCAGGTACTTTTACTGGTTCCTGCCTCTCAAATGTGAAGATTTGCTGGTTTTCTGCATCTTCTGCGATATCTAAACTGGATATCTTTGGGTTGTGGACTGTTGTTCTGTTGTTCGTTTATAATTGTGGGTTTTTGGAACTTGTGACTGGCATTTTTCAATATTTGATGACATTTTCTGGACCAAACCATTAATCAAGAAAGTAATTTGGAAATTAATCGACGGTGAAAATAATTAGCGGTTACAGTTGAGTTACGGTGCAGATTAACTCACGTCAGACTTTCCAATTTTGCCGCAAATTTGACTCTGATTGTACAGGGTTGTAATTTTTATGCTTGATTAACTTTCATACATATTTAATAGCTTATTTATTGTTTTTTGACAATAAATCTTCAAATATTGAATAAAATCTTTGTTTTCTTACCTGAGTGGGTTTCATTTCAGTGCCATTTCCATTCATTTAACCTTCCCTGGAAAACATGTTGGAAATGAAGAGTTTACCATTTCTCTGCATAATTTGCAAATAAATCACACAGCTCTGGTTTGTGCTGAAAGAGTAAAAGTCACAGAGGAACATTTTCAATGCTGAGCTTTTAAAAAAGTGCTCCCTCACTTGAACTCATCACTGAGGTTTCCACGCATATCTCTCTTTATATTAAAGGCGAGAGTGGGAGAATTTGTCAGCGCTGTGCCACTCTCTGTCTGTCCTAATTATTAATATTTGTAAGTTTTGTCACTAAGGTTTTCCTCACCCTAACAGATGGCTTTGAACTCATCACAGCAGGCTTTGTGCATAATCTCCTTCACTGCGCTGCAGTCTTCGCCTGTCACTTCCGTCTAGCGACCGTGGCAATCAGACTGGATGCCGATCGTATTTACCTGTATGGGAATGTCAAGATGGCAGTGGAGGGGAGGGGCTTTGAGAGCACGGCGCAGAGATGCAGAGAGAAGCAGTACATTTCCTGAGCAGAAATCACACAGAGGATTGTACATGTGTCAGCTCGTAGGTGTAAACAGACGAGGAAAGCTGCTGGGAGATTTACACTAGCTAAGCGCTCCATAGTGACAGTGTATTTTTATTAACTTCGACATGTACAACGAAGTCATGCTGTGCATTTTCATTTTGCAGGAGCATCGCACTGTTTGCACATTGCACTGAACATTGCACAAGAGCTACAGATTATCTGTTCCATATAATCTAATAAGACTGATACTTCAATGACTATCTTCTTGATGCGTTTTTAGACTTAAATGAATGAACATATAAGAGTGATATTAGCATCATTGGACATTTATACATCGGATGTGTCATCAAATCATGCACAAGCGCTTTAAGTAATTGATGCATTAGTCATTTTTTTCATGTGTTAAACGATTTGTGAAACTTATTGCAGAATTCTGGCCCAAGGACAACTATGAGTTGTTTTTGTACCCTTGACTGAACTTTCAAACCATCAAGTGAGAGCAGCAGATTACAGATCATCACAGAGCAACCGCAGATCTTTGCAGCACATTATGACTCCATCTCATAGTGATCTGCTATAGCAGAAAACATTAGCGGTAATTGTTGTTTAGATCTCGAAGCTGTAAAAAATAACAAAGAAAAAGTGTTGTTTCTGTTGAGGGAGAATGGTGTGAAAATGAAAAATTGGACATCAGCTCTCACCCAACCGAAAAAAAGTTGCATGGTGCAGAAGTGTGTACTATTATATTGCATATTATGTGCAAAAACTGCAAAATGACACAATGAAAATGGTAACGCCGTGCTAGCAACTCTGTGAGGCTGCTAGCTAACTGCATCTAGCATCTGCTTTGAGCTTGATGCTAACGTCAGCATGCTAACATCCTTACGATATCAGAGCTAACATGCTGATGTTACGTATCGCAGATACAGCATAATGTTTACCACGTTCACCATCTTGGGTTGGCGCGTTAGCATGTTAACATTTTCGTGTTAGCATGCTAACATTTTCTACTTTGCACTAAAGTCAAAGCACAGCTGAGGATGATGTTATGTCATCATACTTGCATGTTACCACAATTCATTGTGAGAATGACATGAAAGTACCAAAATTCGTGGTAATCCAATAGTTGTTGAAATATTTTATTTTTTTATTTTTATTCAACTATGAATATCAACCTCATCCCTTTGAAAACAAATTGTTCTGTTAGAGCACAAACATTTACACACTTATGTTGATATTTGCTTCTTTAAATTGGGATTATATATTGAGAGATATTATTATAAGATTTCCACAGTATATGATATACTATATGATATATGTGAATTTTCCTTCTTGACTATGGGAGGGAGTGACGAGGAGCAGCATAGCAAGTATAAAAGCAAGAGCTCCTATCAAAGGATAAACTACCGCAGGCAATGAACAGACTACTGCAGCAGAGACACTGGGAAAAACTGAAATTACACTATACTGTAAGTGAGGTGCCAACAGCAAGAAGGAAAATTGAACAAATAGGAGAAAAGGGGGCACCAAGCAAAGAAATTCTCGATCAAGAAAAAGTCCAAAATGAAAAGCCCAACTGTGGGAAAATAAGGATGAAGTCAACAGAGAGGAGGAATGGAGAAGTACTACAGTGTAGAGCTGAATGAAGCGAGAAAAGAGAGAGGAATGGTTGGAGAAAAGAAGTAAACAGCTGAAGAAGTTTCTTGATGACCTCAAGACTTCAAAACTCTTTGCAAGTGAACAAGTGAACTAGAGAGGCAGATGAAAGAAGAGATGGATGAAAAGAATAATAAAGCAGAGCTGAAACGGGAGCTAAAGAAGGCGCCTGAGCAAATGGAGGAGATGGAGGGAGAAGCTGGGATGGTTTTGAAAGAGGAGAGAGGGAGGAGACACATAGACAGGAAAGGGAGGAAATGAGGGAGATCTGTGAAGGAGAGACCAGAGATGGAGAATAAAGATACCCTGATGAAGGCGATTCCCCACATCACTGTCTCAAAGACAGATGAGGAAAAACTTTCAAAGACAGGTGGAGGAGAGCTAAAGACAGAAAGCAAACCAGAGGAGAAGTTAGGGAAGATCTGTGGATGTTTTCAGTGCTGGAGGAGGTCGGACTGAAACTGCTGACAAGAGACAGAAACAACAAGCAGACATGGAGAGGGATGAACATCAAAGCAGAGCGGGTCAATAATGTATTAATGTGGCTGTAATTACAAGTGAAGAAACGTCTGTGAGTTCTGCACTAAAACCTGCTCCTCCAAGACATGCTGTGGACACCACTTATCTTCTTTGATTGACAGGTCAATTTGCCATTTCAGCAATAATTGAATAGAACTGCAAAGACCTGCAATGATTAAACCGTCAAACTCCTTTTGATGAGTCCCTATTTATATCACATGCGTTTTAGGATACTTCTTTCTGATTAATCTGACAGGTCTGGATGAAACAGAGGGTTGTGTTTGAAAAAGGGGTGGCAGCAATTAACCATTACCCTGGCCACAGGGAGGTGGAGTGAGATGGACAGGAAGAGCAAATATGTGTGCAATATATATATCTGGTACAACTGTGCAATGACACAGCTCTGCTGACACTATTAGAGAGATAATGTTCATCAATGAGGTCATAATGGGTGGTGGTGGTGTACTGGAGTGCATTGTTTTGAAAGGTGTTTCTCATCTTCTGCCCCTCTCATGCATGTAAATGTTGGAAATGCCTCTCAATATAAAGCAGTCCAGCTCAGCACCGCTGCAAAGCAACAGCCATCTTTCCATCAGTGCTGACTACTTTCAGAGTGTCCGCAAGGTCAGAGGAGCCGCTCGGATAAAAATAAAAGCTAATTTTATTTTAGCTATAAAACGAAATGAGATTCAATGAGTTCACAGATACTGTTAATTAAGATTGGATATGCCCAAGTTTACGCATAAAGTCATACAGCCTGCTTAATGTAAGCACAAATTACACATTTGCATAAGTCATAAACAATACTGAAATGATTTATCATCATCTTAACCACAAAAGTCTTCACTTAAATTACAGCTGCATTGTCCTTTAGCATCTACTAGTGCTGGTTGTGTGTTCTTCACAGCCACTTATTGACTCAAAGCTTGAAAAAGTCTTTTCCTACAAGCATGATCTGAATGCTCAGACTGCTGATTTGGTCAGTACTGAAGCTGATGGTACATGTCTACAGCCTCCATTACTGATAAACCTGTGCACTTGATTAGAAACACTAGATGGCAGCACTGTATCAGAGTACCATAACAAGCTATCTAACTAGATCACTCTGACACGTTCACTCTAATGAGGCTGAAATTCTGTTTTGCATCAGCCAGTTCCACATGCACAGGCACATTACATATTTTACTGGATGGTAAATAGCTGAATCCAGCAGGATATGCATTGGTGACAGATTAACAGAGAAAAGAAGGAATGGACTGCAGCCTTCGCTCTCTGCGCCTTTATTGATTGCCTATTGGTTCTTCTAATCGATAGGTTTAACATTTCCTCAGCGACCAGAGAACAGGATGGAAGGTTACTCCATGCCACAAACACTGACCCCCCTGCTGATCTGGACCAGATTGAATTAGAAACTCCATCAGTTGGAGGCTCAACCACTTCCTGAGCACCATGCTGTGACACTGGATTGGATCTCCCTCAAAGGAAATCATCTCCCAAAGTCTGTATTAACACCATCTTGCACCCTTGCCAAGTTAGGCCAACCTGTTCCACTTGTCTCTTGCCAGGGTTACAACTGGCACGGGCGGCAGCAGGTACCTTTAAATGTGGGCCAGGGCACAATTCTCCAAAGGTGGGCTTCTGATTAATTGAGCCTGAGGATATGCGGCCTAGCCACTGACAGATACTAAGTGCGGGTGCCATGTTGAGGGAAAGAGCTCTCCATCTTGCCCCTGGTGACTCATTCTGTGCTGAGAAATAGAGTGGGGACTCCTTTGGAGCTCCATCTCGAAGAGCTACGCTGGCCAGATGCACAACATTTGAACATCGCCGGTGTTCAGGGAGATGTCTCCTTTGTGATCGATATCTCGTCCGAAACTGCAACACCTTGTCGAGGATTCAATTTAAATTCCATTTCATTGAAAAATGATTCCTATTGGCTGATCATTGTCCGTACACTCAATTAAGTATCACTTTCCCCGTTCAGTGCAGATCAGTGAGAAATGAAATAGGTTACTACCATGGTAATGGTCTACTAGCTCTGCAGTCAATTTCAATCTACTGTCCACAAGCCTGCTATTTCATTCTGTAAACAAGTCATGCTTTTGCCTCTTTGTCCCATGCTGCTGGTGGCTAACGATGTTTAATGCCATAGTAGGAGGCTTCCAGCTCGTCACAGTCCCTGTGTGAGAGGTAATTACTGTGAATTTGTAAATACACGCATATACACACCTACAGTTTCTGATGCAGATCTAAGCATGTGCACACACAGAGACACATACACAGAGGGCATGTTCACTGTGTGCAAATAAAGACGCTAACTACCGCAGTAAGACTATATGCAGACAGTTAGGCAGAGCTCTTCTCCCCGGAGACAGAGAAAGCCTCTCTGTAGAGCTGCATAAATGATCTCTAACTGCCTTCTGTTGTAAATATGCTCATGTTTATGGCATTTTAACAACAACTGGCACACAAAATGAAGTACCTGCAGTGTGGGTGTGTGCACATTTGTGTGTGTGTATGTTTGTGAGTCTTGTGTGGATTGTGCACTGGCATTTACAGCTGTGCCTGGATATCATGAGAATACATCGGTCTCTGTAGCTCAAGCAGCTGAACCAGTCACTTATGATTACACTTATCACCCTCTTCCAAGAGCACAGGAAGCTGGAGAGGGAACAGCGAGAGGAGAGAGGAAGCAGGAAGGAGAAAGAGAGGAGGAGACAGAGAGAAGGAGGGTGGCGGGGAGGAGGCGAATGTGTGTGTGGTTAAGTGAGTTGTAAAAATTTACAGCTAAAATGGGATTTCTCTTCACGAGGAGCCATACTTGAAATGATATGAGCCTTACAGAACAGATAAGGCAAATATTTAATAGTATAGCCAACAGAAAAGACAAGTGCAGCAGCTCCATGTGAACCTGCAAGCCTTACTGGACACACAGCAGGCTGATCATTTGCACTGATGGGGCTTTAAACAGTACCAGTTATTAGAGCCAAGAGGTCTGGACCGCTGCCTTTTGGTGCACGTGCTCGCCCGAGGATAAGTTTATGCAAAAGCGTAGTAAGATTATTGTTTTTTCTAAATCTACATTTATTCTTCTGCAGGTGATGCTGAGGTCTCCGTGCTCCCTTGGGCATTTTTTTTTCATCTGTGCAGCTCCTTGCCATTTTTAAATTATTCTAAAGCTTAATTCATTTTATAGAGATACCTTGGCAGCAGACAACTATCCTCTATGTATCTTCATTATGCATGGGGATTTTCATGTGAAACATATGGAGGAAGCAAACGCGTAGGCGCAGAGACCACGGATTCAAGAACACCCATGACGATCACAGTGACACCCTTTTATCATCTAACCTTTCCTATTATCTTTAACCTAGCAAAGTTCTGTCTCATTATAGCTTTCTTTGAATTTTTAAAAACTCGACACATTAACTGCCCTCTTACTTTTCCTCTTGAGTAGCACCTGATTCTCACAGAGGCAGAAATTACGGCTAACGATCTTTCAGGATCATACAAGATTCAAACAGGTTCTACGAGCTACACACGGCGGCCCATGCGCTATATGTTGATTTAATGAGTAAAATCTAACAGTTTTGGAAGAAAGATTGCTGCCAATGGTTTCACACTATTCCACTGATTTACAGGTGGCAGGAATGTGTCACAGCATTCACGAGCCGAGGCAGTGCAGAGGAAGATTGCTAGCCGGTAAACAGGGATGTAAACAATGAAGGATTTAAAATACTAATAGACTTTGCAAATGTTGGATGAGGAAGGAAATGCATTCATTATGTTCATTAGACCTCAAGGAAACAAACCCACAGGGCGCCTTTAAGTAAAAAGCGACAACACCAAATACTTGATTACAAATTGAAGTCCTCCACAGGAGCAAAATCTGCTTGAAGGAATCAAAAGTAAAAGTAACACAGTTTTTCACCTTCATGTACCGTATACACTGCATATTGGACCAATGGAGAATTCAGTGCAGATTGTAAAAGGCACAATTGCACATTGTGTGCAATCTATAGATTGTAACCTGTGAATAAACAACGACGAACAACAAGAACTCCTTGCTATAATTCAAAACTCTGTATAATGGCGATGATGTTGCATCTTCACTCTCCCATACTTTTGTGTTTTTTTTTAATTTCAGCAGGCGCAATTATCTCCTTCCCTTGATGATAAATAAAGTCCATCGTACTTCTAAGGCTCTTGTTTACAGAAAGTGACTCACTGTGCGTCACTATCTCTCAGTGCCTCTGTCAGTGTCAACAACTGTGTTGTTGTATTCTGGGATCTAACAATGCTCATGACATTGTTATCAACTCTGCTGATGGCTCTACATCTTGTTTGCTGAGTACTCTGATGAATTGTTGCTCCCAATTCACAAGCTGCTCCCAAGTCAGCGGATTAAACGAAATGAACCAAGTATGAGCTGTAAACACGCCATTTTACTCAAAGTAAAATAAAGATGTGATGATTTACAAATGAACATAATTAAAGGGACAAAAATGTCGCAAAAAACAATCACATCACTGTTTTCTTCAAAATAATCATTTACGAAACGATGGTTGAAGGAACGGTAGGGTTGATGTGGTTCAGGGAGAGTGAGTGTGTGGTGAGCAAACGCAGTCTCGGTCAGAAGACGTCAATGGCAAGGAGTGGAGTGATGAAATTAGGGAAGGGAGAAGGCAGGTTTTGAGGCAACACCAGTGGCTTTTATTTATCTTTGGTCTATTGATGGTTGCGATTTCTTAATGTCTTTATCATGGCTTGTTTGTGTGTGCTGCCTCGGAAAAGAGATAAACAGAGACAATACAATTAAAATTAAACAGCGGAGCGGTCTATCAAACAAGAAACAACAAAACAACAAAAAAGTCTATGTGGAAACATACAATTCACAACTAAAGAGTCAAACGGTCAAGCAACAAACAATCTTCTTATATGGCTCCTGGCACACGTTAGAGATTAGGGCAGCAGAGCACATGTCAGCAAAGCCACCACAAAAAGCATACGAATAAACAATCAAAATGATGAACTGACCACTCACGTTAACGTTGAAGACGCACACACATCAGGACGTGGATTTTTTGGAGTGCTGGCAGGGAGTGCAAAGGATCGATGGCAGGCTGAGCAAACAATTTATAGTCTCCACCCCCTTACCCAGCAGGTGTGGTGGGCGTGGTCAGGTGGCAGGTATCCTTTGGGTTCATCATATTTGGAAAGAGAAATAAACTGAGGCAGCATGGTGGAGCAGCAGGTAGTGCACGTGCCTAACAGCAAGGAGGTCGCCGGTTTGATCCCCAGGTTGGGCAGGCAACCGGTTCAGGGTGTACCCTGCCTCTCGCCCGTTGACAGCTGGGATAGGCTCCAGCCCCCCCCCCCCCCCCGCGCTAAAAAGGGATAGTCAGGTATAGACAATGGATGGACGGAAGATGAACTGAGAGCACATGGTCCAGAGAGTCTTTTCAATGGTGCTGCCAACTTTAGACACATGATGCTTCATGCAAAGATGAGCTACATTCACAATGTATCAGATAGCGTGATGTGTAGTGCAAGTAAATTAGGTTCCCTTTGAGGAAATGCAAATGGAGATGCATGAAGAATCAGACATGAAGCTGTATTAAATTATACATTTCATTTCTATGTCAAGCATTTATGCTGTCTACTGCAGACCCCATAGCATTCAGCACTCTGCTCTCTGTGTGTCTTGATTCTTGGGTTTCCATCGTCCTGTGTCTGTCCTATATCACTGTGGGCTAGCTGAGTTTTGTGGGAGAGCTTAACTCTTATCAGCTCTTCATTATATATCATAACTCTCTGCTGTGAATCGCCAACAATTGGAGAGCTGTTCACAAGATTTTTCCAAAGGGAAACATTTCATTCCCATCTAATGCCATAATGCTTATCTTCCAGCGCGAAAACAGATTCATTCAGTTTCCACTGCAGACTGATCTACCATGTTCAACTGACACTCTGCGATAAGTGGAAATACAATGGAGGCTATTCAGCTCTGACACTGTGTCAGGATGTCGAGACTTTGAGTAACAGTTTCTCTGATAGGGGAAAAGAGATGGCCTTGGATAGTGCTAATTTGTATCGCGACTGTATGCAGTAGTGTGCATGAAACAGTTCTACCAATATGTCAGTAACATTTCAGCTTTCAGAAGCAGGACAGCCTGTGCGGCAGCTTCTCTGCAGAATCATCTCACACATATATGCACCTGCTGGTCTATTTTCTCTCCTAACACTCCTCTGTGTACTCATACAGCTTCAAGCACAACAGGACCTCACAGTTTTGCAGTGATACACATACACTTCAATGACTTAGGTAATCTATGACTTCTTTCCACCTCTGTGAACAAACAAGAAATACAAGATCATTGACAGCCCCACTAGCACATACAGTAACTGCTGCCCTGTGTATCATTACCAGCTGTAGGAACAAGGCTTTTTAAGCTTGGTAGCTGTCTTCATAATGATCGTGCCTCCAGCATTCTCATTACTGGGCAGTTGAAAATGCATCAAAAAAGAAATGGGAGTATACTGTAGGTGGTGAGACAGCATAATAGTGTCTTAAATTCACAATAAGTGTACAGGCGAGAGCACGAGACCTAAATGGCAGTTATTACAGTATCTTCACTGCTAAAAATTATGATTATAGAAAGAGCAAGTAATTTACAAGAGCAAACTCGTTTTCAAAGAAACAGGAGCCACTCACATTACGTTTCTGGTGAACATAAGAAGGAAAAGGCTTTTAATGAACCTGAATCTGTAACGTCACAAAACATTTATACTGAAATATTTGATGGCCCTGCAATATCTGTTTGTTTGTGTTTAGTTTGTGTTTGTGTTATGAAAAAGGTAACATGAGATCGGACATGTTTCCTTTTTCTGTATTTCCTGAATCTTCCCTTGATCAAAGCGCTTTTGTAGGCTAAACCTAACCACTGGGGAAAAATACAGAGTGCAGATAATCCGAACAGCAATTACATAATTTGTAGGAGAAAGTCATATCCAAAAGTGTGGAATTTATCAAAAATAAAGTGGAGTCATTAGTGTTAGACAGTAACTGTTCTTACCACAATACATTAGACAAATGTGCTTCTGCAGAATCTTTAAACCATCTACATCACTTAGCTTTACATAGAGGATGACTCAATGCACTCAGCGGGTATTAATTAACTGTATCTTTTATTTATAGAATAAATTAACCACAACAGAAGCGAAATATTTCTATTTATACACCTGGACTGATACCAAACAATTTGAGTCACCATCACTCAGTCCACTGTGAATCAGGCTTTGCTAATAGAATTCTTCAAGGCACCATTTAATACATCATTTCACTGCCTTAGCTTCCCTCTTGAAATGCGTTAAAAATAATCCAACAGGCCAAGTGACCCAGTCATAATGGCTCTCTTCAGATGCCACATTTTACTCAACATATGACGAATGTGTTCATGGGCCTCCCACTAATCTGGCTAATTGGAATTATGACATTTCAGCATCGCTAACAATCTTGGGAAAAGGGTAAAATAATACCATTCAGTAAATATTTCCATGCATTACAAAGACCTCTCCTTACTGCGGTGGTCCACGAGTGTTTTAACGGCAATCCAACAGTGTACATCAGAAGTGTGAACATACAAGGTGCATTCATTGCATGAGTAATGTATATATTTATATGTAAGAGTCAGCGTCATATGGAAGTATTTTCAGAGGAAATCATGTGAATGTCCCAGTTACACTTCAGCAGTTCAACAGCAGATATTGAGAGAAGTGAGTTATCTCACACACACACACACACACACACACACACACACACACACACACACACACACACACACACAGACACACACACACACACACACACACACACACACACACACACACACACACACACACACACACACACACACACACACACACACACACACAACCTGAGGGATACTGTATGTGGGATAACTCACACAGTATCTAGCTTAAAAACAAAACAGGCTAAAATCTATATCCAAAGTTTTAGCTCGATACGAAGTGTTGTCTTTTTCAGAAGGACTCAGAAAGGTGTGAAAGCATGATTTCTGTCTTTTAAACACGGTGGTCACATACATTTTCTGATCTCTGTTTGGGGACTGTGGTCAGAAACGACTGGGAAAGTCTGTGGTGTATTACACAGAGACCAGCCATGCAAAACAGATCTGAGTGAAGCCCTCGATCATCGGCAGCGCAGAGCCATGAAAACTGTTAACGAACTCAAACATGAGTGTTTTTCTGCTTTTGCACTATATGATAGCTTGACTGTTGGGATAGCATGGTTCAGCTGTTATGCCATTCACTGGCTGAACTACAGTGCGTTAATTACATCTATACTGTTGCTTTTCTGCGTCAGACTTCCTGCATTTTCTGGTAATTGTCTTGTGTTGCACAATGGCTGTGCGCTGAGAGTAAACATTAAGCGATACTAAGGCGTTTGAGGGTCACTGCACAATCCTTCCTGACGTGTACAGCCTTGAGAAACTAACAGACTCAAACATTCACGGTTACAAGGCTGCACACTGCTCGCGCTGCAGATCTAGTTCCGAATGCTTTGCATCAATGACACCGTGCGTCCTCATTCAATCAAGCATGGTATCTACAGCACGGTCGATCTGGAATGACACACCTGTCTTGAGCTTCTCAACTGAGCCGACGCATCAGGCCAACACCGGGGATTTCTCCAGTTACTGCCCTGCTCGTGTGATACAGACCAGTGCTCCAGACCCTGCAGAACCATGGGTAATGAAGGCACTGCCAGCTGCGAATCCATTCATAGATCATCTGGTGATTTTATTAATGCATGAAGACTTGCTGGGTAGTCCCACATCTCACCCTCCGCCCCCCAGGAGAGCATGATTAATGGTGTTCCCCCCAACTGCATCAGTTAGCCAGTGCTATCTAGTATTTGTCTTTACAAGATCATATCGACTTTTGGGAGATCATGCAGAAAATGAAGTGTCATGTGTGCAGGAGCTTGCTGAACGAAGGGCGGTAATACCTTCGTTCTGCAGGCGAACAGAAACAAGCCTCAGCGTGGAAACAGATACCACAGAGGGGCCGTGCAGATGACGGTGCACAGACACCTCCTTGGTCTCTTTCTGAGAAGAGAAATCTTGTTCTGCCTTTAATAAGTGTTGCTCCCTGATTCTTTTATGGAAATGGGTTTTAACAGAGGTCTCAGCGAGGATATTACAACATATCAAGCTGTTCCACTGTTTGGTTACACCACATAATGGCATCATTATTCCTTCCTTTGCATGCAGATGGAAAATTTACCCGTGAACACTGACAGCAGGCTTTGTCTTTGTACTCTGTAAATGGCTACTTACAGTCAGATTAACATCTAAGACCAAACTTCTAACATGCTTTGATTTCAAAGAGCTTTTTCTCTCGCCTTTTTTGTGGCTTTTACACATTTTCATGGACTTCAGAAAGCCAATATAACAACATATTACAAGATTCACTTTACATAATGACATGTTTGTGTTTAGATGCACTTCTCTTCAAAGACATCGTCACTCCTCTTACAACTGTCACATTTTTAAATTCGATAAAGAGGCAAACTTTGATCTTCTAAATCCAATACGACAATGACTTGCATGGGAATCATAAATAATAATTGAAGCAAAACCTTGTTTCTTAGGCAAATGCAGTGGGCATGAGGCGCATTTTAACTCGTGGAAGAAGAACTCAAAAGCTTTATCTAGTGAGTTCCAGTGAGTGAGTCAAATAAAGACATTTTGAATGTCCAAAAAAGAGACAGCATCAGCGCATCTCTTATCATTTTCAATATCTTTCTGTGGTGTACTCACCCTTTAACACTCTTCTCCTATCATTTAGGCACCTTGGTGTCCGTTTTTCAGAACCTTTCCCCTTCTAAATCAACTCTTAGAGCGTAGTCTTCCCCCCCTTCCTTTCTAATAAATTCACAGTCAAATCTCAAAATCTCGAGTCACTGCCAGGTCCCAGAAGTCGTCCATCAGCCATTTTGGGGCTATCTGTAAGAAAGAGATTGCATCAACTGGGCTGATAATGCAAGGTAAGCCTGGGGCTGAGTTTCTGACAGACCGCAGATCAGCAACCAACAACCAGTGGAGGGAGTGAAAGAGGAAGGCAGCCCTCTTATTGTAGCAATTCACATCTACCCGACTGAGGGTGGAATGACTGCTTTGGGAAGATAATTGCGCCTGGAGAAAATCCAGCTGCAGGAACACTAGGAATTTTATCTGCAAACCACCTTCCTCTTTTGGCGATAGGGTGGGATATGAAAACTGGCAAGGTGCAGGTGGGGAGGCAGGGAGTGTCATTACCAGAGGGTCACTGCACACATGATAACCCTCCCCGCTCTTTCATTCCTTTCATTTTGTTTATGCTCTCCACTCGGTTGCCTGCTTGATGAGGTAAACACATTGGTCCCCTGGCTTTTGAAATCAATTTGACTCTGGATTTGTCTCCACAGACACCTGATGGACCCTGTGGTGCAGCTCCGTTACGGGGCCTAGAGGAGTGCTCTGGCTGCCCTTCTTCCCTTCAAACACTGAAAGAGGAGCTGGTGATTAACCGTGAAGCAACAGCACTCCTCACTAACTCACAGGCACGAATAGAGATGCTGCCACAGTCTCTCCTCGCCCTGCTGTGTGTTGCAGTGTTGGGTATGGGCCAGAACTAGGCAGTTTTTGGATGAGCCTTGTTCCTGTGAGAGACTGTAAAGTAGGTTGAGAGGACAGCAGTACCCACAAGTCTCTTCCTAAATTAATGAACACACTAGAAAATAATTTGTGGGATGCAGCCACGTGTTGCCTTTGACCTTAGCGACCTTCATCCGTCTCCTATTTAACAAACAGCTCCACTTTACTGCTCACAGCTTACTGATCCATTAGCTTTATTGTATTAGCAGATTAATATAATCAATGTTACATTTTGTCTGTTGGTGGTAAATAGGTAGTCACTCTTGGAAACAAATGGCTTCTGTCAAAGAATTTGTGAGAAATATAGCGGAAAAATGCACATGACAGGCTGATAACTGACAGTCAAAGTTATCGATTTAATGACAGCACAGTACATTTTTACGCCCCTAACAGGTGGATGTCTTCAGTCATGATAAATGGCTGCTGAACTGGAAGACAACCAGGACTTAAAATAGATTCCACAAGCAGGTAGGTGTTCAGGTATTCTGTTTTTTTCTTCTACAGCATTTGGACATACAGAAGCTCTTCACCAGCCTCTAAATTAGGGCTGCAACTAACAGTTATTTTCATTATCGATTTTTTTGGTGGACCATAGTGATGTTTGGATGGCTAAAAAAAACCCAGTGACCTATTCTGCCACCAGTAGATGGTTCCAGTTCAACATTCTGTTGCTAGTAGCAACCAATAGTGGCAACGTTCAGCCATTCTGTCAGATCTGTGACCAAGTAAATATTGACATCACCTTTCATCTATTCCCCACATGCCCGTGTTGAGAATTACTTTTTCCTATTATAGCTTGATTTAATTTACTGCCAACAAAGCTAGTCACGATTCTAGCTGTGTGAGGCTAATGTGCTGCTGATACAACAGAGTCATGTACTTTACTCCTTTTACTTCTTGTCTTAGGGATTATGTGTATTATGTCAACTGTACTTTGATTAACTGGAGAATGAATGTGTCTTCCTGGCAGTTATAGTGCTACATTTTCTAGTCTGGACCATAAACATCTAGCGTTTGCTGTTTAAGATATTAGTTAGATAAACTTGGTATATTAACTGCATCATATGTCCTGTTTTTTGAGTGGCAGTTCACTCTATTTAGCTGCATGATGGATGGATTATAGTATGTGCAAAGCGGCAGCCTGTGACATACAGTACAGAGTATTGGCAGGCTGCCCATTCAAAACATTACAAGGAGGCTGACGCAGTGGCAACCCCTCGCTGCCTGAAAGCACCCTTAATTCACCTTTTTGGGAATCCAGTTTGTTAAGATCTTTGGTCTAACTGTTGTTTATGGTATCAAAGACTTAAAAGACCAACTCTGAGAGCACAGTGACAGCAGAAGACAATGCATCGAATGATATAACGCGTAAACATCAGCTAACATTTTTTAGAAGGATATATGCCAAACATATATTTGGCATTGCCGTCTAACCAACAAACCCAAAAGATATTCTGCTTTCAATGACACAAAACTGTCAAAGCAGCATTTGAGAAGCTGTAACAAGAGAATATTTGATACAAGAGGATTAATGTTGATATTTTTAAAGAAGGCTAAAAACACACCTTTTTAATCAGGCTTTTAGCTGACCTTTAAAATCGTATTACATTTTATCATTATCTTTATATTTTGTATTATTTTACCCTATTTTATCTACTTTACTTATTATCTTATGAACTTTTCTTCTTTGAACTGTTTAATTTATTTTCTAATTCCAGTGTTTCTTCGGGGGGTCGTCCACACTGAGAGATGTGTCTGATCTGTTGCCGGGGGTGCTGTCCTCGGCCCGGCTGGTGGGGGGGACTCCCTACCTTGGTGTGGGGGTCCGCCAGTCTGTCAGGGTCGGGTGGGCCCGGGTGCAGGCGCCCCCTGTGCTCACAGTCCCTGATTACTCTCGGTGTGGACGACCCAAAAGTGGCATTCTCCTCAATCATTAGTGCCCTGCCATGATTACCCCTGCTATTGTCTGTGGTGAGAATGTGTGTGTGTGTGTGTGTGTGTGTGTGTGTGTGTGTGTGTGTGTGTGTGTACACAGGGTGGGTGTTTGTACATATGGAGGGTGGGAGGGAAGGGTTTTTAGTGTTGTTCAATTTGTTTTTAACTCTTGTGAGGCACTCTGTGTTGCATTTTATTATGTATGAAAAGTGCTATATAAATAAAGTTTGATTTGATTTGATTTAATAAGAATGAATTCGTTATTAAAATTGTGGTAAATGTGACTGTACTTTTGAAAAAGCACCACTAAAACGACAATGAATTCACTCATGAATGAATTGTGGGTTTGTGATATATCTCAGTAACACAGTATTTTATTAATCCTCAAAGCAGACACAGCCATCTCATTTGGGGATCAGACTGTAATGTCAGGGCCTGATTTGCACAAAGACTCTTCAGCAAGTTGCTGTCAGAGGGGGCCTGAACCTGATCCTCCAAGCTGAAGAACCATCTCCTTAATTACCAGGTCACCCTGACACCGAGATGAGATATGATTTATAAAGGACATTATATTTTAAGTGTTCATAACAGTAATAAGAATCCAGGACACTCAAGGATGATTACAATTATTTCTGTCATTAGATTGCTCACAGAGAGGGACAGGGAAGAGCACTCGTGGTTCTCTTTATCAGGCCTGAGCTGATTAGTGGTTGTAAATAATTCCTAATATTTATACTAACCTACTTTAAGCAGCGATGGGTTGTGGAACAGTTCATGTCACATTAGATTAGCTGTCAACTGCATAAAAAGTGACTCTTTGACTTTGCGTTGTAGGTTTTGTTATCTAGGGAGTTGGTGTAGAAAGCTGTAGTGACAATACACTTCTATATTCTCAACTTGCTATTAGTTTGTAGGAAACCAGTTCCTGAAACATGTAGAGAAGATGAGTCGGGTTGAAAGGAGAGTTTTCTTTCCGTTTCCTAGTGACAACAATCACTGCTGTTCTCTTTTAACCATGAATGCGACTGTTCCACAGTCTTCACCAGGTGTTTGTCAGCTGAGCAGAAAAGGCTTGAATGCGCTGCTCTGAAGGGGAAAACAAAAAGCATGTTTTGATTGTTATATTTAAAAGACTTGGCGGTTGAAGGACATCTGAAAGAAGACTAAAAACGCAGGGTGGGGGGGAAGTATAAATCAACTGTTCGATTGTGGTATTAAAAAAAATCACATAAATCCAACAAACTCCTGCTTATTTAATGTATTATTGCTCACACATCAGGTCAGACAGCCTTAGATATCAGAGGGGTAGCTACACTGCATAAATGATATGGCTAAATCTGTGATGATAAACAAATTTAATTGACAGCATATGCACAATAAATTAGTCAAGATGAGAGAAAGTGGAATCAGGAAAATGGTAAATTGAAACACTGCTAGCTGTCTGGAACACGTCTAAGATCAAAGATGTATGATATGTAACAGTGTGAGGACATCTGAGGGTTGTCTTCTGCTTCAAACCAAACAAAATAATTAACTGCAAACTCGACCCGGTCCAATTGTCTGGATTTGAAAATACATGACCTTGTTTAATTTGCCTGTCTGTTTGCTCCTCCAGCTTCTTTGGTAGAGGTCCAAGAGCGGCTGTGCACCTGAATTAGCCTGATTACTACAAACACTGAAATAAAGACCTTCATGGGAAAGTCCAACAGCGAGTTGACACGCACCAGTTTCTCTCACCGCGAGCCGAATAACTCAAGGTGAGCTCAATAGGCGAGGCCCTTTCTGCATGAGGCGAGTCTCCTGCGAACTACCCCTAAAGAGCCATTATTTACTGCTTGCTCATGCTGCGACAAATGAACTCAGCACGGGCCCATTAATGTGTAATTAGAGAAAAGAAAGAGACAAATATTTAACAACACAAGTGTTTCTGCTCATTAGATCAGCTTCAATGGGGGATTATTAATGGCTTCCGGGTTGAAGTTTTGGTGATGAGCTCAGGTTTCAGGAGAGTTCAAGTGCAATTAATTAGTGCTACACTGTTGAAACCTGATAGATTTAATTAGATATAAAGATTTTTTTTCACCATTAATGTTTAATAGTATTTCCATAGTATTTTAATGGGAATATTATGAAGATATTTCATTGGTTTTTGCTGGAAAATACCAACATTGTGTCTGTTACAGTTCCTAAAATGTGTCCTTTGTTCCATGTCCATGCCATCTGAATAGAGCTGGGCTTGTGACTGATGGTCAGCAGAGGAAGCAAACTAAAGGCATGAATTTGGTCTTTAGGAACTTCAAATGAGCATTTTCTAATTGATTTCAAATAGACAAATCAGTAGATTAATCTCATTAGATGGAGCTTTAGTGGAATACCAATAATCCGTCCACTTTTCACTGTTCTCTCAATTCGAAAATAAAAAAATAATCCAGCAATAATTAATTTCTGGCCACTTTACAGCAGAAACAAGCTGTGAACACACAACTGACAATTACCTTTTGAGCTGATACCGCAAACTTGTTAGCAAACAGTTGCTTATTTACACATCTGACAGATACTGAGCAGCATTAGCATTCATGTAGAGTTGAGTTTGTGGCTATCTTATGAATGATAACTCATATTCATTCTCCTTTTAGTTCTGTTTTTGGACACCGGCTCCTGTTAAAAGCCTCTGGCTCTTGAGCTGCTAAATGCTCCACTTTGCTCACCAGCTCACCTTTCACTTTTTTTGCCTGGGCAGGTAGTGTACTGTCAGTCTTCAGAGCTTTGTGGCTAAAAATGATGCTGTAGAGAGCAGTGAGAGTGAACCAAAATAGCGAAATTGCTGGCATAAAATTAAAAGAAGGAGCAGAAAGAAAGGGGGAGGGGGGAGCATGCACTGACTGTAGCATAGTTCATCCATTAAGATTTCCAAAAATCTGAATATTCATTTGTTTACCCTGGAAATCACACTTGAGCAGGGTTTGAGCTATAGCCTGACATATTTATCTCTGCAAACACAGAGACTGAAATACTCTTCGATGAGAAATGAGAAAACTTTGTTTCACAGGGACTGCATTAAAGAAGATGATATCTGGCACGCTCCAGGACTTAACAGAGGTACTGGGGTTCGAACTGTCTGAATTAGGCACAGACTGCAGGGACTGGCTGCAGTGGGAAAACTGCACCTCATCTTAAACTTGCTCATGTTGGTCTGATTAAAATTAATGCAATAGTCTAGTTGGTTTGGCGGTGCTGAAGCTTTCCCATGTCTTGTAATGGTTAATTCATTCGCTGGTTGTGCTTTTTCCACAGTATTTTTGGGGTTTGTTCGCTCTCACCTGAGGAGGATTCCTTCCTGTCCACCCCGTTCTCAGTGGCAGTTGATCATGCTCCACAACATCCCCCATAATCCCTTGCTCTGCTTCCGTCTGATGTCATCTTTTCCCAGGGATTAACACAGGTGCCCCAAGGGCTTTCGATAAGCACATCTTCTCAGAACAGCCCAGTCAATGAAAACCAGAATCAGGATACTTAAAAGTTTCACTTACACGCATGAGAACACACACACATGCTGGGAAGCACAAAAACACACAAATACATACAAGAACTGAAGCTACGTCCACACTTTAGGACAAAACAGCATTTTAGCGTCATTTTAACATCATTTCTGTCCACATGCCTGAAAACACACGAATCACACACTTGACGTGTGTGTGCTGGTGGAAACAGGAAGCAGACTGTCGACTTTGCAGTTAGTTGCTTAGTTGTAGAGAATAATGACAATTATTTTTACTTTTACTTCTACTTTTTTGTGTCATTCTTTCCAAAAGTCTCAGTTTCCGCCCATTCACATTATAACAGTGGTTTTAAAATGCTGGACACGAGGCGCAAGTGTAGTAAAAGTTATGTTTTTCAAAACAAAAACATACTAACGTAGCCTGAAAAACATGGGCACCAGACAGAGTCAATTATTTATGTAGAGCTTTGATAAACCCAGGCAATTATGCAGTGAGAAAAGGGTGTACTTGCTGCTTAATACATATGTAGTTGTTGGGATTTTGGCTGTTTTTCACATTAAATAAAATTAGAATAATAAAACTGCATCTTTCTCAACAGTAGTTGTATCTGTCAGCAGCCAAACAGTGAGCCCTGAGGCTAGCCAGGTACGGCTACATGTGCAGACCAATATTCAGTCAATTAGCTGTTGTGGGTTTTTGCCACGGTCCCAGTGGACTGTAGACGTTTAGCATTTGCCAGCTTGTCCCGAAAAGGTACTTATTTCAGGAGCTGACTGTGCCACGGCATTTAGGTATTGGAATAAGATTTGGCTTACAGCCTTTTTCCCGCTAAATGTGGATTAAGCTTGTAAGCTTCAGACAAAATTCCATTCCTTGATTTAGAAGTTTATCTATTCATAAATATAAATGGTAATCCCCAAAAAGAAGCACAGGTGTGATATATTAATAGAAAAGGGCTTTAAAAACATCTCAAAGACGTGTTTTTTTTTTTTTACACAACAAGCAGGCTGACGACAAAGCTGACTCATGAGGAGGTAAAACGACATTATAAAAGCTAATTGCATAAATGGCAAAAAAGAGAAGTAAACTGAATGACAAGACTTTGAGGTGGGCTGTTAAAAAACGATGCTTTTATTCTCAAAGCTAATTGTTTAAAAACAGACCCACATGTTCAGCTACTCAGAGTCACAAAATAGGATTTTATTCAAAGCGTTTTCAATTGTGCGTCAGCGCCAGCTGAAAATGAACTTTCACATAAACCACACATACGAACCACTTGCACGCTCTTGTCAGACAACAGAATCAGAAGCAGAGAGGATTGGAGACATGCTTAATGAGCAAAAAAAAAAAAAAAAACGTATTAATACAGCACCTCATGTTTTCCCAATTGAATCTGACACCTTGGTCTTCAGTCAATATCCACAGATCAATACTTAGACCATGCTGAAACCAACATTTTCAGATGATGCCAAGCATAAATCATTTATGTCATGGCTGAGTTATTGACTTCAAGACGGGAAAAACAAAAACAATGTACACACTCATTCACACACACACAAACAACATGGTCTGTGGAGACTAAGATCTCTGTGTCGGGCCGTCGTTAGTCTGACATGAAATGCGACCACCATTTCTAGTCCCGTCCCTCATTCTTTCGCCACTTATGTGCAGGAAAACAGGATCATTTGCATCTCTCTGGGGACACTCCTGCTGGGTTTTGTGTGGGTTGCATTGCTCATGTTGGTGTGATTACGAAAACTTTTCCTCATTGCACTTCTAATCATTCAGCAGATAAGTGTGGGCTGTTCTCTGTGAAAAAAAAAAAAAATAATGAGGGATACACAAAAAAAGTTAATGAGGTTTTTCCTGTACTACACCTCTAGAGGCAGGGGTCGGCTTAGCAGCAATGTCATTAGGCAGGAATTAAACTGGGACTGTTGTTTTGCTGTGCTATCAATTTACATGCTTTAATTGCATAACCAAACTGTTCTGCAATAACAAGGCGAGCAGTTGATGCAGCAGTGTGACTGTGACCGGCTGGATTTTGTATCAGCGAACACAAGCTTTCTTGCCGTTTCCCTTCCTCTGTATGACTTCTTTCCCCCACGCACACAAAGAAACCCTGCTGTCTTGTTTTGTAGGTGCATTTGTTGCAAACTTTTAAAATAGAGCAGACACAAACTCAGTCCCAAGAGAAGCAATACATTAGCGAACACCCTTTAGCAAGCCGGGGACTATGTCCTAATAGTATTTTAAAGCAGCTGCACTTGGCAATCCATCATGTGGATAGCAATCTCAGTCGGCCCCCTCTACACAGACTTACTGTCATCACATACACCGGCGCTTGCATATACATTTATGCACCATGTAATTCAGGACTGCTTGGAAATACAGAATGAAGCAACTGAAAAATAGGAAATGTACTCATTCTCTATTTGATTACATGTAACATTTAACTTTATCAGGAAGTTTTATCAGCCTGCAAGGAAATTGGAGAGAAATCTTTGCCCTGCAGACCAGGTAGGCAGAATGGACTCTGCTGGAGATAATGTCTTTCAAAAGGAAGCTGTCCCACTTCTTTCACACGCAGCACACAACTGTCCCCAAAACTGAAAGCGGAATAAAATTGGCTACTGTCACTTCTCTGGGAAATGCCATGTGTGCTGTGAGGATATTTTTGGGAGGACGGCGCTCATTTGAATTCCACCCACTGAATAAGAGCAAATATATTTACATGTCAGACCAATAATAGAGAGTGAAACAAAAATTGATGGAGGCAGAGATAGGAAAACAGAGCAGTGAAATCCACCACGATGCAAGGCAGACTTATCTTGGAATAGAGTTGACTATATTTACATGTGATAGGATCTTGAAAGCGCAAAGTGGAAGTGCAGAAATCAGCCTGAAGATCTTCATGTGTTTGCTGTTATTCTTCAGATTGACAATATAATCTTATCATGTCTGTGAAGCCTACTGAAGTGAACGCAAGTGATTTGAACAGAGAGCTGAGAGAGCGCGCACAGACAGACAGACAGACAGACAGACAGACAGACAGACAGACAGACAGACAGACAGACAGACAGACAGACAGACAGACAGAGCAGGGACAAAAATCTGATAGAAGACATGTCAAAATGAAAAATAGTACTTTTTTTTTCTTTTCTGTGTCTCTTTTGTCGAGTGGGGAGAGCAGCAGTGTTTTCTGCATCTCTTCTTTTGATATGCCGCCACGATGAAGGCACCCTTTATTCTACCACTGCTGCTTGACTGAGTGATGTTCAAAAGCGTGCTAATATTTTCATTTGCCTGATTGCGTTGTGAGGAAACTCTTTCAACTCTGGGGAACAGAAAGAGGGAGAACAGCCTGGGAGACTTTTACACATCCATCCCGAGCCCACACGCCTCAGCCCTTCATTACTGCTACAGCACCAAACCTTTGTAATTGAACCTGAGATATCAGGATGGGCGGCGCTGATGCCAGGTGCATACTAAAAATAGTGCTCTCTCATTGGACCCTCTTGCAGGGATGCCATTTTGTCATGCATTATGCATATATGCAAATACAGGACAAGGAAATGGATTACTTGAAAGGGCACCTGTGGTTCCCAGCTCAAAGATATACGCAACAGGGGAAATGAAGTGAACAGAACTATCATTTAGCTGCCGCACAGCTGTATCGAGAAGTGGAGAAACACTGTCTCAGACAGTTCTGCAATTCAAACGCGGATGATGAGTGATAAATATGATGAAATCCCAAGCAGACTTGAGGGTATATGCAGGTATATGGAGGGCACTCATATTTTTCTCTGGGTTTGTATACAGGCCTGGTAATTACCTCTGAAATATAAATGAAAGTGGGAGCACAGTATAGAACAGCATAGCTTCAATCCTCACCTCTTGAAACACATAAAAACAATCTGATGAAGGGCATCAGTATGTGGAAAATATGGAAACAGAAAAACAACTTATTGCAGAGGTCACAGACCACACTTACAGTTGTTTCAAAACATCCACATAAAAGCGGTTGAGGTGTATTTTTGCCAAAATCCAATCTGAATTTTTTTTTTTTTTTTTTTTTTTTTTAGCTTTTATGATATCCTTAATGTTTGTCAATGCAGAAAAAAATGACAGTGTCCTGGATAATTTCACAATACTGCAGGTTGATCTTGTAGCCAACATTTTAGCCACTACTGCTACAGAGAAGAAGCCAATCAAAAGCACAGATCAGCTGTAAATGCCAACCACTTTACTGCTGCAACTAGTAATAAAACACTGCACCATACATGGTACCTCTAAAGAAGGTCTCTGTCATTTTAGATTCTTATCATGACGATGTATGTGGGGGGAGGTGCAGTTGCTGGTAGTTGTTGTTCTCTTTGTCCTAGTTTGACCATCACTCAGAAGATCCAGTTGAGCAACTGGAGGTTTGTGTCTTCAGAACAAGAGACACCTTGCATGATTTTAGTGAGGGTATGGAGGATACCCCAGGTGAGCGCAGGGAGAACATGTAAACTCCACACAGAAAGGCCTTTTTTCCTCGAGCAGCAGGCACTGAAGGTGTGGTGGAGGACACGCCACCAGTGCCCAAAGCGGGGTTCGAACCGGGACCTTCGAGCTGTGAGGCGACAGTGTTACCACTTGTGCCACCGTGCCACCAAACCACCATGGTAACTTATCTCACTTAAAAAAGTAAAAATCCTCTGAAATGCCATCCAACCAGATGACATTCATCATAGACGTCTTTCACACTGAATTTAATTCTTTGAACTTCCATTTCCTCTCACCTATGTACAGCCCCCACATGGTTCACTGCTACTCACTATCGCCACCATGTGTTGTAGGTGCAGCCATTGCATTTGGACATTTGTGTGACAATGTGGTGATGAATTATTGAAATGTGAATGTATGCAGATTTCTATATGTACCATACATGTAGATTTTAACATTTCTGTACAGCTGGATGTATATTTCTTGCCTGTGTTGAATACGTTCATATGAACAGTGAGTCTCTGCACCTTAACAATTCCAAATAATTCCAAATAATTTCTTTTAAAATGATATTACTGGGTAAATTCAAACTTTTCAAACACCTTATATTTATTTTTCCCATTATGGATGGCCACTATACCGATTTCATCACCACCACCAGTGTCACCCACACAGGTTATACTGTCTATGGTTATGTGCAGGTCATACAGTCATTCAGCTAAAAGTGAAGGTTGGGATGGTAACACTTGGTTTAAAAGCCAGTGGCAGTTAGCATACATTTACATAAGCCAGACAAAACATCTGAAAGACAGGTCCGTTTTTCCAAAAAGAAATGGACCCAGGTGGAGAGACAGAGGCAGAACAACAGGTACCAAAAAGGGGCATGCTTCTGTGATATGGAGCTGGTTCAGTTTAAATTATCTGACACTGCGCAAAACTCAGTTATATGTGAGATTCGGCATCGTGTTGCGACAGCCAAAGATGGTTTTACATTTCACCATCTAAAAAGCATGAACGCTTATGATTACGAGGATGCAACAAGAGCCAAAAGCATAAGTGGTTCTGTCAGCAAATGCACCAGCGGAGAGCATCGTAAGCCAACACAGCTGTCACTCCAGGCTTCATTTACTGCTGATGTGCCTTATCATGAAGACAGCAAAAAACCGAAAGATATTACAAGGGCAGTCGCAGAGTATATCGCCATGGACATGGCGCCAACTCAGATAGCGGAGAGAGACGTCTCAGAAATTTGATTTGTATTCTGGACCAAAGATACGAGCTTCTGGGCACGTATTTTAGTCAAAAGTGTCTGCCAGAGCTGTGCGCAGAGTGTCGGCAAAATCTTAAAGGAGATTCGCTGCATTGAAGCCTTCTCCACCACCACTGATTTGCGGTCCCGCCGGACGACTGAGCTGGGCGACGGAGCCATACATCTGCCTCACAATCCACTTCATCTATGATGACTGGAATCTGCGCAGCAGATGCCGCCAGACCTTCTCTTTCCCAGACAAGCACACCAGAGAAATAACTGTGAACGGGCTGAAGGAAGCAGTTTGCCTGGCGCTTGGACGAAGCACGTATGGTGTGGATGAGTGACACGTCGCTGCTGCTGGTGAGTTACAATGTTCAAACCCCATAGCCTAAAATCACTGCTGGAAGAAAGACTTCCAGATTTTTTTACTTAAGTAAAAGTAGCACAACACAATACCAGTACTTTTTTATTTATGCAAAAGTAAAAAAGTACTGGCATTAAAATATACCTAACTACTTACACACTGATGGGTAGCTTAACCTACAGTGTAATAAGACATAATAGTTTATCAGTTAATTTGTGTTACATTAACTAGTAACTCAAATAAAGCAAAATTACCTTAAAATTAGGTACATTAGTAATTGTATTTATTTGCTTTCCAGAGATGAGTGTCCAAAACAATGCTTGCATTACATGAGCTACGGGTGTGTGCTAGAAAGCAGTCAGCACATTCTTCTTCATCTGGAAAAGATGGAAGGCCCTGACCAGTGCACAGAATGAGCAGAACCTGCCCGCCCACAAGCCGGTCACAGAATCCATCACAACGTGGGAGTCCCATGTCAAGATGATGGAGAGAGTGTTGGAACAGGAAAATACCATCACAAGAGTGCTGGCAGCAGAGTGAAGGCATGGCACCTTCTACCCAACTGGCAAGACGTCCAGGTGTTGGAAGCAATCACTAAAGCACGAAAGCCCCTCCAAGATTTCATTGATGTGTAATCAAGGGAGGAATACATCAGTGTCAGCTATATGAAGCCAGTTCTCCATCTACTAAATAAATAACAGATATTCTGAAGCCAGCAGAGGACAAAACGGGGCTGAGTGAGGATATTAAGAGGAGAGTTTTGGATTTTTCAAACGAAAAGTACAGTGTTCCTGCAACTGACGAGCTGCTGACCATGGCAACATTTCTGGACTGGAGTTGAGTCCACCTACATAACTGGTGACAAGTCGGAGGAGGTGAAGAGAAGAACAACAACTGAGACCTGGCCTGGGAGGAAAAGACGGCCTCTGCCTCTTGTGCGAAGGGCCAAACAGAACAATATCGTCATGTGCACCAGAGCAACACTGAAGCCACAAAGTGCTGACAGGCTGCTGTTGCTGGCAGAGAATTTGACCAGTTTCATTTGAGTTCTGGTTTGCTCTTGTGGAAATACAAGAACCACTGTTACACTGTTTGTTAACTGCACTGCTATTTTTCAGCATTTTTTTAAGCAATTTCATATGACAGTATATTTCTCTTTTTTCATTTTATTATGTATTTTGTCTATTTTATTTGTAATTCTTCAGCCACACATATGAAAAGGTTTCTTTCAGTCTGGACTGCAAGAATGTTTGTGGAGCCACCAGGAGGCGGACATCGAGGTATTTGAAGTGAAGTATTCACATATCAAATGTTGGTATTTCTATGTCGGACACTGACAACAGAATGAAAAGAGGTAAAAGCGTGTTTTGAGCAGAGTGTCCCTTTTATTTTTGTGATACTGTGATATAATACCACCACTGTAAAAAGCAAGACAAGACAATGCTGTGATATAAATTTCAGACCGTCTCGCCTATCACTACATCCTATAACGAAGTGATTCTAGTAAGGCATTCCGATATTTGTAGCCTAAGAAGGACCCGAGGGAGATGAATGAGGTCCAGCCTCCCGCTGTGAAGTAATCCCTCTCCTTCCTGACGAGGATTCATCCTATACAAAGCAAACTGAGGCACACTTTCTTTCATCCTTTCATGTGGGCACAACACAGACACACACAGCCCCCTACAGTGTCGAAAGCAGACGGATGCACTGTTACTTCTGAACAAAGGTGACAGCTCTCAGTCATCCACTCACTGCAGGTGAAATTGGGGTCTCAGTCTTGACTCTGGAAGGGACCCTTGTGACTGGGGCTCAGATTTAAAAGGTCTGAATGGCAGCTACATGTGTGAAGAGCAAGAACAGGGAAGCGTAAAGTCAAGGAACCAGGGTAATATCCTTAGTCACACGCGTGTTTCTGTACGCCTGTGTGTGCTGATATGTGAACTTCATGCAGTGATGCCGTGAATAAAAATTAATTCTATTGTCTCTGAAGAAACAGTGCAATTATCCTCCATGTCTCCCATATGCTCCGTTTTTGTGCGTAAGCTATACACTGTAAGAGTGCTGGCTGGCAAAGAGGTGTTCATCCCATAAGCTTTTGTGTCATCAGTACAACCTACGTATAGAAGCTGATTACCCCAGCGTCCCCTGCATATGTGATGCAAAGTGCACCAGCATAGTATGGCACGGTTAGTTTGTTTGTATATAACACAATGAACATCAATTAGTTGCACAATGAGGATCCTTTAGTCCCTCTGTAAACTCTGTACAAACAAAATTGTTTTTTAGTTATGTAAACATTATATCTAATGTACATGAGAACCAATGAGGTCTATACCACTGCCAATACTTGATCATTTACTACAGATATAAAAATAAACTCATCAGTGGTCTTTGGTAGATAAATTGTGTTTTTTCTAATCTTCTAGACAGCCAAGTGAATACTTTTTATAGGCTGGACAACACAAGTTTGTGGACTTTGGAAATTATGATGATTTTTATGTGTTCTTGATGCTTTTTGGATGAAACAAGTAACTGATAATAATAATAATAAATAATAAACAGATTATCTGGAGGTGAAAATACTAACTATCTGCAGCCCCAGTCTGTGTATGCCTTTGGATAAGTGTAACTGTGATAATGTGGGTGCGTGTCCTTAAAGGTGTGTATTTGTACATGTAGGTGTTTGTGTCTGTGTGCATGTCTTTTTGTCCTCCTGATCTCCAGCCAGCTGTGGCCATTAGCCCGAGGCTGAGCCTGCTCAGACGTGCAGGTCAGAGTTCTGATCTAATCTGGAGGATCTGTGTCTGATGAGGTCTCCACTGTAAACAGAGTGGCCAGCCGGAGCCAGTTGCAAAAATCATGGAGCCAGTGGGCACTGGGAATAGAGTGGGTAGGCAGACATTAGCACAAGGGTAATTGCTGTCCCCACGGCAGCCCACTGAATGACATCTAATATTGGCGGGGAGGGCATCTAACCATTACCTGGTGCAGAATAAGAGCTTTTTCTGATGGCCACTGAAGTCCAATTGGGCTCGAAAATGGTTCATCATACACCCCAGTCGACCAATTTAGCCTCATATGCTGTTGTGTCTGAGAAAGGTACGGCAACCAGATTATTGATTGTCCTTGAGATTTTTCATACATTGATGTTTTTCCATGTAGACTTTGAACTGACAGGAGGGTTGTTAAAGTGAAGAGGGTGACTGCTGCATTTATGGATATGGTGCACTGCAGAGGAACACAAGCCTGATAATTGGGGGCCTTTGGTGACTTAATCTAACCGTGGGCTCCCTCAGCAATGCAGGGTCTGAATTGGGTAGAATAATGTGCTCTGTATGCAAAATGTGGTCTCAAATGCGCTTTGTGTTTGTTTGCAGCCAGTTTCATCATTCTGTAGTGATTCATTCTGACATACAGTATTAAAAGTGCTTTGATCACTCTTTGAAGAAAAAAAAGACTTTGTTTTAAGAAAAATATATTTTTTTAAAAAGCACTAAGTGTCACAGCTCATAGTTGCATAGCTAAAAGTTTTGTATGAGGAAAAAGTGTATCTCATGAATATATCCCCAGGGAATGCACAGGATTATGGAACAGCGATAAACAGATGCTGCAAAAGAAAAGAGTAAATCAATAAAGCCATATATTGGAATGATGAAGTAGTTACTTCACAGCTACTGTTTGCAGGAGCCATCGGACTGTCTCCTCTGCATGGTTTTATTACACTGAGAGTCTCGTATGTCCCAGAGGGCCTTAAAAGCACTGGATTGTGTTCACCTTTTGCTCATTGTGTTGTCACCAGGTAGTTAAGTTTGCATTTTCCCCTTATTTATAAAGCACTGATTGCTCCTCTTGCAGGCCTAATTGCTGCAATTCATTTCTGAACCCAGTCTCTCCTTTACTGCCTGCCAACAAGCTTGAAATCAGGCTAGAACCCCATCTGCCTCATAGCTTCCAGATCAGCTCTACAGCTGGTCTTCAGGCCCTGGTTGATGTGCAGATGTGGGGTTTCGTTTATTAACTTAACCAAGCCAAAAATTCTTCTTCCTAAAATTTGGCACATTACATTTGGAAAGGTCAAAAGTTCACTCATGCTGGTTTCAACATGGTTGTGATTTACATTTATAACCCAGATTCCCAAAAAGTTGGGACACTGTGTAAAACATGGAATGGAATGAAATCATTTACCATTTAACCAAAAATGGTTTTACAAAGTGTTCTCAACCCCATGTGCTAACATCCTTTATCCAATCATGTGTTCACAAACTAGTGAACCTCGCTCCATCCTCCTTGTGAACGACTGAGCCTTTCCAGGATGCCCCTTTCATATCCCATCACCACACTCTCACCTGTTACCAATGAGCCTGTTTACCTGTGGAATTTTCCAAACAGGTATTTTTGGAGCATTCCGCATCTTTTCCAGTCTTTTCATGGCCCTGTTCCACATTGTTTGTAACATTTTACTGCATCAAATTCAAAATAAGCAGGTATTTCCAAATGGAGTGAGTTGAATATTAAAAATATTGTCTTTGCATTGTCTTTGTTTTCAGTTGAGTATATGTCAGAAGGATTAGCAAATAATCACATTCTGTCTTATCTTTTACACAGAGTCGCAACTTTTTTGGAATCAGGGTTGCACAGTCCTGCAGTTGCAGTCCGTGAATTTGATTGCTTCCCTTTAGTGCGCAGTTTCCTACTTCCTATGCATACATTTAGCCATGGTTTGAACTCTCAGGTCTCCGATAGATACTGGAGTTGCTGGAACAACTTCAGCATGTGTCTTCTTGTGTGCTACACCTGAAGAAATGGTCCCTCTAGCTGCCTGTGAACCAAAACATGGAGCTAGCAGCAAGTTATTCAAAATTTACAACCCGGTTCCTCTCATCAGTGCAGCAGTCGGCCGTGCTCCTCGTAGATTCAACTCAGCAGCCAGTCTTGCCTCAGCGGCAGAGTTTCTTCATCTTTCACCGGCCTGGGCTACAGTTCAACCTCTGTCTCAGAAACAACTGTGCATAGTTTCAACACAGAAGTGTGAGTCACGGAGTGCTACACTGTTAACTCTGCAGGAGGTCTTCAAGGCTGGAGGTCATTTATGGCTAATTCTGCTGCATCCTCTGTGACGCAGCTCCGGGCATCCTTCTCTACCTAGTCATCATATCTTTGACAAAGGCCTCATCTTTATCATGGCTATAACACTTTCAATGCTATTTTCAAAAGAAGAAAAGACAAAAATTGTATCAGCTTCACTATTCATTTGTCCCTGACTTCGACAGTTATAAATAAACGATCGTCATCACATTATAGTGGCTCTAGGTATGCTGACATCACTCAAGATCATTTTCTGTTGAAAAGAGAAGGAGGCTACTGCA
Organism: Chaetodon trifascialis; assembly: GCF_039877785.1. NCBI lineage: Eukaryota > Metazoa > Chordata > Actinopteri > Chaetodontiformes > Chaetodontidae > Chaetodon > Chaetodon trifascialis. The sequence goes on from NC_092060.1 coordinate 24,363,730, forward strand.
GTATGCTTACAAACGAACCAATCAGTCAGTCATTCAGTCTGTCATGTGCCAGCTGGACCAGGCAGCAACCAGGCAGCAACCCAACGCTGGAGGGAAATTGGAGGCGAGGAAGACACGGTGTAAGATTATCAAAGAGAGCAGAGGGCTGTGTGTCTAAAGGCTTAGCAGAGGCACACCAAACACCAACATGAAGTAAGTGGGTGGGGTGTGTGGGGGGTCACTTGGGTGGCACAATGAGTGGGAGAAAGACAGAAAGAGAGACCGAGACTGAGGGAAATGCAGATCAAGAGATGTGTTTCTGAAATGATTGAGAATGAAACCACCTCCGCTGACAATCACATGGGAATTGCATGTCTGTGTGATTAGGCGTACGTGAGAGTGGAGGGAGACGGTGTGTGTGTGTGTGTGTGTGTGTGTGTGTGTGTGTGTGTGTGTGTGTGTGTGTGTGTGTGTGTGAGTGAGAGAGAGAGAGAGAGTGCGAGTGCGTGTCTTTGCCTGTGTATCGGCACAGCGAGGCGCTCACATGGGAAGTTTCTCCCAGGGGCTGTTGTTTGTTTCCTATCTGTCAAATCCTATACAGGAAATATTCAAAACAGATTCAGACAGACACCTAGTTGGTGATGGTGAACTTCGGAGGTCACACAATCTTCAGGGGGAAACAATGTTTACTGTGCCAAAGATTTTATGCTAAGTATTTTATTATTTATCAGCTTGTATATGTCCAGTATTCTCATTCAATTGTATTCTGCTTTTTTCTTGATTATAGAGGCAGCAGCGCATCAACAAACATTCAGAAAAATAATAAATCACAGGTTCGATCCACGGCCGGTAAACTATCCGTCCATCTATACGTGTGGTGCAGGCAACAGATACCAATGGTTCTGCATGAGCTCTATCCTGTCCTTCCTACAGTTACTGTGTTGGGGATCTCAGCAGACATGTACGGCATACAAATTGGACTTTTGGTTCACAGCATTTTATTATCTCATACTCTCTCTGAATGAGAATCAGGTTCACTTTAGTCATCATGTCCAATGAATGAGCAGTAGTTCCTGTACTGCAGATGTATTAACAGCCAACTTAATACGATTACTGATAACTGACAATCAATATGCGGGAGTTTTGCATAACAACAAGTGTATGGGAGTGGGAAGCTGCTAGAAAATGAAGAGTTTAGAGATATATGATTGACAGGAATTTTGACGGCCAATATTTTAGGTCATTTAACAAGCAAAAATGCGAAACATTTGCTGTTTCCAACTTCTAAATTGTGAGGATTTGATGCTTTTCTTTGCTTTCTGTGTCTGCACATTTAATATCTTTGGGCTTTCACCATTTCTCAGTCAATACTTCATCACGGCTTTGGCTATTTTTCATTATTTTCTGACAATTCTCATACATTGTTCTAATAATACTTGGACTTCTACCTGCAATGGATTTTACAGTGTGGTGTCGCAGCATTTAATTAAGCAATCCGAATAATTCCTCGCCCATGGTCGTCATAGATATGTCTGACAATAGCGCATATTTACATTTACATGGCGCAATGGCTTGAAAAATGGATTGAAGCTTGTACCATGAAAGAGTACGTCCCCACCTCTGAATCAAAGCTTTTGTCAGAGCTTTTTCTCCTGTGCCTGTCTCTCTTCTCTCCAACTACTGATGTGAAAGAAATTAATAAATAAACTAAACCGTGAAGTTAAGTGGGCCGCCTGCCTCCTTCATGAAAAGCTAAAGAGATTTTCTGGTATCAGTTAAATTTTGCCTGCCAAACCTGTCTGGCTGTTTACACTGTTAGTAACACAGTGTTTTCCAATCATGTATCTTTTTCAGAGAATATTTCCAACTTACTTTAGTAAACTGGATGATATTTTAAGAAAAAATCTGTGCCGCGGAAGAAACACACAAGAGATAAACTGCGACAAATCTGCCATCCATGTGAGAGTCTGTGATGAAGCATAAGAGAAAACCACATTAATCTGAACTTTCTCTGCAGCTCTCTCTGCTTACAGTCACTGTTAGGACATCAGAATTTACCATCCGCTCTCATTGAAAATTAATGCTATTCAGTTTGTTGCCTACTGCCCAAATCTAAATGTAGCAGGATATGAGTCAAATGGTTAGAGGAGAAAGATGTCTCCTCTTCACTAAATGAGCTGCCCTGTAGCTTAGTCATCCTTCAAATGTCACACACACACATGCACACACACGCACAGAAGGAAAAAAAAAGTGTTGCTCATTATCATTGCTGGTGCATGTAAATATTATAATTAACACTGCAAAAATAAATCATCACCATTATCACCATCAAAGCATCTCAAAGCCATTTTTATCTCCACTGACATGTAAAGAGAAGATGATGTCAGATGTCACGTTTTCAGATTTGTTTGTGCACGCTTTCACGTTTGCACAGAATCTAATGCTTGTAGAGTTTTGGCTCCAAGAGCGCCTTGGAGTTTTCTGGGTATTTTTGTGTCTGTGTGTATCCTTATCCAATGAGCACCTGAAACAAACTCAGTCTGTGTCCAGGAAGCGCTCCTACCCAAACATTTTTTGACAGCACATATAGTATTTCACCGTACCTAAGCCAACACAACAGCCAGCTATTAGAGATCAAAAGCGAAGCAACTGTGTCTAATTCCTGTTCACATATTCACCACACACACCAGCCACTGGTATTTTAAGCTGTAATGCATTTCCACAGCGTCAGCATTCACCTCTTACCTCTGGGACAGCTCTCTTTCCTTAGAGACCCCCTCTACGCCTTGTTAGCCAGAAAGCTGAACGTTCTGCAGACCCTGCAACACTGCCAACCTCTTCACAGTTGTCTAAAAATGCCCACAAATCACCTCAAGCATCTTCTGCCACTTTGCTCCTAAATTCACCCCCTGACAAATTTCCAGCCAATTTTATTTCATGTGCCCACAAGACTGACGGTGTGTTGTTGGTGCGGCTCCCTTGTCAGCCAAGTGGGGGCACTGTTGCATTTCTACGCTTGTTATCCCATGCAGGACACCAAGGTGCTGAGGTACAGGAGTGCCACAAATATATCCTGTGTTATTCATGGTTGCAGGCAGAGCCCCACTGTTAAGGGAGACTTTGGTCAAAGGTTTGGGCACAATTTTCTGTTCACATGCTTGCCAAAGACCTTTTAAGGTGCAAGTCAGCATGCCACCTCACACCAGAAACACAGAGAAAAGGAGAGGGAGAGGAAGAGAGGAGAGACAGACTTGAATTCAGGGGCTGTGGGTGCTGCACTGTGTTGTCTCCTGAAGCAAATGAATATGACAAGATCCTGCCGAGTCAGTCTGCAGAAAAATACCAAATCAGTCGTCGCTAAGCCTTTATGCCTTTGCTAAAATCACACACAAACGAGGCATGGCCAAGCTAACTGTTTTGTACAGCACCTTTCTACATGCTATATAAGTGCTTTATATAAGACATAAAGGAATTAAGACATAAGAGAAACACAAGGTAATATAAAAAGCCAGTATAAAAAGATAAATATAAATTGGATTGAATAGGATTAAAACAAACCAAAATAGACAATTAAGCTAAAACAGAACAAAGAGTAAAATAAAACAGAGCAAGATGGGAAACAAGTGGCTATCATTTTCTGTCACTGAGACAGAAAGAAACAGAAAATGTTGAAGGAGAAAGATGTTGTTTTGTTACTTTACCAAAATGTTTCAGTGTAAAGAAAGAGTGCTGCAAGTCAAGTCATTTTGCAATCATTATAAAAGATTAGAAACACTGATATTTAGAAATGTCAAATTGCAGGCACAATGTCATTACGGTGCCCCTTTATAACTGCTTACTTAATTAAAATAATTAGCAGCAACAATGAATTGCACATCTCTTCACTATTAAGCTGATTTTCATTTAATCACGCCCAAACGAATGACTGCACTCACCACTTATTTTCCAACCATATTGAACATTAAGTAATTGGTATTTTTGTTGCACTCTCTAACAAGGACTCTTCAAAATGTCCGTAATTCAAGCCATGTTACAACTGTTTGTAACTGTCAAGTGCAGGTTCAATGCCTTTTTCCCATCATAAATAAAGGCAGAAAGACTATGTCTCTGTTTCTGCAGATCTGCTGACCAGCACTTCACTGTGCGCTCAGATGGTAGTCACATGGTGATGTACGACAGAACACAAAGAGAAAAGACAAGCGTGACACTAATACAAAATAACCTGACGTGTTCATATAGAATTAAGGGAAGTAAGATGCATGTACATGAAACCGCAAACCACATTAGTGGTGAATTTGTATTACAAATGCCACGCTAAACCCTTTCCCCGCGTCCTGTGGTGCACTGACAGATAGCTAGAGCCATCAATCAGAAAATCCCATGATAGTAATTTCCTTTCTGTCTGATCAAACCATCAAACTTGAATGTCTCTGAGGGAGGTGGCTGGCAAGGTGATCATTGGATGTGAGTGACAGCTAGAGAGAGGGACAGAGACGGAAGGATTGAAGGACGGGCAACATTCAGAGTTTACCATCATTTATTTGTGTGATGTTAAATGCAAACAATACATAATAATCCTCATCTATTCAGTATGACCTCTGACCTTCAGGAGGTCAGAGGTCAGGGAAAACTACAAAGTAAAACATTATTGGTGATCTAAATAATGTCACAGTTCCGTTGATGCTGTGATATTGATTCCCACACTGACATTCACCGTCATAATATATTGCGACCTTTTGACCTTTATTCTGAAAATTCCCACTGAGATAATTGCTGATATCTCCTGTCACGGAGGGAAGGGCTTAAGAATAACACCCATGACGTTCCAGTCAATGGACTATAATCACAAACAGGAGTATTTGATGCTAGATATCAACATGCTCACTCACTTGTGGGAGATTTGTTGCAACCTCACTGTAGAACAAAGGATCATGATTTTATTGGCCACATGACTTCACTGAGGGCCAATTAAAATGCCTGTCATACTGTATGTTGTGCCATCACTTGTCGTAATTGAGTCACGACAACTGACACAGTTGCAACAAATTGTTTTAGTGAAGCTATCTTATCTGCTCAGTCAACAGGAACAAGCTTTCCAGGAAACAGCTGAAAAAATTAGCTGATTATTCAATTAGTCCATCAGAGGAAAATTTACCAGCAACTATTTTGATTGTTTTTTTAAGCAAAAATGCCAAACTACTGAAAGTTCCAGCTGTCAAATGTGAGGGCTTCATTTTCTCTGATGACAGTTGTACATATTTGGGTATTGGACTGTTAACATTTGAAGAAATCATCTTGGACAAATTGAGAAAATAACTGTCAGGCTAATTAATAATGAAAATAAATGTACAGCTGCCCAACTTTGAAACTGTTTACATATTCTGTAGTGACAAGTGAGTGTAGCATGTGTCTATATCATGAAATGTCTCTACCAAAGTAAAGATTACTTTCTCAGAGGACTTCAGTCTTTTAAAAATACTTTTTCTTTTCTTTCAAAGCAGAGACATTTGTTATGTGCTGCATTGTCTGCCATTATGGTGGAATGGCATTTTAAGAGTCAATTTGGTGCTGGAGTCAGAGTCGAAGCTAAGATGGCAGCATCGAAATTACACTGGCATCACTGCAAGTCATGAACTGAGACTCTGCAGCTGCGTCCCAAATCTCCCTAGCAACCACAGATGGCACTGTCACGAAGGTCCACAAGCTGTAGACAAATAAAGGTTTAACATGTAAGAGCCAGGCGGGAAAGCAAGACTTAACTGCAAAACAGATGTGATGTGGGTGCACTTCAGATGGCACAGGAATGTGAATCTATGTCGTCTTTAGTTTGAGGTCCTTTAGCTCCAAATCTGCACCAAAGACAAACTGTACATGGTTGGAATCATCTTTGAATCTCTAAATAGTGAGATGACCGACAAGCGGACATAATGAAAACACAAAATCATCGGCAGTGAAATGATTCTTTGCCAGTAAAAACTACATTCATTCAGTTCAACTGTGGGCTACATTGTAAGAGCTGCTCTGTCATTCATGTCTTTAACACAGGGACTTGAAACTTGCAGAAGCAACCTCCCTAGTCATCATATTAAACTGCTATTCAAGTTGTCTTATGATTCAACACTTTGCTTTTTTAGCCATATGAAATACAGCAGCACGATCCAGATAAAGTCAGCTCTAATGAGAGGGCATTCCTGTGTCGTACCTCGTGGCATCTTGATGGAAGAAACATCCACTTCTTTTTCTCATTTTGTTCAGGAGAGCTAGGCCTCTCTTTTGTACAGGCCAAATATGAGATTTAAGGGAATTAAAAGCAAAACTCAGTAGCTTTTCACTGTAAAGCAGACAATGAGATCCAATGAGATCCAGAGTCTGAGCGATAAATTGATATACCTATCAACGAAGTCCCTTGTTTCCAAAGCCAATGCAGATGGAGTTAACTCAGTAAGATGGTTTACTGATCACCTCCAGCTCTTGGAATTGTGGTAGATACATGGGTCACACATTGCTGTTTTTCTCTTTTTATATTAAATGGCAAAATGGCCCTCTCCATAGCTAATATGATGCACTTGTTTAAATGGCTATGTAGCACAGACATCACAGGTGTTTTGCTGTGCAAAAGCACTATTCAGCATGTTTATAATCCAACCAGAATGCTTTTATGTATATATTTTCAGGGCCAAGAGCAGGTATACAGTAGACGGGGGTGGTTCAGGGATGGGATGATTCACTGTTGAGAGTCCTAGAGGTGTTATACTGTATGTGGCTAACTGAACAAAACACTTACAGGAGGTGCCCAAAATAACATACCTGCACTCACATTTTTAACCTCTAAGCAGAGGTTTAACTACAATTCTCTTCCTTTCACTGTCAGATACAGAGAGCAGAGTGTTATTTACCAGCCTTACTATCCTCTAAAATCATTTTCACTTTTTATCTTCATTTTAGTCATGCAATATCCCACATTTTGTTGGCTGAGATCACATTTGCTTCTCTTTATGATTCACAATGACTGGCACATTCTCTCCTAACCCAGACACTTAGCCTCTTGTGGACTTACAGCCTTCAGATCTCAGAAATGTGTCATCCAAGTTCGTAAGCATTCAGCCCTGTAGTCCAGAGTCTACACAATGGGATTCAGCCTTGGTGTGAGTGACTCATTGGTCGACACTATGCATACTCTACAGACTGCTACGGCTCATCATTACTTTGTGGACTTGATTCCATAAGCAGTTGCGGTGGTTGGAAGCTGTAGTTTGGGGTTTAAAGGGCGACTTTTGTAAATAATGTTCTAAAAATAACACCACAGGCACTGCTACTAATAAGAAATGATCGCAAAACAACAATAAAAGCTAATATGCAAATTAAGCCTACACTGCTGCACAAAGGTGGGTGTAATGTTTTTCTGCTATAAGCAGAACTCAGCATTATTTCCATGTCTGTGCTTCAATGAGCTCAAAACTGACTGTGAGAGTCATACATTCAGTCAAGAGTCAAGCCAAAGTCATTCAGAGTGAGATGACAAATTCAACGTGGAGGCAGTACGATCAGAAGCTACGAAGATTATACAATGTGCTATTACATTCAGTGCGATCCACTGGGCTCACTGTACTAATAGTGATTTATTCTTGTAAGCAGCACCACATAAACAAGCATGCTTATTTTTCTCATGTTATAAAAACATTAATTGTATGTCAACAACCAAACACCCCCCAGTATAGACATAAAACCACCACTGACACACTGAACCGCTGATACAGTGGCAGCAGACCTAATTAATTAAATAATTCCCACCAGCCAACCGGTGCTAAAAAAAGATTAACACAGCTATATATAGTGTATAGGATAAACATCTATGTATTACACTTCTGCCTCTGAGTTGTCACTTGGCAGACAGTAGGCGATGTCATCTCTCTTCAGTAGCCTGGTCCATAACAGATTATTTAGGCATTTGAGATTTTAAATCCTCTGTCCGAGAGGTGGGCACCATGGCCAAAATGGAAGCTTCAGGGTTCCAAATGAGAACAGAGATGCAACAGACACCAACTGCTGCTCTCAGGTCAGGTGAGAACGTGGTAAGCGGTCCTGCTGCCCACATCATGTGACCTTGCGAGGCAGCTGGATAGCTACACCATGCTGCCTGCCCTGAATATACAGCAGAGACACCACAGCCATTTTCTCAAATGAACTCCAGTGTCCTGATTCTGCAGACAATGTCCCGATAGGCCTTTCATACATGCAGCACATTTCTCTGTCAGATATGTTCTCACTCAGTAGAAATACTCTGTTTTTATAAGGGGTGGCGTGTGGGTCGAGTGTGCAGGAGGAGGGGGAGGAGGACTCTGTAATAATGACTGTTTTTGCATTGATATCAATACTACATGTACAAGGACGCTTTTGCAATATCACCAAAAGAGTGGACAGCAATATGCAGGCAAGCAGAAGGAGATTGAGGCAGCTGGACTGTAATGCCATCAGCATGCCCATGTCGCTCACTGTGTAGCAGGGTAGCAGCACATCCACTGTGAAAGATGGTGTATAAATATGGCTTGTTTCCACAGTGGAAACAGCAATGCCAAATCTCTACCAATACCGTCACATCACCAATCCCTATTTTGTCCTATTTTTCACATTAACACATAACAATAACACATATTTGCGATAAGGAAAGAGCCAGTGTGAAGGATTTCGTGGCATCTAGCCGTGAGGTCGCACCTTGTTTTCATGTTGTCACTTCATACATAGTTACTATAGAAAGACTGATTATTGCTGCTGTAGAGAATTTGGCTTTTGGTTATTAGCAACCGCTAGTTAGAAACACTTGTTTCTAAACTACTCAAATAAATTTCTGGCAATTGCAAAGCATGAACAAAGTGCATGCTCACATTATCAAACAGGAAGGCATGCACTGTGACCAAGCTTAGCAGGAAATTCTTCACTTTGAGCACTTGTGTCATCAATGTCAGGCTTTATTGAGGGACCAATGAGATAACCAACTAGTGCAGTGTCAAAGGTGTTTTCCCAAAACCAAATACTAAATGACTGTATTAATAAATTAGTATTAAAACATGACTTGGGAAGCATGTGTTATATTTTTATGTTGTGGTGCCAGATTGTTTCTCATGTCCATGCCAGATTTGCTGTCAGTTTCTAGTGCAATCAGGCATGACTAGACCAAAAATTACTGAAAGCAGTTGTAAAGAAATGCATTCTCTGTAAAGTCACATAATGTTCCTCAAGCTAGTAGGTTTTAATTTGTGTAACAAACAAAACAAAAGAAGGTGCTGAGGAGGAGCGAGGCTTGTCCTGCAGGCAGTTCAAACAGCCCTTACAGTATCATCCCAGTGGTACTTTGGGCTTTGGACAGATATAAAGTACTAGCTGTAGCAACATAATAGCCATAATATACTTGCAGTGGTAGAAACATTATACTTTATGATACTTCATACAAAAAAAGTGCATGGGGATATTTATATTTAAGCGCACAAAACTGACAGTGGCAATGATACTGTATAAACTGTAGGACATGCACTACTTACAGACATGACAGAAAAGGGCATGTTGTCATGGACTTTTGGCTGTGGTGCATTACCAATGAAAGCCTTTGGCATTTTAATTTTGAAAGCCATCCAAAGCTATTATTTTCATTGTCAACAAAGTCTCCTGGAAGCAACAGGGATCCTGTTTGACACCTCTTAAATATACTCCAGAGGTAGAGCAGTCATCTTTGCTGACAAGAACAATCATTGCACTTCAATTGAGACTACAATTACTGCAGCATTTAACCCTTTATTCACTCAATGTATTATTCACACTCACTGTAACTGCCATGCGCATGAAAAGTCTTGATGACGTTACTGACATGCTGGCACCTGACAGTTTGGATACTGACACATATTGAGTCACACAGGACAAAGAGCACGCAGACTGACATACGCTTAATGCAAGACCTCATATACATGACAGAACAAAAGTCTGCGAAACATGCTCTGCAAGTATACACCATACATACACATATGGTCAGACTACTTGCCAGCAAACAAATTGAAAGCTGTCATTCATGCAGTTGCTCCTTCATTCTCTTTCTAGTTGGGCTATATGTATAATGTACAGGGCTGTCACTCCACTGCTGGAAAAATACGCAGTGATGGACCCTGGATGTCAAATTCACTTTGAACTTTATGCAACACGCTGGTGGTGTCCAACACAGACCTCAACACTACCTGAGAATGTAAACTAGGTTAGCATATGGTTTTGTTACAGGACATGTCTGACACTGTAAACATCGCTGCTACAAGGCTGCAGGGATGCAGGTCAGCAGGCTGCATAGTGTGATGACACTTCAGTGATCTAGTACTTCATTTTCTACTATTTATTTTTGAAATCTATGTGCAACACTGAGTTCATGATCTACAGTATATTTAACCAGTGTGTCCAAATGCCCGCATGAAGTACAGTACAGTACATTTCTTCAGATTTGAGGGGGTTTATTTTTTGCATTTATAGTTTATATCTTCAGGGTTACATTCTACAGTCAGTGAAGTAGATTAAGCTGAGCGGTGCCGCAAGTTATTCTGGCACACATGTAGACTGCAACAGATTCTCAAAATATCTGCAAGCCAGTTATTTATTTCGTTTAAGACTGCCATTAAAGATTTGTCTACGTGTTTTTGTCCTTGGTGTAAATCCACAGTTAATCTGCTCAGCTAACTTTCCTCAGTCTGCTTCCATCCACACCGCCTTGTACACGGTGCAGTTGCATTGCCTCTCTCAGCCAGTGGAAGGATCAACACAGGCTGGGTGGGATAATCCCCATTGTGCTAATCTGAGAGAGTAGCCTCTGGGATGCCACAAAATGTACTCTCTGAAAAGGTGAGCTTTGCTGCTCAGCAAGAAGCCCCTGACCACAAAACATAAACAAACTGGCTTTTACTTATCTTGCCATTCAGAATGCCCTCACCACACCAAAGCAGCCATGATCCAAATTGAAAGGGACAACCTTAGGCCTGGAAAGAGGTGAGTCATTTGAGTTTTGTCCATATTCTTCCCTCAAGGTATCAACATGACAAACTAGCTTTAGGAGACATTAAGCTGACAAAAATAACTTCAGGAATAGGAAGTGCTTAAGAGAAGAGTAATGAATTTATTGCACCACGTTGGTGTGTAGATTTGATTTTGGTAGAAAACTAATCTGCAGCAGGCAACAGGAAACATTCAGGTCTGGACAACTTTGGACTTGCAATAAAAAATATTCATATTTAACAAGCTTACATAAGCTTAGCAAGAATGCAAGCTGAATAATTGTCATATCCAGGCAACTATGTTTCTTAGTATGATTGAATATCAGCCTTGGGCTGGTAAGCACGACCATTTCTCCCTTTGTGATGATGTTATTCATAAATTCAATAGTCTTATTTTGCATTAATTAACATGCAGCACAAAACTCGCACCACCAAATTAATCATGACCTAAAAATAAGAACAGACTGTAATTTTGTTTTTGGCACCACACAGCAAACTAGTCTGTATTGCATTTTTAACATGGCTTCCAACACCCAAGTGTAAGCACTCAGTAATCCTTCATTATCGCTTTGGTTCTTAACAACACTCAATTAACGAGGAGAGACTTTATTTTACAACAATTCAGGGGGTCTTTACAGGGGTCCCTGGGAGGTTCACAACCTCACACATGCTGTCCTTCTGGCAGAGTCAACATGCAGATCATGACGAGGGTGCTTGCTATTGTCACCAGAATGGAGCCATGGCACACTCTGCTCGGCTCAGCAGTATTTTATAATGCTGCTCTAAGAAAAACACGGCTTGGTTATCACAGCCTCAGAAGACGCAAGCAGATATGTTTCACAGCTTTAAGGAGTCCTCACCCCTGTAACTGATCAGTAATTCAATCTCAACCTCCATTTGACAACGTATGTCGATGTTGTATTTTTATGTGCAGAACCCAGAAAGAACATTGGCTACCATAGTAGCAACTAATGGGGATGCAATTAAACAAACAGACTAGACTAGACTCAGCCTTTTTTACCCCTCGATATTCGACTACACTAATCACTGTATTTAAAGCAGTATGGGCCTCACAGTAAGTATAATCATTAGTAGTTATAGAAGAGAGAAACTTCGAGTTTGGCACCATCACAATTTGCTCTGGCTCCCTCTCTGCTTGTTCCTTTTAATTTGCAAAAAGGTACATTTTTAGTAAAGAGGGAAACAATCGTTTTTTTATTTAAAAACTAAACAAAGCTTTTTCTAAGTAAATAACTATGTGCAGGTAAGAGAGAAAAAACAGTGACCGCCAAAGTATGCTGACATTTGTGCTACTTCATCTTTGCCTCCAATTTGTGTGACCTGTTTCATTTAATTGACAGCTAAACTTTCCATTCTGAATCAATGTGTAATGCTGCTATGCTATCCTCTACTGCTGCACACTGAGCTTGTGCTGTTTCATTTACAGTATAGTCCATTTTTCTAAGTGCCACCATCGTGTGTTTGTGCACCTAAAAATCATGTACAACTATGTTGTGCTTGGTGGGAAGATTTGTTTTTGAGCCATGTACAAAAAGCACACAAACACACTTCTCTTTACAGGAAGCTGCTGGGTGTCCCATGGGACGATTATTGTTTGGAGAGGTTGGAAGGTTTTTGACTTGTTGACTGAGAAAGGCATTCCTCCCAGGACTGAACGTTGAGAAAACACTTTTCTGCCAATCCCATATGCCAGCCAATCATTTGACCACCTACTGAAAATCAATGGCAACAAAAAAAAAATCTTTGGCACCAGATTTCTTTTTCTATCGGGGGAAAAAAAAATCACATTGACAATATCACAAAACACATTTAGTTTACCCACTCTTCCCTGGAGGTGACAATGCAGGATACAGGGGATGGTGTTAGCAGTAGGAAATAAACCAGAAATCCAGACCAGGAGTTTTTTTTTTTCCAGTTTAAAATAAAAATAAGTGTGTCTCTGTTAAAGTACACCATAAGGTGGCGTATGTTGCAGGATGGTATGCACTTACCAAGGCACACATCTTTATTCAAGCCTTTATTTGAATCCTGCAGATTAGCACTCTCAAGAGAGATATCAATTATAGTTACGCTGAGACACTGGTCACTAAGGGTGTTTTGTGCCTCACTGTGGATAATGTAAGCGCAATAATGCAAGAGCATAGTTCTGAAACCAACTCATTTTCACTCTGAGATTGGGTATCCCTCATTCACACAATGATTGGATTTGTGACATGCTCTCCACTTAGGTAAAAGGAGTGTAATTATGGGCTTGACCTTTTGGGGCACTTTCTGCATCGAATCCTCTTAACACCATTCAAAAGTGAGAATAAAGCTGTGATTGGTCGAGTTTTGTACATTTTATGGGCTGGACTTTTTTTTCATGGGGTTATCTCATCTTGGGCTGGTGTAGACGAGCACGTGAGGAGGTTTCTATTTTAAAAACTAACCACGTTTGCTGGGAGAGAAGGGAAAGGTGGAGACCTCGGACAAGAGGAACATTTTTATCTGTAGGCTTTTGAAATGCAAGACAACCACTGAATGTCTTAAACATCATATTAGTTCTTACCTTTATTCCCAATAAATTAGTATTGTTTTCCCAGAACGGAAATTTCATGGGTCAGAAATATAAAAGCTGTCTTCCTGATGCAAAAGGTATACTATATATTCCTGACGTTTTTGTTATACTAATATTTTCTTGCATTTTGATGATCTTTGTCCTTGTTTCTTTATGCAATTTCATGTAAAGCACATTGACTCTACTTGTCATGAAATGTGATATATAAAGACATGCTTCATCTGAATCAAGCGTGTTAAGGATAAAGGGAGTTGCACGCTGAACCGATTAGAAAGCCCTCTGAGACACAAGCTTTGGTAGACCTGCTTTTTCCTCAGAAATTGGAATTAGACAGCGTTTGGCACCATCACCCAATCGCATTGATCAACTTAAAGCGTGACTATGCAACTTTAGCTTCAGCCACAAGGGACAATGACAGGATAATCTTTAACAATAAAACACAGTATTACAGTAGAAAAAAAAGGCAAAGAGTTGTAATGTCATTAGCATTAGCCAGCAAAAGCTGCTGGTCATACCAGACCGAGTAAGGCTGTAGCAGCAAAACCCCTCAGTGTACTGACTCAAGCTAAGACCTTTGTTAGAGGAAGGCCTTATAACGCCAATGTCTGTGACATCCCTTCATTTGCATGACAACTATGTTTCTATAACAACAGCATAATAAGTGTTGTTCATTTTCTAATGTAAAATGCCAAATCTAGCAGACCTCAATTCATTGTTTCAGGATTACAACTACCCAGTGTTAGAAAACTGTAACTCGTAATCGCTAATCTGTAAACAGATAAGAAAAAAAATGCATGGAAACAGCAGTAAACAATCATATTACTCTTGGCAGGAAATAGCTGACCACTGGCTAAGTCAACAGCAAGCATATTTATAATGCAAACTGAGACACAAACACAGTTCTATACCGTCTAAGTGATGGGTAATTGTTGCTGTGCCACTTCATATTTCACTTTCATATTGGCTTCAAAAATTTGACTAAAATCAAGTTGATGACAATTGTGAAGATTTCTGATGCTGTTTTGCCTTCAGCAGAATTTGATATCCATGTCACAAAGTTGTTGCAATGTTGTTCATTGCTTTGACTGCGACAATCTGTGTAAGAAAGAGAGTCTGTCACACGATGTGCTAGACAAATGCTTGATTGAGTGACGGTTTATTGTTTCTGACAACACAGTGCTTGAATATTTCTTTGTCACAGCGCACTATTGACTGACAAGTCAGGCATGCCATTTAGTGGCACTAGCTGGACTAAATGTACATAAACTCCCCTGAAAAAACCATGTGTTACCATCTTAATATATTCAAATCAAAGGGAAGCTGGTACCTTTGCACCAGCAGCTGCTACCATACTGATAACGAAATCAATGCAGGCGAGTATTTTCAGTTATTAGGGCGAGATGAAATTGCATGCTTGCATGCAGAGAGCACTTGACTCTCAGTCAGTCAGACATCATTTAAGTGTAAAGTGTCTCTTTTCTTTGACAGCCTCTTTTCTGGGGGCCCTGTTGGCAGGGGTCACTGTCCTCCCAGTACACCACACTCACTGCCTGCGTGACTGATTCTGAGCCGCGGATCTGCACGGAAAGCTGTTTGGATAACTGTCAGCTCTCCCTCTCTCTTACTGCCATCAAAGATGAAGGGTCATTTTTCTCCATCTCACCGTGACTCCCCTCAAGACGTCTCCCTCCAAAATGCAGAGGGATGGCTTCCTTGCATCCCTCCCACCAGCTCGTAATAGATGGCTCATTTTTGAGTGACAGTCAATACAGTGTTTATGCTGGATTTTGTACGGTGGATTCATTCAATATAACGGAGAGTGTGGAAAGTTCAAAATATTAAAACAATGTCCTTGTATGAGTCTCAACATTATTATATGAAAAGAGAGTTTCACCCTGAACATGTCCAAGGCCAGATTATGTAATTTTAAGTTTCTTTTCTTGCCATACTTTGATGTCCAAACAGCAGCAGAGGAGACATTGCGGATTTCATGGCAGTGCCCGCTGGCTTGTGAACATACTGAAACTTGTCTCCAACGTGGAGTTACAGAGCGCCCCAGACAATGCCAAATATTATAGCAGCTTCCTTCCCTTCAGGTGCCACCATTCATCATCCTCAGCCAGAGGACTCCTAAGCATCTCTCCCTTTGGGTGAGAGATTGATGGTGACCTCAGCTCAGTTTATTGAGCGTCCACCTACTCGCGATCACTAACCACGCAGCCTCACTCTCCTCCGGTCCACCTCCCTCCCCTAGCTGCTGTGAGGCGGACAGATTTCTGCTGCTTCGACAGGCAGTCTGGACCATGATGATATGAGGAGATGTCAGCTCCTTAAAATTCCCATGATGCACCATGTGACTGTTAGCCACTGATAGATAGTGTGATGGGACCCTGTCTGATATAATCTGGTGACCTGTTTGTCTCAGGAAACATCATTTCAAATCCCCGGTGAAAAAGGTCCCAGTCCCTCTGTCAAAGGACTGAGTGCACCAAAGCTTGAAAAATCCTCAATACTTCTATCTGTATGAAGTTTGTCCATCTATCATCTTTTTTGCCCATTTCAACATATATTTTGTCTCAAACATGTTTCATTTACCACACATTCATCACACTCCTCTCTATTTCGCTTCATTTGACACACATCTCATATTTGCTGTCTCTTGAAAAAACACGCCATCAGTTGTAACATACCTCAGACAATCACACAACTCAGCCTTTCTGACAAGGAATGATTGATTTTTTTAAATAGAGATGTTATTGATCCTTATCCAGGATGTAAATGAAAGCCTCCTCGACATCTCTCCTGACAGCGTGCGCCGGTTCTATTAGGGAGATGAGAGGGAGCGTGTGGAAAAATGAAGGCCATCTGTCTTGATGGTGCCATGTCCTCTGTATGCTGTGTCTGATGTAAACAACTCCATTTGTCAAGATATGACAAACCTTGGACTGTCATAACACCCACAACACCCACTGAGACCCTCAGCCTCCATGAAGCAAAACTCAGCAACCTCTGACTGATTTGTGCTCAGTCAAATCTTGCTGAAGACACGACTGCTTACATCTTTTATGTACTGATCGCTCTCAGATAACAAAGGTTCCAAAGGTCGGTGCAATACGAGTCCACAAATTATAGTGGCAGAGCAACATGCTTGACTTTAAGTGTATGCTCCGTTAATAATCTCATACATTAGTGTGGCGAGACTGAGCACATGCCCTTATTATCCCACTTGGGGCACTCGGGCAACTCCTCCTTCACACACACACACACCTGCTGCAAACATTCAACCCGATCTTTTCTGTAAAGTGCCCACTCACTCAGTCAACTGCCCGTCCAATTAGTTATTAAAATGTTACTAAAATTACTGTATATTTTATCACTGATGAAAAGTCAGAAAACATGGCTGCAAAGGAATGGGAACTATTTCAACAGGAGGTGGAGTCACTAGAAAATAATCTGCTGTATGTGGTTAAGACAGTGATGGTATTACAAACTATGGCCACCAGGAAGCACTGAGAAGTTTATTTTTCAGCTGTAAAGTGTTCCTTCCAGCACGTCATCGTTGAAAAGCCAAGTACATACATTGGCATTTATGCAAGACATTGCTATGCACTGCAACATTATAATTTTTCTTATTCCAATATCTGAAATGCATCAACATTTCAATAATTTTTGCGAGTGATAATAGCAATTCAACCAACCCCTTGACATCCCTTGAACTTGACATCTTGTAAAATTACTGCAATATTGCACTTTAATTGGCCGAGGTACTGAAAACATCACACTTCTTCACATATATTGGTCCACTGAAACGATCAATAAATAGCCTGCCCTGGTCTTCACAACCAACAGCCCCACAGCAGGGAAAATATGAGGATAATTCACCGAACAATAAAGCCTAGTTTTATGTTATGTTGCATTTATTCACCTCTACAGATGGAAGAAGTTTTGTTTTCCTGGACAACTCAAATTTATCTTGAGGCTTTCATTTGCAAGGTGAAACCCTTCAAGCATCCTTTAAATGGAACGGTTTCATGATCATGACACACGTCAAAGTGGACAGATTTTATGTGGTGCTTAATGTGCTGATGCTATTTACTGACTGGAATCCAAGCACAGTGCTTTCCTTTGTTGTAACCTGAAGGGCACGTTTGCAGTGTCCAGATAATGAAACGGGGTCCCGAAAAGTTTACAGCAATTTTCACTGAGACTATAAATACACTCACTATCACAAGAGGTAATTATAGAAAAAACACAATATTGTCATTGTGGTGTCACTTTAGTATGATTGTTGAGATCTAATTTTTAGCCACTTCAATGGCGTAACTGACAAATTGTGTTGCTTTCAATGCTTTAATATTCTTATTCAGACCAGGTTAGAATTACAACAACCACATCTAAATGCGCAGTGTATTTTTTTTTATGCTACAAAGTTCGTCTCACTTACATGCGGGGTTGCTGATCCTCGCAGCATGACGGACTGCTGTCTGCGCCCAGATGGGCTATGTGTATTTAACTACTTGCATGGGTCAGCCAGGAACCTTTCTATTATAGCTGAGATGTCCTATCAGAAATAAAAAAGGAGCTAGTTTACAGAATGGGCTTGTTTTCACTGCCAGTAGATAAGCTGTGCTCTGGACTGCATTCCCTGTGTCTCTCGTCTATATATATATATATATATATATATATATATATATATATATATATATATATATATATATATATATATATATATATATATATATATATCTGTGATAGATAGATAGATAGATAGATTTTAGGCATCTCACAGCAGCTTAAGATTGTCTTCATATTTGTACTAATATCAGAAAAATCTGTAAAGTATAAAGCCATCAGCGCGCCTCATAAAAAAGAGAAATTGCCTGCGATGCTTTGTACGGTAATGACCTTGTATTGTCACACTATCTGAATGCTTAAAATGCACAAGATGGTTATCATATATACTGCTGCAAATCCCGACAGCATTACCAAAAGTGACAGTCTTTTATAAACCATCTTCTACAAATAGCAGAGCTGTGGTTTCTGCTGCATGAGCTGAGGTTGTGTTCCCTTTGGTAGGGCAGTAACTGTAAAATTACTGCTACTAAGAGGGTATCAGCTGAACAATTTCCATCTTAATTGTGTGAAAATGAAACAATTTTCTTCTCTCAGAAGTGGGGGATGTGTTTGTATTTTACAATTCAGTCATCATCCGATTGAATAACTTCACTCAACTAACTCCTCACAGGATTGGATGGCCTATTTTTGAGCAGGCAACACTCGTACTCCTCCCCTCAAAAACATGTGATACGATCACATAGCCTCAAGCATGTTTTAATGAGTTGCTGAACAAAAATAACTCCTCTTTTTGCTCTCCATGGTGTGTATAGATTTATTAATTGGAAAATAAATTGTCTTGACTCGGTCTATCTCTCTGTCTCACAAACATCTTTCTCAGAGACATTTCAATAGAAGGCCTGTACTAACACAGGTTTACATGAGTCTTGGATTCTTCCAAACCCATGGGTAAACTCAGAGAGAAATCACCTTGTCTGCTCGTCAGCCCCGAGCAATGCGAATGAGCAGTGTTTCCTTTCCACAGTGGATCTCTGTTGCTTTTGATCAAGGTCCCAATCACAATCTATGTCTGATCTGCTCACACTCCAGCCCTCTGTCCACACTCGCACCATTTCCGTCTGCAATTTAGACCTCCTGACAGGTTAGTGGATTGAATCCGCAAGACAGTATCCAACTGGTTACTGCCAGAAAAGACCGGCTCCATCAAAACCCCAACTTTTGTTCCAGCTTTTGGGTAGCAAATTGCCGCATATTCAGCCATGCAGTTGCAGTTTGACTGCTTCAGCAGCAGTATTGCTCAGCGTCTACAAGAGGAATTGCAAAATGTTTTCACATCAAGAAAACCCATTTAGAAAGACATTAGACAAAAGACCCCCATTTCATTAGCGCTTGTTCCAAAGCACCCCATCTGATATGATCTTTGTTACAGTTTTGGTACAGAATTATTTAACTGTGTGTACAGAATTATTTAGCAGCATGCACTGCACAGGGAGCAGTAATGTGGGCAGTCATTGTTATGATCTGAACAATCATCATTTTGCATGATCGTTTCCATTTTACGGCCACTGAACAATTATCAAATGAAACTGCTTTTCACTTTGTTTGGTATCATCAGGATTCCCTTGCAGACCTCTGATGGTGCCCAGATGTCACTTTGGGACATCAGAAAAGTTAAAGGAATTCATACACCAGACATGTTTAGTATCCTTTGAACCACAACTCTTATCTCATCTCTCAGATTAATTCAGGTGAAATGTTTCCAACTTTGGGAATAAAATTCAATAAAACATTGATCAGAGTCTAGATTATCGTGTTTGTTTACATTCGTAAAGTTTGTGATTTTCTGAGTTTGACTTTGAAGACAACTTCAGCCAAGGAGCAGTAGTTCTGGCCCATTCAAACCACAGAGGAAAGACTGGGTGCAGCTGTTACTTAAAGTAAATGAAGTCTGAAACTAAGTTTGGAAGAAAAAGAGGAAAAAATCAGAAAGGAGGCTGACTTGGTGAACTCAACAATTTGTGGGGAGAGACATTACAACTAAAGCTGAACATGACATTAACCCTTTTTGAATGGCTTTTTGATATGATTGGACATTTATTTAGATTCAGGTTTACACAAGTCCCCTGGACAGCCTTATTTACTTTACTGATTTTCTTTTTTAATATTCGCTTGTAGAGCATTTATTATTATTACATGCTAGAATTATATTAAATCTTAAATTACTTGTCATTATTATTTATCTTATATATACTTGATATTTGATGATGGCTGCGGAAGGGTGTTTGTTTATTGACACTGTTAACTTTCAAAAGTCAATTATGTTATTAAAATGACCATAAGTGGTCATCTGTAAGTGTAACGCCATGCCACTGAGTAACATATCAGTGACATATATTAATGCAATAATTACAATGAATACCACAATAATGGGAGAAATGAAGTAATAGCCAGAATTTTAACTGGCATTGATCGTTTCAGAGTTATATTTTTTGCTCTACACTTTCTCTCTCTGACTGAAAACTGATGGGCCACTGTGCTTTGTGCATTTGGCCAAATCAATAGTGTAATATATAAGCACTGTGAGTTTCTAGTCGTATTAGAATCGATACCCATTACAATATGTTTATATTTTTCCAGCGCACAAATGTGATGGCAGGTGCAGGTGTTTTACAAAGCTACAGGGGGTGTATGTGAGTCAGCACTGTTAATCCATATTTTTTCATCCGCTGATCAAAATGGTCAGTGTGGCAGCAGCCTAACAGCAGTGGGGTGCTGCTGTTCAGGCTGAAAATGTTGTATCTTTTGTATCAACATTAACTATCTTTTGGCCAGGCACTAAATCCCACCTTATCTGAACAGCACTTTGGGATCCAACAAAATCTTTGTTACACTACAGGTTCGTTTATAAAAATGATGGGATGAAGAGCATGACCAGCAAGGACTCTCCATGACATTTAAAGAAATAACCTTTAAATGTTAAATGTCACTCGTACAATCAGAAGCATCACAAGTGGAAATCATATTCAAACACACTTCATGATTTAATATAGCACTTTCTCGAACAGAAGAGACATGTTGAGAACTTCCTGGGTAACACATAAGATACTGATGCACAGGATGAATCTGATGACGCTGATGTCAGGCAGCGTGGGTTCGTATGGTATTACTTTAAGATAGAAATATTGAATGTTCCATATACCATCCTGAATTCATTTCCATCTCCTTCCGCCCTACAGTATTCTCTCAAATGGTTTGAGGGTAAATCACCTCCAATTTTATAGTGACCCACTGTGAAAGCAGAGCGAGCGGAATGGCTGATTTGACAGTAATCAGCCGATTAGCTCACTCCGCTATACCATACACCTTAAAGTGAGTTAGTTAAAATTCCCAGATGACTTCCTGCCAACAATGTGTCACCTATTGCTGTAGCAATTACATCCGTAATACCAGCAAGCTACCATTTTCCCGCCAGAAAGAAGTTATTATCTTCCATTACGCAGAAAGGCTACTCAGCAAGCTTAGCCTGAAAACGCAGCAAAACAGACCCATCTTCAAGGGAGGGGATTAGAATTAAAAGAAGGTCTTGCATGGCATTGTTTCTCCAAAATGGACGTAATTGTCCCATTGTCGATAAGAGTGTCTGGTAGACAGAATGTGAATATATCTTTAGTGATATTTTGAGCAAGGAAGAGTGCCTTTCAAAGGGGATTGTGGTTACTAGGCAACAAGCAGCAGAACCAATTGAGGACTAAAGTGAAAAAAAAAGTTTCTCTCTCTCTCTCTCTCAGTCATGCAGTCTGTCTCTCTCTCCCTTACACATGTGTAAGTCAGTGCTTTGCCTGCAACCAAAATCCCCTCTGAATGGGGTTTGACCATAGATAGAGGACTTAACCCATTTCTTATGCTCACGTGTAGGATTTATGTCCAATTGAAACTGAAAGGGAAAGCTTAGATAGCAGAGAGGGTAGACAAGTGTTGGTGAAAATCCGTGTTGGTATGCTTCTGATAGTACCCTGGTTCCCTTTCTCCATCCCCTTTTAAGAGGCGTTAGGGGCTAAAAAGCAAAAGCACACATGATGTGAGGGCAACCTTTCGCCATAAAAGAGAACTACTGAGGGGAAAAAACATGAAAACAGCAACTCCCTCACCCCAAAAACCACCAGAAGTTTGCATATTATCAATTAAAGATTTCCAGGATGTCTTGTTTTTCTTTGTCGAGACACTTCTGGTTTTTGTCTCTGCCAGCACACAGTCAATTAGCCACGCAATATGGGCACAGTAATTGAACACAGTGCCGTGATGACACAGTCTTCAGTCACTCCGATCTGGACATTGTTTTCCTGTTGTCTCACCTGTCATGGGGTGATATGTAAAAATTTAAATATAAAGTGATGATCATCTTGAACAAAACCGCTTGCATCAGAGTCATTTTAATAACCAACACTGTGCATGTAGGCGATTTTACCCCACGACCAATTATTACTAACACTCCCCTACATGACTGGTGCTCGACATCCATTAAGAGAGAGAAAGGGAGAAGGTGTGGGTCTAATTTCTGCGCTGGAGTCACTGCTGATGAACTGGGTGGGAATGAAAAACCCACACTGTTAGAGAATATCTCTGCCTGTCCTGGTTTTCAGTTAATTTCCTGCTTTTGTTATGTTTGCACATCCTCTCTGAGCGAGTCACACCGGGTATACAGACAGCGACAGGTATCGACTGGTGGAAGAATAAACACTGGCTGACTGCTGGGAATGGATAATAACTCCTGGAGCATCCTGTAAGCATTTTCTCCACTAGCTGCAGATGCTACAGCTGCCCGTGTGACAATAGCAAAACCTGCATTCACGGGTTTTTTAGGCAGGGACTTAAGCCCTTACCATCTACTCATTCATGTTTTGGAAGTTTGACTTTTGTCACAGCTTACGTTATCGTGTTATGTTTCGGAAGATATGGAATAGTTGTGTCACAGGATACAGAATAGATCTTAATCCAATTTGAAGTCTTATCAAAGCAAAAGGTCTGAGTAAAATGAGAAAGGGAGGCGAACGCCTGTACAGCACACACCTACAGAAAAAAAAAAAGATTAACAGAAGTCTTACGCCAACAAAAAGAGAAATCCTCTCTATTGGCTGGTATCACAAAACATCGAGAGGCTGAAAAAATATGTGGTTTTAAAATGGATGCGTGACTCATAGCAGATTGAACACTTATGATCCAGGTTTCGTTGGCTGCTTGACATCAAGGGGGCTATAGGAGAAGCCTTACAGTACATGCTGCTGTCTACAAAACAGAGCACAAGCGACACGAAATGTGCCTTTCATTTTACCAAAAGCTTGAAGCAGTAGGTATATTTTTACCCTACGTCTAGTCATGTCGTGCTCTAATTTGGATGTTTCATGAAACTGCTTGACAATTTTACATCCAAGCTCTTGAACACAGTTGAACACAGTGGAGTACCCTTTTAAAATTAAACACTACAATTTGGCTTATATGATTAGACTTGTGAGGCTGAGTCAAATCATGCCTAAGGTTGAAGGAGTGAGTCACAGTTTCAGACACCATCTTGTTAGATGCCATGAATTTGTGGTGGCCTTGAGTTAAGGCTGTTTTTTTGGTAAACCTTCTGACTATGAGGGGACACAGCACACGAGAGGTGACTCTCTGCTTCACATCACCGCTGGGAGTCAGCGAGAGAGCCTGTCCTCTCAAGTCCTGTAAGCCACAGTTAGAGCCATCTGTCTGATGTATGTAGAGTTAAAATAAAATTAACACTCATGTATTCAAGTATGACGCACACAACTTTTTTTCCACAACCAAAAAAAGTTAGGATGCAGTGTAAAACATAAATAAAACAGAATAATGTGATAGTTTGCTAATCGTTTCTGACACATACTCAATGGAAAACAGTACAAAGACAATAAATTTAATGTTTTACCTCATCAACTTCATTGATTTTTGGAAATATAAGCTTAATCTGAAGTTGATGCCAGCAGCACATTTCAAACAGGAGCAACTAAAGACTGAGAAAGATGTGGAACTCTCCAAGGATGGAGCGAGGTTCACCACTTTGTGAACACATGATTGGATAAAGGATATTACTAAATGAGCTCAGGAACACTTTGAAAAACCTTTGTTTGTCAACACTGGAGCACACTTTGTGCACTGCCACCCTCACACTTACACATTCACATCCAGGAGCCACTCGCACAGTCTTTGCTCCTGATTTGATTTCCTTCTATCAACAGAATATGTCTCTGAAATTTCTCTTGTGCCTCAGGACATACACTGCTTTACACACACATAACAAAAGACAACATTTAACCAAATGACAAAAAAAATACTACAAACATATATTATAATAGACATCATCACTGTATACACTCTGTACTATTTCTGATTGGAGAAATAATAACAGAATATGTATGTTTTCTCCAAATGGCCTTAATAATAATAACAAACTTTATCTAAATAGCACTATTCATGCATTAAATGCAACACAAAGCGCTTAGTCTCCTCCTGAAACATCAGCAAATAGGATTTAAGAGCTTTGTTCACGGGCACCTCAGTGTTTACAGAAGAATTCTCCAATGTATGAATTTGTTATAAGCAAAAGAAGAAGGAAAAATGTTGCTTTTAGCTCGCAGTCAGATGAACAGCCTCCTACTTTCTTCTTTTGTGCCATGTCTGGGGGCACAACAGCGGTAGGAGATAGATTTTGCAGAATTCTGTGACTTCAAACACTGACATCTGCGGTCAAAACACCAAGATCTCTCTTTTGGCAGCACGTTCCATGTGTTCCCATGTAAAGATTCAGGCTGTGGCACAAGGCTGACACACACTGATCTGAACACAGCCTACAGGCGAAGTATTTTGGATCCATGTAAAGGCCACACTCAAGGATCCAGAGTATTTTTTAAAATTAAATTTATAATGTTCATTGAACAAATTTCTATTCATAAAATGTAAGCATGCACATGTGTAAATAATCTGCCTTGATAAACCATCCGTGCGCACATATATTTATTAACATAATAGGCCCCATTTTTGTGTTTTCTGCCAACCAATTGTGCTACCCAGGAGACGATGATAGTTACGGTGATTAGCTGCCATTGCAGTCCAGCTGTGCACTGCAATTTGGTTTCGAGGATGTCCACGATGTGATCTGAGAGCAGAGAAGAGTAAATCACACTGGTGGGTTTTTTCTGTTGTTATTTTGATCAGTTTATCTTAAGTAAGAACATAAAGACCTCCCAGAATTAACACAAAATATGTATGCGGTATCTAGTGTATCTTGCTTTACAATGTACTGCAGTTTATTTGAATATAAAATGCAGTACTTTGTCAAAGCACAGGACAATTATGCATGCCTTTTCTGATGTGGGCACTTAACATGCTGGTTATTCATCAACTAGCAGCAGGTGTGACCAGTATTTCATCTGCATGCAGTGCAGGGGCCAAACAGTATTTCATCTGCATGCAGTGCAGGGGCCAA
Organism: Chaetodon trifascialis; assembly: GCF_039877785.1. Lineage (NCBI taxonomy): Eukaryota > Metazoa > Chordata > Actinopteri > Chaetodontiformes > Chaetodontidae > Chaetodon > Chaetodon trifascialis. The sequence goes on from NC_092060.1 coordinate 24,389,375, forward strand.
ACCAGATTTTTTTAAATGTAATTTGCCAGCAAAATAGCTGCAGCCAGCAAGAGGGTCATTTGTGCCACAGGTGGACCGTCCACTTTGGACCAACCACCTGCCTGATGGTGACATGCATTTATAATCTGACGACTGTAACGCTAAATGACATCTAGGTCCTTCAAAAACAGTCTTCTCAGTAAAAGTTTTCAGTTCAAAAACTGTTTTCTGTAAAGCCATCAAACCAATGTGAGGCATTTCATTCCCATGTAAATGAATGTCTCGTTGTGGGCTTTTAAATATGCTTTATACTCTGTAGCAGTCCTGGTTTGGTTATAATTCAGTGCAAGTATTCAGAATATGGATTCAGAATACAGAAATGAAGTATACGCATACGGTCTATGAGAGTACAGACCTCACCTTGGTGCACACGGTCTGAGATCATGGCAGAGTTCGACGGCCTCAGGTCGCACTGATACGGACAACATTTCAAATATGAATCATGAAGCAGGAAGAGGATTTTCATGATGTTTTCCACAGTGTAGCTCAGTCCTGTGGAAACTGTGTTTCACTTTTGTTTTATCCCCAAAAACTGCTGCTGCAGGCTGCTTCTGCGTAAATTAACGGATCATTGCATGTAAATGTTTTAGGAATACATCAGAGCTGAAAACATTCATCATACCTTTAATCGGGTTGTCTTTCCCTTCCTGATTTGATTTTGAGCTTTTTAAGATTTCTTAATTGAAGACATCTGACTTTGGCTTGCCTCGCTGGTGTTCTCAGAAAAATACTGTGGCAGACAGCAAATCATGTTGCTGTCTTACTATAACAAATAGATCACCAATCACATTTTAAGGTATTCAATACTCAGGCAGTAAAGAACTCTTGTAAGCACTCTGCCTAATATTGGCAAGGCCCATAAAGAGCTTTGTGGCTCTCATTAAAGAGCTGAAGCGTGTCGGTTTCATAACCGCACAGGATGGAGCAGATTATTCGGAGCGCTTGCCAGAAATCACAATATAAGTCAAGTATTGTTTGGACAATATTCTTCATGGGAACTTTGAACAAAACTGAACTAAAAACTTTACTGGATTGCTTTCCAGCTATGAATACCAAATTTGAAGAGCGAAGAGGCTGCTGCATCAGGACTGCGTTGTTAGAGGAAAATACAACACAGCTTCTAGCGAGGCAGGTTTTAAGTGTTATAATGTCACTGCTCAACTGCTCAAGTTTTAATACACATTTTTATCTTGTCATAAACACGTTTTTGTGTGCACAGTATTAATAAATAAGGTCTGAGATCAATTTTTAGTGCTGCTGCTACTATGCTGAATTCTGCTCACCTGATGCTGTTTGAATTAAAAACACAATTAACGCAATACAACATAAAATGAAGAGATAAAGTGTCAAGTAAATATAATCCATAAATCCCGACCCCTTAAGTCGATGCACTCTAAACATTTTTAATGCACAGGATGAAAATAATCTCTCTTTTCCCGCCCCACCTCCTCTGCAGCAGAGAAAAAAACAGTCCTGAAGGTATTCTTGTTTGCCAAATCCCTGTTTTGCCAAAATCATGCTCCATTTGTGTGGAGCACAGGTAGGGAATAAAGCCTCCCTAATCACGAGGCGTTGGCAGTCATGCTGTCAATCATGAGGACATAAAAGTTATCCAGATAGAGCCATAGTGGCTGCATACAGGAAAATGGTTTTGCATGCACTATTATCTTCATTTTCAACTTCGCTGCAACGCAAACACAGTCGAACTGATTTCATATTTAAAAAAAAGGTATGAACATCATCGCTGTGCCGTTTCTTGATAACTTCTGATACTTGGCTTTCCCTGGCAAAACATCCTCAGTGCCCCGTTCGTACTGTGAAATAACTCCAGACAGTGATGATTTTAATCAGTCCATTGAGATTATTCTGGCCTCGATTTGTAACATCCATCTCAAACACACCTGCAACTCCTGATTGAGATCTGTCTTGCTTGCCAAAGCAGCCATTTCCTTAATTTATCTTCAGACAGTGTTCAGCTACAGACTAATGGATCAGCATCGGATTGAGCAGTTTGCTAATGCCTTTGCGAGGAGACTGGAAGCCAAGGATCAAAGTGGAGGGCTCTGGTGGAAACTGGTTCGCCTGCATTCTCCTCCAATGTGAATACTTTTACGGTGAAGGCTTAAGGATGATTTTGGGAATATCTATGAATGTTGCAGGTGCGCAGGAGAATTGCATGAGAGCACGGATCGCTCTGGGAGACTGTTGTGAATCTGTTGAATATTCTTTTTGGAAAGCAAACAATTGCCCTTGAAATTTGTGTTGCAGCTCAAAGTAACAAGTCTTACTGAGGAGGTTTTGTCACTGTGTGGATCTGAGCCAGACCCTCCTCTAATGAGGACAATTTGGCTTAATACCCGGAAAACAAACTATTAACTTCTCATCATATGTGTATGATTGTGTGTGTGTGTGTGTGTGTGTATGTGAGAGAGAGACAGAAGCAACAACTTCATAAAGGAACCTAATCACTATTCATGTAGCTGTGATTACACAAGCTACAAGTTCCTGAACAGTGATTATGTTCCCGATAATGTTCCTTTCTTTTGTACAAACTGAATTCATATTCATCGTCTTTAAATGGTAAACATAACAATAATAATAAGTTCAAACATATGACAGCTCAGTGTATCTGTCCTAAGAGTAATTTCACCAGCTAACCAAGGATTTTATTATTAGCAAGTACATTATCTGTCTGAAAGCCACTCTGTCGTCTCTCCACCATCCACTGTTTCCACCATGCAACAGCTTCTGAACCCTCATGTTTGAATAATTTCCAACCCTCTCCTTTTGTCATCTTTGCTGCCTCACACAGATGCTACTTCTTTCTTACATCTGACACAGATGATTACATCAAAGCTTGTTGCTTATTTCAATCACAAACTGCAAACATTGAAAAGTTAATCTATTTCTCACATTCGACACTGATTTCAAGGCTTGAAACTACAGAAATGTTGGGAACGGAGTCACCTGTGAGCCAGAGACCTTATTTGTATTGTCAGCCCAAAGGCTGGCTGCAACGAGCAATGAGACTAATTGACAGCACATCCTGTCGACGCCAAGTCCAGTAAATGTGTTATTCATCAGTGCTCTAAAGATGACATGAAATGACTGTATTTTAAGTACAGATTTCATCTTAAACACAATGCAAATATGCCGCCAGAAGGTAACTGTCATCTTTTATCCAAGGGCTCAAAACTATGCACCGTATGTTACTAAGTTATGTCAACACACGTTTTCAATATTATTTCTAGTCACCGGAATACTGCAGGGCTAAAAAGGGAAAAATCAAAGCATATGCAAATGAAAACACATTATCAATTAATGATTAATTTATACAAGCATCTACATACAGATATATTCATGTTCTGTATATATTAACACATATAGGTCATACGTAGATGTGTATGGTGGTGTTGAATAAATCTCAGGAAACCGAATTCCTCCTCAAATCCTCTGCAGTAAAATTGGGATTTTTCATTTGAAATGAATGCCCTTTCATCAGAGGGTGATGCATTTGATGCATTAAGTGTGATTGAAGGGTCAGGCATGGGCTGTTGCCTGCAGCATTAGCTGCTTCTGGCTACAGCCAGCATGAGTTGGCTTTTCCTCATCAATGATTTCATAGCAGTAAGGAAACTGGGGCAGAGACGAGACTGTTTTCCATACTGGCAAGACTCCTGAATTAGATTTTGTAGGCATCTGCTTGCTGGGATAGCTCAATATGTCTCCAAGCTGGGGCACAGTGTATGGACAGCTACCCTCCAGCCAACCACAGCAGCCTGTGCGTGTATAGAGGGAAATAATGATCAATGCGTCATGAGAATAAAACAGCTCAATGAAAGAAAAGAACTTGACAGCTGAAAGGTGACGAAAGACCCGGCTTCTGATGATGAATCAGTGCAAGCATGTGGTAGTTGCACCTGCTGCAGTGTGCTTTGATGAATATCTGGCTGTCACAGCAGCAGCCCCACAGGACAACATAATTACACCTCTTTAATTTCCTCCATCTTGAGTGTACCATTGTGTCCCAGAGAAGCCCGGCATTGGTCTGGATTCATCACATGCTTATTACCACAGGTCATAGCTCCTGTCCACGCTCCAAACCCCGCTACCCCCTACCTACCCACCCATCCTTTAGCTTCGACAAGATCAAGGAGAATAGCTGCTGGAATTCATTTGTCATTCTGGGAGACTTCATTTTTGATTATACTACAGTGTGAGGAGTAATTGATATCTGTGGCTTAGAGTCATGATATGAAAGCTTGATTTTTACTTCAGGTATATGCAGAGTGTCTTTCATAACCCACTCAAATCAGCAAAAAAGGAATGAGGAAAGGTCTAGAACCGGGGTGGGAACCTCAATCCTATCGAGGGTCATTTCAATTCCTATAACATCCTTCGAGTGCCATATTCAGTGGCCCCCTCCGTGATTGGGCAGCACCTGGGAAGATTATTATGCATATGCAAAGGGAGCGTGGAGGGGGCTCACTTGGGGAGGGTAGCAATGGTATGAAAGTGGCTCCCCTGCCCCCCCCTCTTGGCAGCACCCCCTGGCCATGCTTAAATATTGAACACATGTATCACACTAACCTCTGTGATGACTGGAGCTGCTTCTCTTTGGTGAGGCATCTGATGTCAGATGGCAGTCATAATGATGATGATGACGATGATAATGATGGTACTTGCAGCTGGTTTTCCAGGTTTGGCTCAGTCAGTCTTGAGAGGAACTGAAGCTTTGCAAGACTCAGTTTTGAGAAGAGCTGCTCACAGTAGTCCACTGTTCCTTTGCGGCTCAGTGATTTCATGTTGTAGGTTGTCAGGCACATCAGCAGGTTCCACATTAAATGATGAAGCAAATATGTTCAGTTCTTTTTGTTTACTTTTCATGTCCTGAAACCTCTCACCACAAGTCTGAAGGGGTTTTCACGTCAGCATCAGATTCAGAAGTCACAGCAGCTTTTGTTCTTGCAGAGCAGGAAAATGCAGAGTTTCCTCTTTTCTGTTGGCCTCGCTGCAGCTTTAATTTAGCTTCAAATCAGTTCACATTTGAAAGCAGAGAGCTGAGAAGCTGCTAGAGGTTGAGGTTCAGCTCAGAGAAGTTCTTGATAATGTCCACCATGAAGGCCAAATCACAATGACACTTACTATCCCTGAGTGTCCATGTCAGGTTTTCCTTCATCTCTACGAATTATTCTGAATGAGGTTTTAGCTTCTTAACTGTTAGCACACTCGCCACAAAACTTGCCTGCACACCACTGTCTCTGTCAGAATGTGGTCTTGTGAAAGCTGCTTGTTGGCCACGCAAACTCCGCAGAAGTTATATAAACGCATTTGTCCCTGTAGCTCGTCCAGTTTAGCATGTTTGTAGCTGTAATGACGCTCGTGCTAAGCCTTTTTTATCACTGCCAGCTCGTCCTCACACACTAACTTTGGCACAATGGCTTGTCTATTACTTCAACAAATAATAACAACAGCTGCTTGTCCTTTTCTCCTGGAAAGAGCGACACTCGTATCTACTTCCGTTTTCTGACAGACGCCATGATGCATCGACGTGCTTTCAAACCGCAATACGTATGTTGCGTTCAGTAACCGCTCGGAAAACGGAAAGTTTATAACGGCTGATTTATAATACGCTCTTTACTAACAATTCCATTTTATATTACAAATCTTCTGCCTTAATTACACCTCTATTGAGTGTTAGTTTTCCAGATTCCATTTTGCTTTCGATTCCTCCCAAATGGCCTCTGGCAAGGCCAAACAGTTGTTTTCAAATATATCTCAACAACATGTGACCTTGGAGCTCTATGAAGAGGGAGACAAATCTGACTTTCTCGTCTTGAAATATGTCAGTTTAACCTATTGATTGAAAACAGGAAGTTTGGAGAGTCTCTGGAAAGTTTTGAAAGTTATTTTTGCATACAGGACTTCTCAGTGACTATATGAATCCTCTGGATGCTGTAAACTCCAACCATCTGGGACTTTATGCACACTGAAGTAAATGCAAGGAATTAAAAGCAAGTACATAGGCACATGCAAATACCCTCGTTAAAGAGTGATTTAGCTTTTAATACCTCTGCTTTAATAGTGTTTATATGTCATTGATTGAAAAGGCACACAATTACAAGCACTGACAAACATATTGGTGTAATCGATGCAGCGAATCCTTGGGGTGTCAGAAACTTGTAACCAAGACTCAGACCATCTGCTTCCTCAACAGTAAATGTCAAATGAACGAATAAATAAGCTAAATGGCATAAGAACAGTGTTTGTCAACATGACAACACCCACACAACCAGTGCAAGAATTATGAGCCAAAGTGTCTTTATGTGAGGGCATTGAGAATCCTCTTGGCTGACCAGTGAGATCATTATTAGGGCTTATTAGTGATCTCGTCAATATGCAAAAAAGGAAGAGTAAAAGTAAAATGCTGTTGGTACGCATGCTGTATTTATAGTACATACTTGGAGTTGAAAAACTGCTGGAAAATATTCAAAGAGCTATCATATCTTATTCCTGCAATAAATACTACTGGTTGTGCAGATACTATTCAGTTTCTGTTCACGCAGGCAATCATAGAGGAAGTATACAGATCCTTTACTTAAAGGACCAGCCTGTCGGATTCAGGGGATGTATCGGCAGAATGTGTCAGAAATGAAATATAATATTCTGAAGTATCTCTTCATTAGTGCATAATCGCCTAAAAATAAGAAATGTCATGTTTTCATTACCTTCAATGAGCTATCTACAGAGGGAGCCATATTGCACTGCCTTGTTTCTACAGTGGCCCAGGATGGACAAACCAAACACTGGCTCCAGAGACCGCCCTTTGCATTTTACTGTCTTTCTGTACTATTTGTCCTAACCTACACTAAACTGTACTGCAGCTGTCATGCACAGAGAGATGTCGTCGTTGGGGGACGTTTTGGTGAATGTGTTGGACTGCATCATATTTTATGATCTTCCTCTTATTTTCCCTCTCAGCTTGAACTGCATTGGTTGTAAGGCTTATATTTTTCCACCTCATCTGTCACGTATTTATCTAATCTTGGGCTTTTTCTTGTTACCGTCCTGCCTCATTGTCCCTTTGCCTCTGTAGCCTTTCAAATGAAACGCTGAAAGAATTAAACAGAATCTCTGAATGACTTTTAATCAACTTGTCATTCTATTTGCTGGACATGAAATAAAGTCATAATAGGTGAGGAACAAAGGAGAGCAGAAACGTGACAACCAGTGAGTACGAAAGGTTCAACACAGGCACATTTATTGTTAGTTCTTTTTGAGCCGCCATATTGTCAGTGTCAGTTTTCACAGTCAAATGACTCTTTTATGCCTTAACGTGTTTTTGTATGCAGCAACTGTCGAGCATCGTGTCAAACGTTTTTGTGGTGTTGTGTCTTTTTTATGTGTCAGCCAAGGAAAAATTTCCCCTCTGGGACAATAAAGTTTACTGTGCTCTAACCATGATGTCTGAGCAGAAGATCTATCTACACATTTGTCAATCCCGCTGGTTCCTCTGAAAAGAAATTAAAAAAAAGTGATGTCATTTTGTCGTATATTTGAAGTGTAAATGATCCTTAAATTCCAGCTATGAACAGACTGGGTTCACATTGCCGCCTAGAAAAGTCCTCAGCAGGATTAGTAGATTAACCAAAAAAATTTGGGGCCTACTGTAACTCAGGTTTTGTCTCAAATCTAGCTCACTTTATACTGAGATTGATGGCCGCGGTAACATGCTGTTCAGCCAACCTGTTCCAGAGGAGATTCAGTTCAGTGGATCAAATGTGTGATCGGTTCAGTGCAGCGGCCGGCTAAGAGGAAGATGAGGTAACCTGGTGGTGAATAGACTCAGCGAGACGGTGACTGTAAAGTGGAAATGAATCAGAGTGTCTGCCGTCATCAAGGCTGCACAATCCTGTAAATTTTTAATAATTAGTTTCAGTAATGAATTTTAATAATAGAAAAGAAAATAATAGAGTGTATAGACTTTTTTATCGGCATCTGGCTCTTGATCAAAATCACGTTGCGCTTCAGTGGCTGAAACAGCATTGAAAATATTCTGTAGTACATTTATTCAACATAAAGGGAAAATCCACTTACTCTGTTGCTAAAAGGTCTGCAAATCTTAATATTTCTGAAAGAAACAGGGCATAAATAATGAATAATAACAAATAATAATGCCAATCCATCATTCTGTCTTCAGTTATTTGCTCATATTATAATTCAATTATAATGTCCCTATAGGTGTTACCAGTGTAATCAAAATACTAACAACATGATCTTAATACTTAGAAATTGTTTCAGTATCTTATAGCTTCCTTTCTAACTCTTTCTGACCTATTGCTGTTTTGTTGCTTTTATTTTTCCTTATCTTGTGGGTTTCTGTGAATAAAGGTTAAACATCGATTGAGATGATCCACCAGTGATCTCACATGATCCGATCATCACGCTTCCATCTTTTTTAATACAACCGTTATTAAACAAGGAAAGCCCCATTGAGGGCAAAATAATAAAATCAGGCAATGAATAAAACCAGATGATAAAGTTAGAATCAGGCTAAACGCATGCAAAGAACAGAGATAATAGTTAACCATAATCTTGAACTCTGCCAGAGATTTCAGATTCATCAGCATCAGTTCCTTTTGCAGACTGTCGTCCAAGTGGCTGAAGCAGGAAACAGAAGGGCTGTCTGTCCCATCTCTGACGCTGGTCACCTCTGGAATACAAAGCACAGATGTGTGAGTGGTTTTAATTTGGTCTTAATGTGTTTTGTTCATCCCCACCTCTAACCAGCGTCACCGCATCATCGGCGTTTGCTTCTGTGAAGCCAGATAACTGACACAAAGAGACTCTAAGCTGAACTCCGTGATAGAGGCAAGTGCACAGACAGAGCTTGCGACCATGAGTCACTCTCCTACCTTTGTGCTCAGCTCCTGCTGATAGCTTCCCGTGAATGACGTCTTGCAGTTCAGTTCATCTACACTTACTGAAGGGTGTCAGCTGGCCCTCATTTAAAATCATCTGGCAATTCTCCTGAAGCATGAGGTTGTCAGGGAGTAGAGATCAGTGCCTTAGCTTGATGAAAGGAGCACTTCCTATCAAACGCTCTCCGAGATTATTGCTGATGACACATCAGCAGGGTCAATAGGAGAAAAGTGTCCTCCGTGGGCCAATTGACTCACTTAATCAAGAGCTGTGTCGGAGCGTCACGCTACACGTTGCCGATGATGGGACAACGGTTCACCTTGGATTCTGCCTTTTGAGAGGTGAAACACACTCTTGAAAAAACTAATTTGAGTATCTCCGAGGGGCGGCTGTGAGAAGATTATTTCAGATGGTTGTGGTGAGATCAAATCACTATATATTCATCTCTGTTCAAAACTAATGGGCGTGACAGTCACGGCACATACGCATTTGTGCTTGTGTCGTCTGATAAAAATACTCCCAGACATATTCTACTTCTGTGAATCTAATCTTTCAATCTTTAAATACTTCTTCTTATCCGCAGATTAGAATGAATCTATCAAGAAATATGTTAAACCTTTCGTTAAGGTAGCCATAACACGTTTTTTAAGAGTTTTTTACACAAGGCTTCTCTCTCTCTTTATGAGTGGAAGGTCAAATCTGTGTGCCTCGAAGAGTGATAAAATAAACAGGATTCTGAGTCTCAATGCAGCCAAAACAGGGACATGACTAAGTGCTTGGAAGAGGTTTGTGGGTGTTGGCCAGTATGCAGCAGGGATGACTCAGTGAAAGGTCATGCAGATCAGGATGTTGACACCTGTGCTCCCTCTGAAAATCAAAGCAGAAATATGTAAGTTTCAGTTTGCTGGGAAGACAAAAGGAAAGCAAAGCTGTGGCTCAGGAGGTAGAGCAGTCTTTCATTAACCAGACGTTTGGTGGTTCGATAAAACATGTCGAAGTGTCCTTGGCCAAGATCCTGAACTCCAAATTGCTGTGCCACTTGTGTACGAATGTGCGTATGAATGTATGTTCAGTGAATCCTAATTGTGTTGTAAAGCGCTTTCAGTATTGGTATGACCAGAAAAAAGCTATATACATACTGTAATCACTTCACATTTCTAGTGCAACTAGAAGGGTCGGAGCTCTCAAGGATGTCACGTGAGGATCAGCAATACAGGAAAAGAGAGGAAAAAGAAAACTTTCCTCTACAAGAATTTTACTTTTTTTCTGACATTTCTCAAATTGCTGCTTTCTTCTTGTGAAATACTGGAGATTTTGTCATTTTCAGATCTCTTAAGATGATTAAAATCTGACGGGGAATCGAACATAACTGTTGGACATTTGCAGCCTGTGACGTGAAGCGTAGTCGCACTGCTTGGCTACTGTATGAAGGACTGAAAGGTGCACTTTGACAGAGTGTTACTTTGTATTCATTTTAATGTTTGATACACATTGTGTGTTTGGGATTTTTTATTTATTTATTTTTTCTAGTGAGTGACCTGCAATGAAAGCAGAGGTGCAGGAGGAAAGCTAAACACCAAACATTTAAGATTGTTCCTATGAATCTTACATTTTTTCTGGTCACAAGAAGTTCTTTGTTTGCTAATTATTCTTATGGCTGATGTTGTCCATGCCATCCGCCTGAGGCACAGTGATGATGGAACTGACAACGATGTGAAATGCCTGGCACGGCAAATGGTTTGGCTGCGCTGGTCTCCCCGCGTACTGACGCCTGCCAGGTCTCTACACTGTAGTGATAGGACCTGTCCAATGAAAGCCTATCCCTCAATTACTGTACACTGGCAATACAGCCAGGACAAGGCTGAGCATATCAATATCCACTCCTCATCATGAAAAGAATTACTTCATGGAAAAAAATGCCACGGAAAAACAATCTGGTGGGATGTTTAGTTGGATGTTTTATTCATTGCAGGCTGTTGAGTTTAAATCAGTCTTTACGAACTGTGGTGAGATTAAATGGACATAAAGCATGAATACAATAAAGAATAATACCATAGGAGTGGCATATTAGAAACATTTCCGTTAACCACAGATCTATAAATATGATATTTAAAAATATAGTATATAGTATGAAGACATTAAGCTCAGAATTAGATTTTAGTGATCTGGGGTTTCAGCCATGACGTGATTATATTTCGGTATTTAGTATTTAAATGACTAATATGATGCCTTTTGTATGACAGCAAGTTGGAAAGCTGGTTTGCACTGTACCTAAATACTTAAAGATCACACTGGTGTACGTTCCCCACTATTGCTATCAGAGGTGACACTGCAGCTATTAAAACATATGGTGGCTGGAGGGAGTAATTCACTAACATTGATCTTTACACCAAAAAAAAAAGGCCATCTGGACAATGGCCAGCTTTTCTGGAGTGTTTCCTGTGGGCAACACGATTTATTACAGGGGAGAGTTAGACATCACTTGTCCTGACCTTCAGCCTGAACGTGATACGATCATGAGACAGGTCCTTCCTTTTTCAATTAGCCTCAGCTGTGCTCTCATTTCCCTCCCTAAACCCAATGTAGATACCACCACATTCATGCATGTGTTGCTGTTTTAACGAAGACTGTATCCACCACATCGACATGGCATCAGAAGAATGTCAAAATGTACCAGTTATGTGCTGGTGAGGAGCCTTTTCAGCATTAATCCATATGTCAGCAGCTTCATATAATGATCATGATCATATGCAACTATTGTGCATTAGCAATTTGTGTTCAAAGGCGATGTTCAGTGCCCTTCCAGGAAGCAATGAGACAGTCACATATCAAAGCAAAAAGAAGCCTGAGGGTGTGGATGGATGCATCAAGCATCTGCTGCACATCTCATAGTGGTAATTAGAGTTGACTAGACCACTATATGAGCAGACTGGATGATTCTGTCCAATGTCAACATTGTGCCGCTGCAGGAAATAGTCCACTCTATATACAGATAGTTGTGTAGCACGTCAGACTTTCATGCATTTGACCAGTTCAGCACTTTTTTTTTAAACTGTAACCACAACATTTCACTAATATTAACTGATGGTTTGACAACTGCCATTAAATATTATCCAGCATATTGCAGAACCATCCAATAGACTAATGAATTCTTATCTTGCACTTGGGTTGGAGTTGATGTAGGTAATTACTGAACTATGATGGCTACATTTCTCTAACCTTCACCACTTGTTTTTTAAATTATCTCTTGTTGTTGTTGTTGTTGTCAAGTTACGCGTTATTGTTACATCAAAGGGTGCAAAACAGGACAAAAGGTAATCTAATATATATATACAAACACATCCTTACAGCCATATGCAGATCTGTATACACATACTCCCATGTTTTCTTGCCAACAAAAAAAGTTATGTTTACATTTAGTGTAATTCACTAATTCACTAATTCACTAAAACATTTGCAAAGCTGACTTTTTAAACCATGCATTGTTCACATCCAGCCTTTGTTTCTCATTGTCTTTGTTGGTGCATTGTGATCGATCAGTAGAATAACGTGAAACCATTGTCAGCTGAATTTTTATTGACCCATTACACTGAGTTGCTGATTATATGTGCATCTACATTTAATGTATTTTCTATTCAAAAACCCTGCAAATCATTATGCAACTTTTCTATTACATTTCTCATTTTGTGTCAGAGGGACGTTTACTTAACTCTGCTGTCTTTGAAATGATCTTTATGCAACACCCTTTTATCATAACATGAATGTCAGAGCAAATCATGTCTCTTTAAGATTCAGACAAATTACACAAAAAAACACAAAACTTCAACCTCATTTGCAGAATTCAAAGGTTCTTCTTAAATATAATGGCATACATGATGATGATGGATGATGAACATATTATGAGATCTAAAAAGCACCGAATAGAATCGAGCTAAATTACTTGCCAAGGTGGAAAATTGGCAGATCATTTAAACATACACATACAGCGCATAACAACAACACTGACAGCATGAATATTCTCAGTAGTGAAATACAAAAACAACTGAACACTGAATCATTTCAACTCTGGGTCTTTGCAATCAGACTGCAAAGTTTAAAAGATATACCAAGCACAAAGGTAAACTGTAACATACAAAGTAAACTTATATAGCGCATGCATGGCTCTCCAGATTCCATTATTTCTATAATGGATTCATTTTAGGTCATTAATGTCAAGAGGATTTTCTATGGAACAAGTTCACCTTACCTTTACTGTCAAATATAGCGGTGATTTAATCAGCACCGTTGTTTTTTGCTTTTTTAAAAAGGTTAAATGAGTGCATGAGATAAAATCTATATACTCAACACCTAAAACCTGTCTGACTATTAATTTACTTCATGTTTCTTTTCTTATCTTTGTATTTGTAAGAAGCTCTGCTTGCAATAATGGCTACGTAATGGAATAATTAGTCATGTAGGCAGGTGATAAATCCTGTTTTTCTTGCTTTTCCACACTATGGCACGCCGCTTTCTGCTTGGAAAAAAAGAAGAAAGAGTCCAATACCTGATTCTGTCACAAATGAAATATCTAAAAACTGATCAAAGCTTCAACCCATCTGTGTTGTTAGAGATTTGATTTGAAGGGCCAAACCTCTGCTTTGACTGCTTTCTTTGTCAAGTGTCATCACACTGATGGAAAAGCAAACCTCTTTGTTCAGTTTAAGACCATCTGCCAAGTGGAAGAAAGGTCGGTTAAGACATGTGAAAAGCATCAGGGCATTGCAGCACAATGACATAAGTGAAACACCCCCCAAAATCCTTTCACTTACATAACAGCAGCAGCATCATCAACAGTGATGGAAAGCCTTGAGCAACAAAGCAAGGTCGTCAAGTACAGTCCAAAAAACTCAATTAAATTAGCTTTTCTGACTGTTGTAAAGAAACCAAAACCAGCTGTTGAAGTAAAATGCTTTTATTTCTTTATAATATTTACAAATTACTCTATTGACAGACAGATATGTGCAGTTTCTATCTCATCTTTAACTGGACATCAATGTGTATTTAATATATCAAACAGAGAGAAGACAACAGCAGTAAAAAAGATGAATTAATCTCAGAGGATCTGCGGCCATCGCGTAGCTCCATCTGTGAAATGTCTGTGACAGAACTCCCTTCATCAGTGATTTTGTCTCAATGTGAATAGCTGTGTGATAGAAATAAGTATCGATGACATAAAACCACTTGAAACTGCGTGCTGGCACTGTAAACAGACTCAGAGCGTCAAGCCTTAACAAGACGGGGATGATTAATTGATCAGATACTGTAATGAGCTTACTAATCACAAAATCAGCCTGATGTACAATATGGATCAGTGGCAGCATTGTGTGTTCCCAGAAAAACTCTTCAGTCAATGTGTGGGTGGGTGTGTTATGTCACCTGTGCTGTGGTGAAAAACTGTGACTAAGAGTTCCCACAGCAGAAATACGTCAGTGCTGTTTGTGTGTCAGCGTTGGAGTGTAGCAGCAAGTCAAACAAACCACCAGGTGGACTGATTTGGAAAATGAAAGACACTTATTTTCCACGCAGTAAACATTAATTGCAGGTTGAAGACTGATTAGCTTGTTCAAATTTGACCCTCTGCACTTACCGTAGTTGTGCATGCATGCAGCACCAGTAGCACCAGCACTTTGAGTGCGCTCAAATCAAATACAGTGCTTCAGATAATCCGTCTGAATTGTTGGCTGGGTCTGTTACAGTCAGTCCTCTTCCCTCGCTTCATTGTCTTATAATGGTTTTAGATTTCGGCAGTTACTTTGGTGATGACGCTGTTATCATAACTGATAGACTGAAAGCTAGTTTTAATGAACCAGAATTTCATTTTAACATCAGGATTGAAAGAGTCCTGTGTTTGTGGGCAAAAAGATATTTCTCATATGTCTGGTAGAGATGTATAAATGGAGGGATCATCACAAACTCTGCACTTTAATTCCAGTCTTTCCATCCATGCTGCACCATTTGATTTGCTCTACAGATGCTGCAGTTTTCTGTCTATGTTTTCCCGCCTAGGCTCTTTGTGAGTCGGATGTGGTTTTGTAATACAGGTGCTTCATACAGTTGGGTGATGAGTATTTGAGCTTGTGAAGGGAAGGACACTGGAGTGGAGCTACTTAATGGGGCAGAAAGCAACCTTATCGTGACTCTGAGACTTACTGGTGTTGGCAGTTGCTATTGATTTCTCTTCCAAATTATCTCCATGTTTTCTCTTTGGTCTGTGGTGAAATCCGTGCCAGGCTGGCCAGATGTGCTTGTTTGCTTGAGCACAGTCTGATGTTAGCTTTCATTTCTGCAGTGATGAGCTTTACAGTACACCTGTCCACGGACGAATTACCCTGACTGGAAGAGTCATTTTGTGCCTTTTTGGAGTTGTTTTGTTTGTCATTGTAGGAATTTTGTGTCTCTGTGGTTGTTTTGCATCTTTTTGTTGTCATACTGTGTCCTTTACGGTCTTTTTGTGTGTCTTTGTGGTATTTTTTCCTTTGTATTCTTGTTGTATCTATTGTTGGCTGTTTTGTGTTTTTTGTGGTAGTTTTGTGTCTCTTAGTGATCGCTTTGCATCCCTTTGTGGTCATTGTGTGCTTCCTTGTGGTCTTTTTCTGTTCCTGATTGTTTTGCATCTTTTTTGCAGTCGGTTGGTGTCTTTTGTGGCTATTTGCGTATCTTTGCAGTCATTTTGCATGTCTCGTTTTGTGCCTCTTTGAGGTTGTTTTGTGTCTCTTTTTTGTAGTTTTGCTTGTCTTTGTAGTCATTTTGCGTCTCGTTGTTGTTTGCCTTTGTGTAGTTTTACGTCTCTTTGTGGTCCTTTTACATCTTTTGGTGGTCTTATCATTTGTCCTCTTGTGTCAACTTGTTGTTTCGTGTCTCTTCATCATAATTTCATTGACTTTCAAAGCACAAATGTTAACATACCCTGTCTGTGCTGGGCTAGGCCAGTTCACTAAACCATCCACCTGCCTTGTCTCACTGTCAAAAGCTGTACATTCTCCCAGGGTAGAAGAAGAACTGGAGCTCCCGGGGCTTCAGCTGCGAGCATTTTACAGTTTTTCTCATATGCTTGCCACATTTGTCCATTCAGAATTACATTTTCAAAATATTTTCAAACTGAAAGCGGCTGGACACAGTGACACTCTTTGTTTGTAAATGCAAAACACTCACAAAACATATGCATCAAAAGCAAATATTTCTATCAAACAAAACAACTTGTGGTAAAGTGAATATATATCAGTCATTACACAATGAACAACAAAAACAAAACACAGCTTTCAACATAAATGGGTTCAGTCTAAACTTATGCTTCCTTTGGATGGTGGACATTTTATCAATCACATTGTTGGGGCTGATGAAACATCTGCATTACGGTGGACACAGTCAGGGCGATGCTCGGTGGTACACAGTAACATTGTGACTTACCTTTATTCATCCTGAAGCGACGCTGCAGTGCTCTGACTCAGAATGGGCCGGACCCTCTGTCCCACCTCTCTGAAGGACAAGCCATGATTGATGACATGGTCAATACTTGTTGCCAGAATTTCACTTGAAACTTGAGCTGTAATTTCTCCCCTTGCTCCTCCACCACGCATGCAAACTCCTCTTCCCCTCCTGATGTCCCTTTGGCCTCTGTGATCCACGCCTGCAAACGGCAGCACAGAGGTGGCAGCTTTTTAACACCTGGATAAGGACTGATTGCTAATTGAAGAGTTGTGCCAAGGAGTTTCACACAGGTGCATTACAGATTCATAATTATACAAGTCATTTCTATCAGCTGTTTGTCTTTTGTTTAACACATCTGATTTAGAGCTTAACACTCTTGTGGAGATCTGGGTTAGCTGTTTTGAAAGAAGGTGGAAAAAAATGTGTGAATCCAGTGAAAAATCATTAACATCTTTGAAAGGGAAGACTTCTGCCGTGCCCAGAAGGTGATGATGAAGGCAAAGTGGATCCAAGTTTCATTAAGCATGTATTAGCAATTGAGAAAACCTTATTGTAATTATGATGATACTTTTAATGAACAGTACATGTGAATTAAAGTGAATCTGATTTCTCGTGAAAGCGTCTTGCTTCTGTACTTCATTTACTTCTTATCCAGTCTAGCACCTTTTATAAATCCAAGTGTAGCAGTAAAAACGGCATGTTGTTCCTACACATATTTCATGGCATAGCAAAGAAATCTTAACAAATGATGCCAAGGAGTTGGAAGTCCTTTTTCTTGGCAGACTGTTTCGACTCTATCTCTGCCACATGCTGGGTGCCTTTTTGAGATCTTAATGGCCCAATTATCACAGCTCTGGAACAGATCAATGGAGACCTGCCAGCCAGTGCTCCCTTCACAATGGGGGATGGGAAAGGTGTGACAAGATGCACGAAGACCCTTTGAAGAAGGTGACAGGTGCAGCCACTCCGCCAGAAGTCTGTCTTTCTCCAAAAGGTACGACTGTGACAGGAAGCCGTCTGTAAAATGGCAGCGCTCCTCTTTTATACATGAGACACAATGGCTGTATTACATGCAGTAAATCTCTTATGCTACTGTTATATGGCAGTATGTAGTCGTATTTCTTGCTGTCAGAACGGATGCCTGGAAAAGAGTTTACAATATCACAACCCGGTGGCAAGTTGTAGATAAACTTCTTTATCGCTCACTAAGGAAAAAAGATAAAAATATTGTCACATACCTTGTAACAAAGGCGTTGTCATTCATCCTGTCAAGGTCAGCCAGTGTGTACAGCAGCAGCTGTTGCATTGTTCTTTAAAAAGCAATTTACTTAACTACTCCACTGGTAAGATCATTTTATAGCATGCCTCACAAGAAGGTGTACTGTGACATTCCTGATACTCGATTGGTATGAAAAGTTCTAATTAGTGCCAGGAAAAGCAGCCCTCTTCAGACCTCTCCATACCAATCTATACCTTCAGTACAATACATGGCAGGATGTTTCCCTTCATTCACCTTCATTATGTTTAAACAGAATTCAAGATGTTTGGGATCAATAGACCCTCTCTCACTCAGCTGGTGATACCCCGCTGTAGCTTCATCTTCCTCTTGGCTGACAGGAGCTGAACCCAGCATGGTGCCTGACTGCTGTTAAGTTCAGACATAAGCACTTGTTGAGGCAGATAAATTAGGACAGAATGCAATAATAGCTCATCAACTGCTTGATACAATTTAGTACAGACATTCATGCTTAGAGGGTGATGAATCCTCATGACTTTGGGGATCCTCAGACTCTTCCTCTGGCGCCACCTTGACATTCAAGCCTGTTAATTTGAGTAAAATATCTCAACAGCTGTTGGATGGATTGCATGAAATTTACTGCATACATTCAAGCAAATGTTAGCGAACATGCTAAAGTGAGACATGATCATGGTAAAAGCATCAGCACATTAGCATCTTGATGTTAGCATTTAGCTTACAGCACAGCCTCACAGTCCTGCCATCATGGTCATAGCCTCAGTAGGTCCTGTTCTGGATTCTCTTATCTAGTATAAACATTTTTTTCAACATGTTTACATTTCATCGACCATTTGGAGCACAGAGCTTTTTATAGATATAAACAAGAAGAAGTGAACAGTGAAGCTGGAGCGTAGGCCTCAAACATGTACGCTGTGAAAGATGGCAAGCTACGATCAATCGGTCATGTCTCTCAGGAGTCTCAGTAACAATTTAGGGTTTTATGATCGTCTAATTGAACATCAAGCAGCAAGCAACATTACACTTTACATATTTATTGTTAGTGAGTGTGGCAAATTGCTTCTAAACTTTTTATTTTTGGAAGGAGTTGTTTTTGCCCCCGAAAATCACCTCATCTGTTTTAGTTTATTGTACAGTTTTCTGTAAACGCCAAACACTTGAAAATCCCCGGGGTTATCCATTTCTGGGATGCTGGAAACTCCATGTCTGAACCATGTTTAACTCACAAAATTACTGGCTTTGACTTGTTTGCTCTTTCTTTCTGACATCTTTGTGATGTGTGTTTGTCATCTCGAGTTTCATTTTTATCGATAACGTATGTAAAGATCATTTTGTCTGCAAATCAACATTTTCAAAGTAGGTTCTGCTTGTTTTTTTTTTTTTTTTAGCTTTCTTTGGGGAAGAAAACAATGAATAAGGAAATATATTACAAGGTCCTCTATTCAAAGTTTGACATCAGTGAACCTTTTGTCTTTTTAATGACTGTGAACACTAAAAACCAGAGGCAGTCAACACACAAACACCCTAATCTACTTTATCCTACTTCATTTTAATATGATATCTGGCCGAGTGAACACACGCAAATTATCCTCGCACATCATCTGTTTTGTGCTTGCATGCAAGCTCTTTGTTAGTCATACTGTTAGTACTAGCCCAAGGCCTTAGGTATGCTCTGCACTTGTCACTGGGAAATCAATGTTCACTGCGAATCTTTTACCTGAGTGCAGAGGAGCCAGTCAGAACTGCGGATTGCCGCTGTACTGGAGCTGTGATCACACCGTGAGGACCTCTATCACTGTTTTCCCTCACAGTTGGCTCCAGTCCATTAGCAGCTGAGAGAGGCTGTCTTCACCCTCACTCACATGGACTGTCTGTATCAGGCGGGGTCACACGGTTTTTATGATTTTGGGCCTGCTATTTAATACAATTGGATAATCTGAAAAGGATATAAAGCCACAATTATAACCTACCTGCTCATTTTATGTTTTAATGTGAGAGCAGTTTTCTGGAGAAATTTCTCTCCCCACCATTTGTCCCAAGGGATTATTCATCACCATTAAAACTGAGCTCTTCTGCTCTTTATTATTTTCTCCTTATTTAATGACATGCTGACTAATGAAGGCTGTCATCACAGCTTTTCACCCATCATGAACTCTGAACCACTTGAGACCAACAAGTTTATCCCCTTTTCTCTTCAGTTTTGCATATTTTAAGTGGGGGACAACAAAGACAGACTGGAAGATGTCTTAAAATCTACACATGGAGAAGGAAAAGACTCAAAGTTTGATGATTTTACATAACATTGTCAGACTAGTAATGGAAAAAATCGATGCAGCACAACCAGAGATATGTTTTTTCATTGTCTGCTTGCTTGTCAAAACCTGATGCATACATTACCCAAAATGCAACTCGGCCATCAACACGGCAGAGCTCCCCTTCAAAGTATCTAAAAAGCTGCAACATTATTGTAATTTCTTGTCTCGGGTTGGTTTGGTGGAGATTTTTATGCAGCACAACTTCTATCAGGTTCAGTATGAGCAAGAATTATTATTCGTACGGCAGAGAAAGTAATGTTCTGTATAGGGAGAGCCTTCACAGCCGTTTCATTAGCTGCATATCTTTGTATCTTCAGAGCAACAATGAGCACATTGAAGCGAACAACTAGTTTTGCCCCCAGGCTTTTTCAGAGCTGTTCCTCCCATAAGAAGGATGTCACTGAGCCAAACCTGGGTGAGAAGTTTCCATTCTCTGCAAATACAGAATATTGCAGCTCTCTGGAGGCTCAAACACCATCCTTAGACGGCTGATTATAACTACTCGAATTGGATTTTGAGTAAAACATCAATCTGGTTTAGCTCTGTGTAGATCTCATTCTCCCAAAACTTTCACGAGGGACCCAACAGGGTTATAGCTTGAATCTGGAGATTACTATCTACCATTTTCCTGATTCTCCCTAAATGAGAGGATGTTGCAAATTAAAATGTAATAAAAGACATTATTCATAATTATGTTCAGAACTTCAGCATCTACTAACACCCACAGTGACAGTTTGTGATGCCTCGTGGGCTCTAAAGGGGTCAAGAGTGAGGAAAGGGGAGCTAAAAAGGAATAAAGGCATTTCTAAATGTTGCCTGTCCTCAATGCTAATTTGGCCTTTGTGGCAGAAGAAAACAATGGGGTGAAAATAATTTAACTGGCTGTCTTCAGCCAGAGGAGATGAGAAATAATGAGCAAATAGCAACAATAAAAGTGGAATAATACCAGGATTAGCAGTGGCCTCACAGGCTTCTGTCCAGCTTGGTTTATTATTTACAAGTTGTGTGCTCTGAGGCCTGCAGCTGAAGATAATAATATTGTCTTCGGCAGCAAAAGCAATAAGGGTAAGCAGAAAACTTCAGGCACACCCCACATCACTCTCCCGCTCCCTGGTGGAATATGTGGAGGAAGGAGAGGAGGATCATGGGTAGTCATTAGTGAGCTGGAGGTGATGCTTTATATTGTTTATTGCTAATTCATCTAGTTTCTGTGGAAGATGTATCCTGATGTGATCCTGGGGGCAGGAATTTAAGTGGGACTTCCCTCAACAATTTGAAGGTTTAAGAAGCTTGTTATTGTCTGCATAACAGACTGAAAACTGAAGCTATTTCACCACATTTAAGTTAATACCAAAATGTTATTCAGGAGTTGGGACAGATGGAAACTATTTGGGAATATCCAAAAAAGACATACCTCAAAAGATGTTTCACAGCTCCAAACAAACAAGCAAACAAACAAAAACTTTGGAGTCTCACAGGGCATATTGTGTATTTTTGAAGTGAGCGCTAAGTTTGATCTCGTGTGTTTGCTTCGTCATCTGGTGTTTTATACTTCATAGACTACTTTGGACCCATCAATCAACTATCTGCTTTGTTCTTTGGGGTAATGTGCGCACACACATTCCCAAGACAGTGATCTGAGAGTTAAAAAACGTCCAGATAAGCGCTTTCGCTATTTTAGAACACAACAATTTTTCAAAAGCAGGTCATACACAGATCTTATGATGAGTGTGTTGCATTGATTTCTTCTCCCTTAAGATGGTTTCAGCTCCAGTCTGGCGCCTTCAGTCTCGAGAAGCCCATGACTGTGGTGATTAGTCTCTCGTAGCACACGGAGCTGCTCATCTTCTTCTTCTTCTGCCGTGACTGAGCCATCATTAAAACTCTTTTGTGTCAGAGTCTCTGCATTCAGGAGGAGTTCATTGGCTGGCCAGCCCTCAGGGGTCACATGCACCTTGCTGGCTGCTTTGGGGATTGCTGCAGGGCAGAGGGATTAGGGAGAGATCACAGACAAAGTGGGAGTTGCTGGTGGGCTCTCACAGCTCTGCAGCATATAAAATTGGCTACATGATGACCCCTTTCTGTCTGATTCCTTCAGGGACACTTGAAAAGTACAAATAAATGAAGGACTTTAATATTATAATTGATTCTATTATTATTGATATTATCAGTAGTAGTATAATCATAGTAGTGGTGGTCACCTTTACAGTTCAAAATCTCTTTAAAGAGTAAACAGTCATTGGTCAGTCCGAGTCAAAGGAGCACTGTCAGAAGCAGAAACTGTGCACAGCGTTTAACAATGTACACAAACAACAACAAACGTAGCTGATGTTTG
This sequence comes from Chaetodon trifascialis, assembly GCF_039877785.1. Taxonomy (NCBI): domain Eukaryota; kingdom Metazoa; phylum Chordata; class Actinopteri; order Chaetodontiformes; family Chaetodontidae; genus Chaetodon; species Chaetodon trifascialis. The sequence goes on from NC_092060.1 coordinate 24,411,708, forward strand.
TGGGAACTGTAATGAGCCTTGTGCTGACTTCCCTGCAAGATGTCGGTTTATAAAAAATCAGTAAACAAATTTCTAATAAATCCATTTCCTCCCTGCAGTGTCTCATCAGTCATTTCAAAGCTTGAACTGAAAGAAAAACCAAACCTGAAAAATACACTGAAGTGATACTCTCTGAGAAATCAAACCTGCTATTTATTTCTGCCTCCGACTGTGTCATTTAGGGTTATACAGGTGCATGCTGATTTTTTATTTTCTCACTGTCACATAAAGTCCTAGAAACAGATCTAATGGCCGTTCTCTTTTAATTAGTCTGAAGCTGCATTTAAACTGCGCTGTTGAAACAACTAAAGCACATGATGGACTATATAATAAGAACGAGGGAGGTAACTCATGATTGTTTTCATTACTGCATCTGCTGATTTTTTTTTTTTTAATTAATATCAGAAAATAATGACTAAGGACCAATCACAGTTTCCTTGCTTTGTCCAAAACTAAAAGAAATTCAGTTTACGATCACATGAAATGCAGCAAATCCTTGATCGGACTTCAAAGAGACTGATATCACTTATAAGAAGAACATTGCACATTGATATAAATATGAACAATCAGTACTGACATTGCACACTGAATGATAGTACTCCTGATTGGAGTATTGATAGTGAATAGATTCCTATATTGCACATAGGAATTGATATATTGCACCTTAAGTTGAAATCGTTCATGAATCATATGCATGCTAATAAGAAAATAGATAATTGTAAATATGCGTACATCAATATGAAGTCTGACCAAAAGACTTAGATCAAAGTAATCACTAAATAATTTTCTTTCATTCCACCAATCAACTGAGTGATTAATGGTTTCAGCTCCACTGGGACGTATTTGGCACAGCTGCATCTTCTGTGATGGAGCAGGGTGCTAGTTCAATTCTCAGCTCATCCGGAGTGTCTGTGACAAAGACACTTAAGCATGTTGGAGATATATTGTCATTATCAGTTTGTAATTTATCAATATTCAACATCCAGGTTGTAATCATGACCATACAATTCTAGAAGCTTTCATATATCCAACTGAGCACTTACTAATAAAGCTGTACTGAAGCTCCTGAAAGCTAAACCAACATTTCATCTCAGGTTAAAGGTATTCAAACCCAATGGACATAGTATAATGTAAATTTACAGCATTTTTTTACATGACCAACCCAGCAATCATACCATATTGAATTGTCCAGTGATGTAAACATTCTGAAGTTGTAAAGAGTATTTCCCATCTCTAACATCCTGAAATCACACATTTGCTGCCTTGCATGACGGCTCTGCAAAGCACCATTATGCAGGCCATTATGCATTTCCTGTTTGAAACTCAAACATCAAGGTGAGAATCAAATTGTTGTTTTCTGCCGAGGTCGATTAAAGAACGCTAATTTTTCTTCGTAACATCGGTGTGGTGGCAAATGAACAACTATGACCGCAACAAAGACCAAAAGACAGGACAGCAATATTTCACGTGTAGTGCACGGTGGCTATGATAAACAGCAGGGTACATATATTACCCAGATATACATTCAGCAAGGTCTTATATCACCTTGGGAATTGATAGAACTTAATCTTTCCATAACTCTCCCCTTAACGACCATACGCAAAAAATGTTTTTTATCAGGCATTTCACAATTCCCATATTTGATTCAGAGTGTCTCAAAAGAACACACTGTTTCTTATCCCTCATCACAACTGACAGACAAAGTAAAAATGCATCTCACTGAAGCAATCCACTCTTGACTGGCTACGGCTCCCATGAGAGAACATTCTCCCCACAACAATGAGCTACTTAGACTGCCAGAGGACACAATGCCTGTGCAAAGAATAGAGATAAAGAGACAAGTTAGATGTGGGGAGGCTGGATGAGGAAAAGGAGGAGGAAAGGGAGGTTATGAATTTAACATAGAACAGATGTGAGACATACTGTGCCCTGGAATGAATGAAGAGACCATCCATAGCATCCAAATGCTGAACCAAAGTGCACATGATGGCAATTTAACCGCAATTAAAGGGGTGATCAGTGCCATGCTACCAAATATAATCAGAATCACTGGGATGAATTAAAGCAGTGCTGGTGATATTACATATCGGGCCAAAGCGCCTTGGGGCTGATATCATTTCGAATTTTTGATATTAAAAAAGAAATTGCTAAAAACCGGCTCAGTAAAGAAGCGGCAGAGGCCTATTGGCAATCGCTCAATCACATCTCTCTCCAGTCTGACTCCACCCTTCCCTCTCGGTCCTTCTCTGTTTGGCTCGAACATCTGTGGACGACGGAGGGCGTCTTCGTCAATTGTCAATACGGAGAAGCAAAAATGACGGAAGGGACGCGAAGAGAGCGGCAGGCCTCAATGAGGATGCCACCAAATGTGCTAAACTCACAGATAAGTTTGCTGCATGCACTGCAGTAGCTTCAGCATCCACAGTGAGGGCAGTGCCCACCTTTATGCAGCAACAGGTGGAAGGAGGAGAGGAGGCTGGCCATGAAGAGGAGCGTGAGGAAGAGCTGAATGAACAGGAGGAGTGTGTATTTGAAGCAGGAAGCAGCATGCAGGGAAACAGAGACTCGTGCATGCAGGGAGGTGAATTTAGTCTGTGTGCCATGCCGCGATGACAGTGATGATTAATTCAATTAATGACGATGATAATGAGATAACATAATCCAAACACTGTCATAAAGTCAGACGGTCAGCTGCTGCTGGTGCTCACTCAGCCAGTCAGTGCCAAATAGCGTAGCATAAGCTATTTGGCATTGGTTTTGTAGCCTTGGAGGACTGCAAGGCCAGCCATTGAAGAGCGAGTGAATACACTGGTCCACTTGTCAACAGCGTTTACTACTCAGCTTTGCAGCGGTTTGGGGGAATAGTACAGTTCGCACACTTAAGGGGACCCTAAGGATGGTGTATTGCTGGGTGGTGCTGGAGGGATTGTAGCTGAATGTTTCTTCCACCACTGAAACTTCAGCCTTTAAATGAAAATCCCCAAGAGCCTTTAGTCATTTCAAGCCGACTGTAATGAGATCAGTCACATGGAAATGTTTGAATGAATCAGTGGATTGGAAATAAAGGAAAGATGCAAAGTCAAAATGTTTTAGTGAGACATCAAAACCTTATCATTAAATATGATCCTCCACTGAGCCACACAAGGAGACTGTCTTTGCTTGTCTGAACTGAAGATCTATACTGACCTTGAGAAGCGACTTAGCGAGCGGAGAAAATTAATGAATTCACACCGTTGCTCGTGTGAGAGGTTGAATCAGCATTTTGTCATATTATATTGATGAATGCTTAATCCCCCTGCTTATTATATTTTATCTTCTCCTTCCTTGACAATACATCCACACAATGGACAGCAGTGGGGTTTAGCTCTTCAGGCCAGTGTCTGTGGACCCTCTCATCTGACTGGAAATATTGTCAGTGGGTCCATTAAAGAACTTCAATTACGCAGTCATTTCAATGACCTTGACAGAGTGAGGTAAAAATCAATAGATGCCCCTGTTTTTATTTTTTTTTCCCAGTCCATACAGGTCACCCCTCTCCCCTCTCCCCCAGCTCTAATTCTTAGTTTGACAAAGGTTTATGGAGCTTTATCATCTCACTGAAAAAAAAAGGATGCTCATAAAAACAGGGGAACAGATTTATTTATCTCCTCCTTGATAATTTGGTCCATATATCAACCCTTCTGGGCACCGGGCCTCCGTGTAACAGACATATTGAAGAATAGAGGGCTATTGTCAACTGCACATTAAGGAGTTTCATTGTTATTGCCTTGCTCAAAGCAATACATGGAGCTTGATGTTAAAGCACCGTCGTCATTTTGGGCACAAACACAAACAAAATATTCTCTGTGTTTGTGGAAGTTGTCAGGACTGCTGTAAGTTGGTCGAGGTGAGTTTAAGTGAGGCACTACCATAGAGCACCACACAGGGCACCCAATCATCGTCAGAACAGCACCAATCCAAACACATCTGTCTGCCAAACCAAACTGCTCTCATTAAAGAAATGCATGGGATTTGGCCCCATTCAGGGCCGACGACGTTTTTTCTGGTGAACATGTGCCAATATTAGGAAATTGGCACTTTCAGACTCATTTTCGAAGTCATTACACAGTCCCAAGACCAACTACCAGCTGCCAGAACTCTGTCCGATGTTCCTGGTGGCTTCACCTCCAAGGGATCATTACAGTTTCGCGTATTTGTGCCCATTTAAACGTCTCCATTTTTGAGACTGTCCTCAGCAGAACAGCAGTGGTCATTTGTTCAAAAATGCTTGAGCTACATGACCTGAGTTTCCTGACAAGTGACCTGTTGTAATTCCGCAAATAATGACTATGCTGTCCAAGTAGCAAAGGTAAACAGTCTAAGGGTGGAGGACAAGGTGGATGGTTGGTTAGTTGCACAAAGTTAATCACATCTCATCTCCGACCAACAGTCACTTTCACTTTGTTCTAACTCACCTCTTTTTTATCGTTCATTTCAGTGCCATTTTGAAACCTGATTTAATCAATATTCTATCAGCTTGTGTTGGTGTTTTTCTGCCCCCTTGTGGCCAAACACCACTTACTGCAGCATCAAGCTTAAATTCACAGGCTGTCATCTCGGTAATACCTCTGCCAAATTTGAGGTAGGTAGGAAAAACTGAGACATGATTTCACTGAGCGCTGGACCGAGCATCTTTAAAATTTAAACTTAGCAAATGATGATGACCTGAAAATGTTCCTGCATGCTTGCTACTAAAAGTACTTCAGTGCAGGTGCATATATTATGCTGAAGACTGATGTTTTTCTGATGGTGAGTATGAGAAACAAACTAAATTAATAATAAAGAACCAATGTTCCAAATTTGCTGCATTTGTTATTTTACATATTTGGCACCACTGAGTCACGTCACAAAGCATCTCTAAGTACCTTTTCAACACGGCCAAATGGTCTCAGTTAATTCCTACTTAAACTCGAGAGGCGACTATTTTGTATATTTTATAATGCTTTTAGTTCCATTCCAGCTTATTTACCAAATACATTTTTAGAGGAAATGATGAAATAATAGATCAAAAATCAGAAGTAGTGCCCCTGTCATCCAGATGATTGCTCCCACTTCTATGTGTTGGACTGTTGGCATTAGATCCTACTTTTCTATGAACTCTGAACTTACGAGGACACAAACATCATCTCATTCATGTTAAGCACTGAGGAAAACACCCACTGAGAGAGAGAGGAGGAGGAATCTGCAGAGAATTCCCTGCATGAAGAAGACGTTTTATTTAATTTTGCTCATAACAGCTGCTTGAAATACTGCAGATTCCTTACAATCATAAATATTCAGTCAGTTATTTGCAGAGTCAACCTCTGAGGACATAATATAACTGAATCCATATGGTGTACTTTGTCATGTTCTTTTCCTGCAGCTATGCAAAAATAATTCGCAAATGGTTTTAGATGATTCGACGTATGGGAAAACCAGGTCTCAATGTATGCTTCTGTCTAAGCTAACCTGCAGATTTGTTTGAATTTGCTCTGTAACTGCTGTACTTTAGCAAAGGTGTAAAATTCGTTGGGATGTTTGTTATCTTATTAATGTTTGTATATATACTTGTAACCATTACAGTAGTTCACACACAAAAGCTTTTGCTCGGAGTCTAAATTTCTTGGGACGCCTCTGTTGACTCCCCCTTTTTGTATTCATCTATCTGATGCTCCATTCGTTTGAATACTAGGTGCCAAGTGCAGCTCCACTGTTCATGAATAAGTCATGTTTTACCCAGGGGTTTTTGTCTAATCTTAGACATTTAAGGGGAACACGGAGATACAAATGGAATACGTGGATTCAGTCTAATTTAAATGAGCAGCCTCGTTCTTTCGCCTGAACGGTTACAAAGCTAAATTAAATTTACAGTCTTTAACCACAACTTCATAACTTTATTCAACGCAGAACTGAAACCAGCTAATTCAGTGTTTGTTCTCAAGTCACTGGATGCTGTTATACATAATATATGGAGGAGCATTTGAGATGTACTAAAACGTGGGCGCACTTAACCAACAGGTCAGGACGACAACAGTCTGGGACTTTCCTAATAGATATAACATTTAGATAAAAAATATACATAAATATATGCTCCTATCTTTGTGCACCATTCACCCACACCTCTTGTATCTTCATCTTCGTCTCTTGCCAAATATTTGGTTTCATCCTATATATAAATGTCACTGAATTGACCTCACATAGTACTTTTATACCACAACCATATAATCTTGAAACACCACTGAGTGGAGGAACACACTGGTTCAGGGAGCACTTTATGTCTGGAGGAACAGGTAATAAAACAACCATCAGTGCATCTGGTAATCATCGATCTTCTGATACCATTCTCAATTAGAAACAGAGAGAATGAAGCAGGAGGCTGAGGTTTTGCCTGGTCCCTCAAATTAATACATTCACCCCTGATTTCAGCCAAATTTCAAACCATACCTTTAGAATACCTTTAGAGATTCCAAAGTGGTACGAAATTCAACTCATTAAAGTGAAATATTACAGCACCTCACCACATATGTCCATATCCCCCTTCTATTTAAGAAAGGGTACACACAGTGAATCCTAAAATCACCACTAAATCACCACCACACATCATTATTATAATTATTGGGGAAACTAGTTCCTACGTTAAGTGACTGCAGCTCGGTGGTCAGAGCCGGGTCTGGATGAAAGTGAAATGCTGTGAACATCCCTGCGTTATATAGATGAAAACCCGTAAGGGCAAATAAATTCAGCACTTGAAGGATTTGTTCACATAACTCACACATTATGCTTCAGCTGTGATTCTGAAAGAGACCACTGACAAGTGAGACAGTTGGTAAGAGAAGGTGATTATGAAAATGGATGGCAGAGATAATATAAATACAGCCATTGGTGGAGCATGTTTCTGGGCCTCTTGGGCGTCCTTATGCTTGGCAGATTTTTCCTCTGTGTGAAGCACTAAAATCTTAGTGGCATATTTTACAAAAAGCCTGTGACTGACATTGCTCCATTGAGTATGGGAGAAGCACGGGAGAATCCTGGGACAAAAGCAGGAGGGTGGGCAGGTCTGCTGGAGGCAGGTCATGATTGCGTTCCACTTCAGTTCTCTATTGCTCCTTTATTCAATATCTGAGAGTCAGCTGGTGAAAACCATTGAATTAATGATTTGTCAGGATGCCAAAGTATGAGGAGAAACAATTGGAAAACAGTTTTTCTAAAGGAGATAATAAGAATCTGTTCATTAAAATTTTTGACTCTCAGTCTTTAAATGTACAAGTGATTTTTATACTGTTCTAACATGCACAGCTCTCAACAATGAGGTTTGAAAATAAGGGAAATTTCACATTGCCCTGCCACATATGTCCATATACCCCTTACACACAGTGTACCCAGTTGACATGTCTGCTAAAATGAACTGAAGCCAATGGTCTCCCAGAAGCTAGGAAAATCAATCCTGACCTCGCTGTTAGCTTGCTGCTGCAACAAACAGCCGCTCAGTATGATCCTCTGCGACCGGTGCGTTATAGGATTTACCAGCCACTGCATCTGAGAGAGAACAGGGTTTGTCTTCTGCCCTTGTTGACCATAAGGTAGCTGTTCCTGTAAACAGGCAGTGGTCTCCTCTCTCTGTGCCCATCTGTGCCTCTTCCTGCTTCATCTCCCAGGTTAGGCAGCGATATCCATGCATCAGACATTCCTCTGAGGAGCCTCGTGGCTGTGGCTGCAAGTCTTCCAAACGGGTGCAGCTGTCCTGGCAGGATGCCTCAAAGTTAAGCTCTGATCTGGCTACACAAGAGGCCTTTCTCTCTGCAGTCGGTTCCTTAGGTTTCTGCTCACATGACATGACACAGTGCTGCTCATTGTCCACGGAGGAACAGTGCAGTGCATGTCATACTAAGTAGCAGGCAACAGATGAAGGGACACAGGCGAGTTAGCGTCCGTGCACTTGTTATCTCAGCATCATATAATACAGCCATAATTTATAAAATACATACAAATTTCTATCTGTGAACATTTTCTGTATGTTGTCTACCTCGAGTAAAGTTCTACCATCAAATGCACAATTCAAAACGTTATCAAAGTTTTCACAGTTTGAGTTTAGATGTGATGAGAGCTGCACACAAAAAACATTTACTGAATTCTTTTCACACATATTTTGCACTTTTCTCATTATGGTAGACAAGTAGTTATATGGGGCTGCACAGTGGCGCAGCAGGTAGTGCGCGTGCCTCACAGCAAGAAGGTCGCCGGTTCAATTCCCTGGTTTGCATGTTCTTCCCGTGCATGCATGGGTTCTCCCCGGGTACTCCGGCTTCCTCCCACAGACCAAAAACATGCTCATTAGGTTGATTGGTGACTCTAAATTGCCCCTAGGTGTGAGTGTGAGTGTGAGTGGTTGCTGGCGACTGGTCCAGGGTGTACCCCGCCTCCTGCCCGTCGACAGCCGAGATAGGCTCCGGCCCCCCCGCGACCCCGAAAGGGATAAGCGGCATAGAAAATGGATGGATGGAAGTAGTTATATGCAGGGTAGTGTATTAAACTGACAGTTCACATGAAAATCTGTTAGAATTGTTTCAGTTTCAGGGCGCTGGGGAATAAATATATATTTGAACTTCTCTGCAGGCTTTTTTGAATGTGTAAGGTGAGCGTTGAAGCAGATGTTGCAGCAGTGCATTTTAATCTGTGACATACCTGCATCTATTGTTCACCGTGTGAATAAATCTAATAGTCAGGCTGGTTTCATGTATTTGTTTGGCAGCCTCTTTTGATGGTTTTCTTTTCTGGAAAATGAGAGCATTACTAATCCTAACAAGAGCAGGAGGATGGAAATCATTAAAACCTTCTTTTCACACATTCAGCGTCTTTGGGGAATACATTTCTTACAAATCTGTCAGGAGTTCTTTCTCTAATTCACGCTGTGTGAACTCATTCATCACTGATCACCTCGAACTCCTTTTTGTGGATAACAAAAAAAAAAGGCGATAATTCTTCTTTGTGTAAGATCGTCATCATTCTCACATAAAAGATGTTATATTATAATTTTCTATACATTAACTAACTCTGTTGAGTCATTTATACACAAAGTTATCAAGAAATTACACAACTGTTTGATTTATGTGAATAAACTGGATGGTAAAGACATTTTTGCACACAGATGTTTATTGTTGGAGTTGGTAAAGTACAAATGTCACCATGGGTTGCTGCTGCTGCCTCTCTCTTATCTGCATACATGTATATTTAATGAAACAGGAACTCACGCTGATGTGACTGCCACGCTAGCATCCGCAGACTTGACAGCAGCAGCCACCATCGTGCCATCTCTTCAGCCACCTCCTCTCCTCCACCGGCACCACCTGGGCCCGGGTCGCCGGTTTTGCCACCAGCAGTTGCCTCAGAACCGGTGGTCTTGTCAGTGGAATTGCAGATGACCTCTGAGTGGATAAATCTATCATTTCATGGTAGTCTTTTAACATATAAACCTACATAACATTGAACTCTTCAACATGAATCCATAGTTGCATTTAAGAGACTGGGCCTGCCAGTCAAATCCAAACCGTTAGTTTCCTCTGGCGCCGGGATGAGTCAGAGTATTTATAAAGCTTTAAATTTGCATCACTTGGCCTTTCCAAACAAGGACTGTGAACTAGCCATCGCCCTAACAAGCTAATTAAGGTGTGAGCCACTGGTAAAAGTTATCTGACAGCTCAAATCTCTTGGGGTGCCAAAACTTTGTGCGCTGCTCCTTCCCATCCTTACAACAAACAACACAATAGTAACTAATCTTGCTTAAGATGTTCAAGTCAACATTCCATCTTTAACTTTATGCCTTTTGGAGATCAGCTCATCTTCTGCTCTCTTAACTATTCACAGTAACAGACAATTTAAACAGGGCTACCCACACTTTTGCATGCCACTCTAGGTGTGAATAGGTGTCAACTTCACTTATTTCATTTAGAGAATTCACATCAGTGCCTCACCTGAGTGCACCTGTGACGTAAAGAAAGTTATGTGGCCATAGTCTGCGCCAAAAAAACTCAAACTCAAACACACACCCAAAAGAAAAACCTCATTCAACCAGCAGTAAAGAGGCCAGACAAAGAGACAAATAAAAGTTAAAAAGGCCAGTGGTGAATTTATAAAACCAAAGAACAATAAAAATGGCTAGTCTTAGTGAGGAGGACCAACTAAAGGAGATACCGACCAGCACTGACCCAGTCTGTGCAACAGCTAACTCACTGCAAACCAAAAACAGAGAATTATCACTTATTTGAACATGCATAAGTTCACCATCAGCTGATCAACATCAGCCACATCCCTCACCAGGAACTAGATCAAATTAAAAAGAGAAGCTGGGTTTAAACAATACAAATGGTCCAGTTCAATCTGATAAATAAAAACAGGGGCGGTGGGTAAAAAAGCAGCAAATATCCTGCAGAAACAAAGAATTAACATACGTAATCAAGTGAAAGGAACAATCCTGGGTAAATAAAACCATTATATTAAAAGATCTACCTCAGACTTCCCGAGGACACACAGGGTTGGAGTCATCATTAAAACACACAACGTTACAGGCGATGATTTAAAAAGCAGAAAACCACAGTGAAAACACAAAATACATCACAACCTGTAGCTCGCACTCTCTTCACGCGAGCTTGGACTGTTCAAACAAAAGTGCTCATTTTTTTTATGGCGTGTAATAATTTGGTGCAAACTCGTATCTTCCACTTAACATTGACGAGATGTTGCTCAATTCGACTTTGATATACAGTAAATCCCTGAAGGAGCGTTTACACTTTCTGCACAAAATACCTCAAAATGTGTTTCATTTCACTGCAGTCAGACAAAAAATACAACGCGTCTGTGTTTCTTGAAGTGACATTTACATGGTCCCCAATCGCCTCTGAAACATTTGATGCAATATTACCAATCAGAAAATATCCCTCTTTTCTCTGTTCCTGAGAGCCATTCTACAGATTCATGATTTTCACTTGGCAGTAATTCCTTATTCAACTGATGCCCTGACACACAAACATAGAAACACACATTCACAGAGTCAAATAAATATCGTCTGGAGGTAAATACTTAGTGCTTTGGTTGCAGGTGCAGATTATGTCGGATGCAGTTTAAACTCAAAAACATCTTGGCAGACGTTTGGCACCTCTAAAACAGCACATGTTCTCATAAATTCACTTAAATAAAATGGGGGGGGGGGGGCATTTTAAATGGATCTGACCTCATAATTCATCGCCTTTAATGAATGAACTGTTCTGCCCTGATAAAACCCCCTGGATAAGATCAGTCGGTTTTACAGCACAGCGTGCGTAACTTGACATGGATGAATTTAACTGCTCCTCATGAATCACCACACAGTGCACCAGTCTTCTTCAATATTACAATAGAGTGCTCTGCCTGGATGCTCAGCGCTCGCACAGATTGGAAGCCTCCACAACTGTGCTATTAAACACCAAGGCCTTTGCATTTAGTTGAGAGGATGACGCCCATCTAAATATTTAACACAGGACTATAAATTAACCACAGCAAGCAATTCGAAGAGGAAAAGCTCTGAGTGCCTTTGCATTAGCATTTAGGGCCTTGTAAAAAAAGTGATGCACAAATATTTAGGACTGAGCTGGTGCAGAATTGTTTGAAATGCTGGGTTTAGGAAAGTAAAATGTCAACCAAGAGGTGTCAGAGATCTACAGGCATCTACGCAGGCTATGACGGCTTGCATTGTATTTGCACGATACTATACCTGTAGTGTATGTTTGTGCTTTGAGCCTATGTTCTTCCATTAAACGTGACTGTGTGCAGGGCTCTGCTAAAATGCATGTGACCCACGCTCAACACAGTGCCTGAACGCATCACGTGTGGAGGACTGATTGCTGCTCTGCTTATGCTTCGCCTTCTGGTGTCAGCTTTAAATGTCTGAGTCTGAGGCCTTGATCGCACGAACACGGATACTCCGAGAAACAAACATTTTCCTCTGTGTTTGGGCCCGTCATTCACGTGCGAACACTATTTTGCATTTAATGGCTTCTACAGTACAGATTTGTCAAAACTCTGGTTTCTGTGTGTGTGTGTGTCCATATACAATGGAGAGTGTGTGAAATGATGGCATCCTCACATCCATTCGCGCATGACCATTGATGCGCTGTGTCATGAGCAGACACCTGAAACAACAGCAATGGTGGACTGCAGGTTAATTTACATCTGATTAGCACCGCTCGGCCTTGTGCCAGAAAGGTGTTGAATAACTATAAATAAATAATTAGCCACTATTGTTTGTGTTTTCAAGGTACAACCGCTCACTTACACATGAGGCTGTGCTGATCTGGAATTTGATGTATTGCTGATGTAAACCTTAATGAAGGTTACAAGGATGGATATTTTTTAATGGAGGGGGAATCTGTTTTAAAAAAATATCCATATACGTGAGGTCAAGGCCTGACAAGGTATCAGTTCACACACAGCTTGATTACATCGAGAGCGTTTTACTTCCAGCCTTAAACAAGTGTTTCCAAGATGTGCGTTGATATTTCAGAATTAATTCATGCCTCTCCTATCCTATCGTCCAGCAGTATATACATTAATGGTAATTTATTTAATACAATAATTAATGTATCAGTGTTAAAAAATGGAAAAATCAGATTGCTGCTGATGAAGCCAAAACTCTTTCCATCACTTTGTTATAGGAATCAATAATATCACATTTCTTTACTCTTTGATGGAATGGGAGACAACAAAGATTTTTTTAAATCGATCGTTTTGCTTTTATTGGGCTAAAGGATTAAAGATGAAGGTGAAGCTGAACTCAGTTCTGCTGGAAACCGTTTGAAATGCAGAGGAACAGCTTATGAATGACTTTACCCAGAGGAACTAATTACATGTGGCACAGTTTGTTTTTTAAAATGAGAACAATAATTGTTAAGCCTTTCACTGTGCAACATTCAAACCAAGAAATCAAAGACAACGTAAGTTCAGAATGAGCAGACGACAGCTTTTCACACGTTCTGCTCTTTGTGCATCAAGTGTTTTTCCTTCATTTAGAAAAGCACATTTGTACAGCGTGTTTCAATATCACCTCAGATTACTGTGTATGCAAATCATTTGGGGAATAAACATTTAATCAAAAGCTAATATTTCTGATTTTAATTACTGCTGCACTTTTCTCTTCTATGAAACTGGCTGTACAAAAACATCTACGTGTACTGGACTACTGAAGCACCACTGACCTGCCTGTGTAACTTTAAATGAACTCAAACACATTTACAGGACTGTCAGTGAATCTTGTCATAAATTAGCAAAAAACCAAAATAAAAACAACAACAACAAAAAAACCATCAGCCAGGAAGATCACTTAAAATGTTTTTTAACTGATCAAACCTTTTGGCTCCTGTTCATTAATTCTCTTTCTGCTTATGTCTAGCAAAGAAACGGTCACAGTAAAATCCACCGTCTGTTTATTTCAATGACATTCAAGCCTCAGTTAATCCTGATGGAACTTTGTCCTATAAAATGCTTAAACTCGGTATAAAGCGTCCACTTCATTGTTGCTTTATATACTGAAGGTTGAATAAATAAAACAGCAGCAGCCCTTCAAAGAAAAAAAAAAAAAAAAGTGTCGTCCGACTCAGGCCTTTATCACACGTATACGGATATTTTACAAAGTGAACATTGAACTCTGTGTTTGGACCTCTCGTTCACTCACTAACAGCGTTTTAGGTCACTAAAATGGAGATTTTTTTAGATGCAAGTGTAAACAACGACCAAAACTCATTGTTATCCAGTCACTCAAACTGCTTGCTGAGGTGGTCTGGGACACACATGACCACAAATCATTGGTAGCACAAACGCTAATGCATCGCGGACAAGGACGAAAGAGGAGCGTACCTCATCAATGCAGGACGTGGTGGCTGGTTTGGTTACAGTCCACACATGTATATCAGCTCTTCACACAGCTTTGTTTTCTTAACTAGCTGTTAGCCGCCATAAAACAAACATGGCAACACGTAATAACTGTGCACTCGGCCCTTTGACCCACAGACACAGGTGTGAACGGCGTAAACAGGACCTGTGTGTCCATGTACCGCAAAGTGCTAAATTGGTGCATGCATGTGGTTGCTTTGCGTAATGAGCAGGTGTCTGAAGCAACAATGGCGGACTGTGTTGGACCTATTTTTTGTGATGCTGCTGTTCTCAGCTCTCAGTGTGTAGTTTGGTGAGCACACTCTTATCATATGTTGAAATAAACTGCACTTTTCCCTTATATCTTGCTGGAAGGAGTATGAGGATTTGATAAGCATGAACTGATCTTGATGTAACCCCTTTAAACGTGTACCATATTTATCTCCTGCCAGATGGAAAAATGTGGGTGTAAGGTGTAAGAACAGCTGTTCTGTGGTCACCAGTACAAGAAGGTGATAACTTAATGTCAACTGAGGCGACTGCACACGTGTGTGAGTGTAGTTCACAGCGTATGAGCTGTCACCTCAGCCAGGCATCAGCTGCTGAAAACAAAAATGCTATTTATAACCTGGTGAAAGCCCATGAATTTCTGAATGCTGGCAGAAATAACTGGGAAATTCAGATGAGTGAGAAACTTATTTTAAATGCAGGAGAAAGTACTCTTGACTGTGCATTGCAGCATGTGTAGGCTGTAATTTTTTTTTTTTTTTGAGAGTTTCAGTGTGGTCACATTTTTTGAAATGAGCACTGTGTTTTAAAATGCAAATAAATGCCTTTGTGTGGGAAAAAAAAACAAAAAAAACAACGAGAGGGGAACGTGTTCTTCCACCTCAAACGTGCTGGTGACAAATAGGCTCAGGCAGCAGTTTGACACTGAAATGGCACAGTGGAAAGTGGGTGTGTGGAGGTACAAAGGGCAGGTGGAGAGATACATTTACTTTGAACTACAGCAGCTCAGGTTAAATGTGAGTGTGCTTAGTTCTGTCACCTTGCAGCCGGCAGGTTTCATGTTCTCCGTGCACCTGCGTGGGTTTCCTCCCACAGTCCAGAGACATGCAGCGTAAGTGAAATGGAGACACACAAAACTGCCCGTGGGTGTGAATGTGTCCGTCTGTCTGTGTGCGTTACCCTGTGAAGACTGGCGGCGTGTCCCGATCGACGCACACTCTTCCCCTATTTCTCACGATGAAACAGATGGGTTAGAAAATGGATAGATACAACTGGGGCTGCAGAGGGGGCTGCCAACAATCTGGCAGATTGCATGTGATGTCACCATCTGTTGATTTGCATCGTGGGTAATGTAGGCTAAATAGTAGTTCTGCTGCATGGATTTAGATCCTTGATACTTGCACTGTACTTTATTGTTTACATTTAATGCTTCTACTCCACCACAGTTCAGAGGGGAATAATGTCCTTTTTACTCCACCAGTATATTTATCTGACAGCTATAGTCACAAGTTACTTTTCAAATTAAGATTTTACATTAAAAAAACATAAGAAGCTTGTAAAAATACAACACATTTTTGACAATTAAACCAGTGTTTTTGGATGAGAAGTGTCTTCTTGGGGCTCCTTTTCTGTCTGAGTTGTCAGCAGTTTCACCAATGAGACAATTTTCCCTCTAAACTTCTCACTGAAATAAATATTTGAGGCCCAAATAGTTCACAACAAAGCAAAGATCATCTGACAAATGAACACAGATGTGTGTAGCAGAACCTTCTTATTTTCTGACCTATTAATGATCTCATGACCATTTTTCTTCAGAATTTTTGAAGGGGCCAGATGCCAAGGCTGGGAACTACTGAAATGTAAATAAAGTAGTTATAAATACTATCTGCACCTTGATCAGCTGCAAAAGTAAAAAAGACAAACATGAATGCACCTATGTTAGCAATCTAATCCTGTAATAATATCAGTCACAGGGGACGTTCTTCTGCAGAAATAAGTACTTTCACTTTTGATTTCGCTGATGATACTGGTAAAACAAAAACATGCAGGACTTTGACTTGAAATGGAGTATTTTTAGATTTATTATTGAGTATTATTGTGTTGGTAATTTCACATAAGTAAGAGATCTCAATGTTTCTTCCACCACTGATGAATCATGATTTAATCCAATTAAGCTTTCTAACCACAACCAAAACTGAAGAATCTGCATTGGAAATCAGTTTCATTATGTGGTACACTGTGCTGCATGTGGGTCGACATGCATCCTACGAGTCCAAATGTGTCACAGCATGTGGTGTGAAACCTAAAGCTCTGGTACTCTGTGCATTAGTTGCACATGATCATTTGTGATTATAATAATTGGCAATTAAAGGGATTCTGATTCAGGGTTGTTTGGGCACAAGCCAAGCATTTGAACTTCAAAAAGAACTTAACAGCATATAATAGCTGCACTGCAAATCCTGTGCTGCAATACTGACCATGCAAAGACAATTCAAGGAGGCTGAGACTAAAGACAATGAAGGGCACCTTCAGCCTTTCAAGCTTTAAGTTAGAAACAAAAGTTTAACCTTCATTTTGTTTATGTGCCACCTGAAAGATGACTGTTTTAAGGACTAATAAGATTTAAGATTCAAGATTTCACTTTATTAATCACTGCACACACGCCATGCTTCGTGAAATTATTTTCCCCACATTTAACCCGTCCCAGTAAGTCTTCCTCCGTGGCAGAGCAGGAGCGGTGCGCTGCCAGCCAACGCCGCCGCCCGGGGACCAGTTCCTCTTTGTCACCATTGGTCAGGTGGTGATCTTCTTGCATGTTTTTAGTGGGGGTATTTTTATGGAGGAGACCCCAAGTGAACACGGGGAGAACATGCAAACTCCCTTTTTTTCCTCGAGCAGGGGCCTTTCTCTGTGGAGTCTGCATGTTATAATATTAATGTTAATAAAAATGGACAAACCTTCAGAGGGGACTTGGTGACTGCCAGGCCGGAGTGTGACCATCAGTGGAGCAGTGAGTTTACATAAAGCTCATTATTTTTAACTGATTCTCACCTCAAGAGCCAGATTTAACTTGGCTTTTCTTGTTTGTTTTTTTTTCTGCACTCACGCACCAAAGAGCTTCCTGCTGGTCACTGCGGTAAGCAAGGTCCTCTGGAAGGTTCATCATTCAGAAAACGCTTCTGTCGATAGAAACGAGGAGAAAAGTGAGAAAGCGCAAATGGGCTGCTGATTATGCACCAGGAACTCGCTAAGTGAAAATAACAATAGGCGGTTAAACTGCTGCGTGCAGTGTTTGTGCTGCAAATTAGAAATATTGTTAAATTCAGATTTGTACTCTTTGGCTCTACCCCGCTAGAAAAACCAGCATAGACCAGTGAAGCTAGCCACCAGCAAAACCAGCATGGGGTATGCTGGTTATACCAGCAATACCAGCATATATTGTGTTTTGATGCTGGTGACCCAGCATGGGATGCTGGACCAGCATAATCAGTACAGGATGCTGGTGGCCAGCATTCCATGCTGGTTATGCTGGTCTGCATCCCATGAATGGAAATGGAAATGATGCTGGTCTATGCTGGTTTTTCTAGCAGGTTATAGATTAAACATTTTAACTTTTTTAATAATCAAGGTGAACACAGGTGAGTTCAAAGACTGTTTATGTTCTGATAAAGGGAAAAATAATGACCAGTAACTGCACCACGATGATCATTTCCAGCATTCAGTCTCAACATAATCCTGCATGTTGTGGTCTTTCATGTGCGTAATGTCCAGGCTTGAATCCACTGAGACAAACAATATAGAAACACATGCTTGTCTATTTATATCTGTGCTGTGAAAGACATTTTGAGCTCAAACTAACCGAAACTTCATCAGGTGTAAAGGCATCATATATCAGGTGTGTTCCACCTGTGTTTTAGTACCTTTGTCAGAGCACCT
The DNA here is from genome assembly GCF_039877785.1 of Chaetodon trifascialis. Taxonomy (NCBI): domain Eukaryota; kingdom Metazoa; phylum Chordata; class Actinopteri; order Chaetodontiformes; family Chaetodontidae; genus Chaetodon; species Chaetodon trifascialis. The sequence goes on from NC_092060.1 coordinate 24,429,606, forward strand.
GAGGAAGGACCTTGAATCACTGTTTCTTCCCCCTTTGCACATTATTCTGTGCTTGTATTAAGATATTTCCATAGTGGAATCCAATTTAGTGATGTCTCTTTAAATGACATGTTTTCTTCTCCTGATTGCTCCATATGATTATTAGCAGAAGACTTTAATGATGTTGGGTTGCTGCAGTTGATACGCTGACATTGATGCAGAGGTCGTGTTTGTTTGCTCAATTAACACTCATTTATTGATCAGAACAGTGCAAATAAATTTAAGACATGCATCAATTTCCCTGGAAAATAGAACTCATGATTATCATGAGCAGAAAAGCACCAGTTTTACATTAGAAGGTGCAAATCTTTGTATTATTTTTATTTATTATATATCAATATTTATTGATGGAGACCTCATGAGGAGCACAGAGGATGGATTTCTCTCCCACGACAGACAGACATGCAAGAGATGTTGTATGTATAGACCACACCAATAAAATCGCAGTGTATTCAGATTATGGTGGCAAAATGTCTGACAGATAATAAAATATATGTGAACAATGTGGACGCAGGAGCAACTTCAGGTCTCCAGACACAGATCTGAGACAGACAAACACACACAGGGACAGAGAGATGTGAAAACTATGGATCTTTGCCTTTCAGTTCACTGCTTTATGTCAAGCAGCTAAATTAATCAAAGAGAACTTAAAATGTGGAATAATCTGACCTTCAGGTTATGATAAAAAGGGATCGACACACATCACGTCCCGTCAGCACTCGACTCTTCCTTTGCTTTCTCCTCCTCTGCCACCGCGACAAATCCATCGCTGAAAAGAGCTGATGTTGTCAGAGACCTTGAAAACTAGGCGACAGCCCTGGCGGTATGACGAGCCATGAAGCAAGCTGTGTTGCTTGGTTCCAGCTCACAATGCAGCAACAACCGGCCCTGACGCATTAACAAATGAAGATGGATTGCGTATGATGACACAAGTCGAGTTTAATTCGCTCTTTTGCCAAAAGGGGAAAGGGCTGAGGGAGAGAGATGCATCATGAGCGCTGGAAGTTAACTCAATATATAATAAAGCCCAGAGGTGTGGCTTTGATCTCTTCTTGCTAAGAGTTGTGACATTCCCTGTTCCAGCGTGTATGAAGTCAGGTGGCCCTTTGCACAATAGCACGTGAAAATAGCTTCATCTCTCAGACTAAATAAGGAGCTCTTGAAGTCCCTCTGGAATCTGGAAAAGCGAGAGGATGAAACAACCGCATAAAATTGTGTTTTTCTTCCTTGGTGTTGGGCTCAGTTTACATGGGAAAAGAGCCGTGTGCTGCTGACAGGGACTTGCGTGCATTGTAAATCTCTTATCTCTCCGCAGCACAGGTGGGGTCAGCTCGTTCTCAGTGCAATCAATTCAAGATGTCAGCAGAAATTCTGGTTTATTTTCCACAGTTGGAACGTTCAGTCTCATTTATTTGTCAGCAGGTTGGATATATGTCGAGCCGGGATTCTTGTTGCCCTGCAAACTACACAACCACTCCTTCCCGCTGAGCACACTTTTATCAACAAGCCTGATTCCTGCTCTTCATTGCCTCAACGCATGTTTCACAACACCTATAGCTCTCAGCGGCACATTGAACCCACTGTTATTTTAATCTCATTTTTTTTCACCTTTCCCATCATGAACTCTTTCTATTCTGTGCACAGCTCATGGATGCTCGTGCTTCAGGTCAAAAATGACCTGCCCTTATTGTCCCATGATGATAAATCCTCTTCATTGAATTTTAAACGCAAAATCTATTTTGTATGAAGACACAGTCTGTCACTCATCAACAGCCTCTGTGAATTAATGTTGCTCGAGCAGCCCGTACACACCTCCTTTCTACAGCGAACACACATCACAAATATATTTGTTTGCCTGTTTTATTCTGCTGTTTGCTCAAACTCCTCTTGGCCAATTTCTTTGGCAGTCTCTCTGTGCTGTATGTGTGTGTGTGGGAGGGAGAATGAGAAAGAAAAACACTGGTTCTCCAGCTGAAGCTACCTGTGTGTGTGTGTGTGTGTGTGTGTGTGTGTGTGTGTGTGTACATGGAATAGCCTCAGGTTATCTTGCTCCATAGTAACTATAAACTCAACAACTGCTGGATCAAGAAAACTCTGAAAATCTGTGTACCATGATGGTGAGCTGCTTTTTTAAAGCAATCAGCTAAAAGTGAAAATGTACAACTTTTCAGCAGCATCACCAGTTAGCCTTCATTTTCCCGGGGGATCGTACCCAGGTGGCAGACAGATTTGCAAAGTGACAGCGAGGCTTATGGGAAACCAGTCTAAACACTGATGGTGTCACGATTCTCTCGGCATTACGTTGTGCAATCAACATTTACTTCATCACGATGAGTTAAAACAAAAAGCTTGTGTAGCAGCAGTATTTTTAAAGATCAAGAGGGTTTTCACTTGTCAAACTCAGACAAGAGCTTTCATTGGAATCAAAGTGCCATAACTGAAGATATTTTCATATCAGTGTCAGACTCATTTGCTCTGATTCAGTTCCAAACGCTGCTGAGAACAATCAATTTGATTGTCTATCACTGTAAATGAAAAGCAGACAAATGTGTTTTGAACATTGCAACAGCATGAACATAAGACTCCGACCTTTTTTTAACCCTGATGCATCGCCAGCAGTACAGACCCCCCCCTTGCAGTTTAATCTTGAACATAGATTAAATGCTTCATCCCCCGTTGGTGTATAATATAAGCCTTGACAGACACCTCAATGTGTTTTTCTTTTTATATAAACGTAATGAAAAACAAACAAAACCGCCGGAGAACACCCATCGTGAACAAGATAAAATGGCATGCGGTTTCAAGCATGATTGATTTGGAGTCATGCTTTGCATTTTGGAGGATGTCCAGAGAAATGGGAAGACGCTGTGGAACACTTGAAGTGCGAGGCCTCATCTCGGAGGGCATTTGGAACGATGATGACAGCTCCTCAGATCCAGTGATTGACCCTGATGAGGAACTCTGTCATTTTGAGCTATAACTTGACCCAGATGAAGATGGGATGAGTAACTGTAAACATTTCTCACTATCACACTGTCAAGTGAAATGTAAAGTTAGCTTTGTGCAGTCCAGTGTTTTCAGTCATCATTACTTATCTATTCTTAGGCGTTTGCCCCAATGCTAACTCCTATTTAGCTTACTGATTATGTACGTTTTGCACAGTAAAACTACTACCTACCTAGCTAACTAACATTTTACACGTGCTGCACACATTGATGTTGTGCATCAGGACCATCATGTTCCACTTTGTGTATCACTTCAGTTCTGTCAAGCAGCGCTGCACAGCTCTGTGTGAGGTTTGGAGTGGTGGAGGTCAGGGGGCTGATGGAGTTGCTTGAATGCAAACAGAAAGTTGTTGATAGTTGAGGTGCTTGAGGTGAGGACATGGAGGACGGGCTGAAGACTTTGCACCGTCTTCACTGTCGTGGATTTGGGGCCTGTTTCACAAAAGCAATTTGCAAGCACCATTTCAAAGCAAATAAAAGTGTCATGTTTCAGAGATGATTATTCACTCACAATTTTCAGATAAACTAAGTAAGATGATATAAATAAGTGTTTGATTAGTCAACATGAAGCTTAAGAGAGGAAATAAACTCATGTTGCATGTTGTAAATTTGGTGTGACTGGCCCCTGAACCAGAGAGTCAGGGGCCCTGAGGAGCAGAGATGACGTTAGCTTAGTGTAATGTGGGACACAGGTAGAACAGGGGCATCACAGGCAACGTGGAAATCTCATGAGTTTGGTGATTCAGGGGCAAGTTGTCACATGCGATGCGATTTGCAAAACGAGATAATTTGCTCTCTTACCGATTTTGACACATTAAACTAATCTAAAAGCACGCAAACCCTACAGCCCTGCGTGAGCATGTGAGAGCCCTCTGAATGTCCAACCTTCCCAAGTTCTGCCAAACTAATTCTCCCCTCTGTTCAGTGCACTGGCTCCCCGTTGCTGTTTGCATTCAGCTCAAGACTCTGCTGCCGGCCCACAGGGCACCGGAGGGAACTGTTCCTTCCTACAGTACCTCGAAGCCACAGCCAAGCTCTACACTGCAGCTCAACCATTGTGCTCCGATGCCTCCTCTCTGGCTCCACACAGCGGTTGAATGAACTCCACCTTAAAGTCAGAAAAGCAGATTCAGAATCACTTCCCATTCACTGCTGCAGGCTTAAACTCCCTCCCATCTCAGAAACAACACCTACACACACTTACTAACATCCTGTTTCCTTAAAAACTGTGAGACTAAATCTGACTCTTGCTCCTGTCATTGTGAGTCACTTTAGGAAAAAACATTGTGTAATGTAATGTAATGGATGAAATGACCTTATCTCCTTAGAGCGAAAGGTTTAAAATCATCTTACGCGTGCTAGCCATTACATCTGACAGTGACTAATAATACTAATATAGAGACAGGAGAACATAACTGAGTTTGCTGACACGCTAAATTGTAAAGAGGCAGATCTTGAACGATGCTGGGGCAGCGATAATGGTCCGCTAATGATATCACAATACTAGAATCCACTTTAAGAGAAGTCAAAAAGCTGTAAGCAGTGATGAAAGACAGGATCAACAACATCCCAACACGCACTGAAAGTAAGGGATGAGAAAAGAGCTTCACGGAGGGGTAACCTGATTCCACCGGATGACGGAGGCCCTATAGCGTGTGGGAAGGGGACAGAGTGCAACGTGAAGGTGTTGATGACGTATGTTCAGTAGGCTGAGTTTCTTTAAGGATCCCAGAATGTTGCTGTGATGTCTTGGAGATCTCTTTTCTGTCTAACTGTGAACTTTGCTGCAGATTGTTGGTGGATTCTTCGAGGTCGGGGGGCAACTGACTATGTAGAAAGCGTCTGCTCAGTGAGGACAGGGCAGCCCAGCAAAAGTTTGACAATACCTGATGAGGGAGGCAGGACAGCCGGGTTGGAGACTTGAATGGACGGTGAATGTGACAGAGCGACAGAAAGGGTTTAAGAAGAGGAATAGATGTTATGCAGGACAAAAAACCGGCAGGGAAATGAGAGGATATAGTTCAGCTCCATCTGAAAAAGGTTCAGACTGAGATGTGTTCAAACTGAGCACAAAGCAAATGCTCACCTTGTGTTATTGTGAGTTCTTTCGCAACCTATTTACCCCAAACACCCACTGGTGCTGCATGTATGGGCGTTAGCTTGAGCTAACTGTGGAGTGTATTATTTATGAAATGGCATCATAAGGCCATGCGATGACCAAAAACTTGTGGGTAGTGTGGGTGATGAAGGAAGAGGATAGTTCTGAGACAGGGACGGTCTAATGTAAGAGGCTATTGAGCTGCATTGAAGGTTCCACTGTTGGAGGTTGACCCGTGGTGTGTACTGGGTTCATGAGAGGAGTCTATATCATCGCCGCCCTCTTGTGGTATTAATAACCCTGTAAGTGGGAATTTTGTGAGTTCACAAGTTGTGACTGATGTTTTCAGAATTGGTGGATGTTAATATACTGGAATTTCTTTGGAATTTTAGAACTTGTTTGAGGGAAATACTGATGTTATCTCTTTCCTGTCGTTGCGCCTGCATTGGTCGCCTCTAGATGTTGAAATGTTGCCAAGCAGCAGTGCTCTCATTAGCCACTGGAAACGCAAGTGCATTGTATAAAAGACTTCCCCTGACGTGTACATTTGAAGGCAACACTTATCTGACCTGCTGCATTCAACATTGACCATTCTTTTTTAATTTCGGCCCAACTTCATGGAAGTGCAATGCTAAAACACTTGTGAGCCCCTTTAGCATTTAATTTATTCAGTTAACCATTCAGTTATGTTTGCAAATTTTATTTCCCGACGTGAAGGTCTCTTGGAAAAACCATGCAACTGCCATGTGTTCAGCTATGGGACAGTGCAGTTTTCAGATAATCCGATAGGATTTTAAGTGGTTTAATGGCTGCACATTGACTCTGCCACTGTCAGGAATAAAACTCTGGTGGGGAAATAATGAATGCTTTATTTATTAATTGGTCAGTCAACCTGTAAAATATCCACAAGAGCAGAACGTAACCTTCCCACAGGGTCCTCTGTGGTGGCTACAGCCCTGCTCATACTGATGTCTACTTAGTTCAATTTGCACAACCCAGAGCAAAAACACGCCTGTTTGCATCTAATTCTGTCTTGTCTGTACTGACTTTTTGTGAAATCATTAAAAAAATATGATTCAGTCTAAACACGCTTTTGCAATTCTTTTAAAACCAGTGAATAAGGCCGGCAACACAGGCAAGAACATTTTCATCTTCTTATTCTAAGCTTGTCTTATTTTGAGTGTTCTGAGTTCGATTGAGCAGACCCTCTTAAGAGTGAGGTCTCCAGGAGTAAACACGAAGAGCGTCACACTGCGAAGCTTGATGTCCTGCTGTAAGAAACCAGCAGACGCAAACAGAAGAAAGGCAGCAGTGTCAGTAACTGTACAGTTACTAATGAGGAAAGCTCGTTAGAGCAGCGGCGTACTGTGGCAGGGAATGAGGAGAGGATGGTTTGGCATGGCGTCAGATGACGGCGGTCCATGACTAAGACAAGAGGCGGTCAAGGAGACGGGACAGCCATGCAGATACTAGATGGGAGAATATTAGTCTACACAGCACATGACCATGAACAGTACTGACCTGTAAGGACTGACTGTTAACATTAACAGGTTTATTTATGTTTCATGCCTTTATTAGCTTTATCTTCTTTATATGTATGATACAAATACTTTGTCCTGAATGTGATTGTCCCGTTGGTGATTAATTTCATATGAATTAACAGTAACAAGAATTAGTTAGTAGCCTGTACATTGATAAGCCACCTTTTTCTGGTGCTGTGTGGTTTTCTTCTTCTTTCCTTGTAGGTTTTTATCCCCCTAATTTCAATTTACTCGGTGTGGTGGTCCTGAGGCTTCATATCAGCTTAAAGCGTGATATCATGAAACACAGACTTTTTAAGGCTTCTTTTTAATTACCTTGGTTGCGCAGAGAATGTCTGGCTGACTCCATGTTCTAATTAAATCATTGTGCAGGTGTTCAAAGCATGATCTGCCTCTCAGCTGGACAAACTGCACCATAGGAACTAAAGCAAGACCAATTATCCACACTTTGCCTTCCTGTGAAAACTTCAGTGGGTCAATGCTTATGTGACATTTAAGCATTTATGAGGGTGAATGTGAGAGACTGGTTCTTGAGGGCTCGATAGAGTTCAAATCACACTTAGATCCTCAACGCCTGCACACACCTCTAAATATGATCTGCTCTGCTTCAGCTGTGATTTTAGGTACTCACATTGTTTAATAAATCATCAAAATACACTGATGGTAATAAAAAGCTTCATATAAAATTCATACTTGGGGGCCACTTCATCAAAATACGCTGAATAAATATTTATTGTATGTCCCCAAGAGGAAGTATTGCTCTCACTTCTGGAGAGGGGGAATGTAAAACTTTGCTCCAATTCATGGGTCCATTCGTCATTTAACAATTACATAGGCAATGAATTCAATTTCCCTCGTCTCATTTCTTCTTTCATGGCTGTGTTTCCCAGAAAGGGCAAAAGCATAATTACAGAATGCAGCAACACGCTAACAAAGAAACATCGACCGTTTCTTACAGGAGAACATTGGGTGTGAGTTGTGAAGGGGTTTTTGTTGCTAATAATGTTTTCCCCTCCATTATCTGGGCGACATTTTTCACTGCAGCCTGGCACTGTGAGAGAGATTTATATTTAAAAAGAAGGGAATAACTCTCTCTCAATCCCATCACTCTACCTTTGTTTTGCGAGCAAAGAAAAAAGAAACTGCCTTAACCTGCAGATAAACAACGATGCGACGTGCATGAGGCGGCGTGTGTGGATGCCTTCTAATATGTGCCACAGAACTGCAGCGTAGTGCTGTCATCACCAGCAGCGTGCGTTTTATTTTATGTTAGCGAGTGTTTGAATATGTGAAGAGGATGCATAGCAGCACATGCATGTCTTCCTCTTTTGCAGCCAGCCACAGTTTTTGGACGTCGGATTGGAACTGGAGCGGGCTCGCATGGGAGCTCATTTGGCAGACCAGCCTGTCACCGGGGAGTGTATGAAAGCTAAACCTAATGAAAGCACACACAGCCAAAACCTGCCGGCTAACATCTGCCCCAGACTTCAGCTACAACCAGCTCCAGTCTCTCGTCAAAGCACAACCACACAGCTCCCGTTGGCCGGGCTTTCCTTTTCTCACTTGAGTTGCAGGTCTATATGATCTTTCATGTGCAGCAAGAGGTCCAGAGCCTGTGGGTCTTGGAAATGTATTAAAAAACGTGGTGTGTTATTTCAAGACTACAGGAATGTCAGTCAGTAAATGCAGACTTTTCTCATTCTTTGGAGTTGTTTTCAGTCCACAGACTACAGAGATGAGCCTAAACCCTCCTCATCCAAAGCAGATATGCATTTTTATCTTATTCATTAATTCATTCACAGCCAATCTATCACGTCTATGGGATTTTGAATGGTGGGTGTGTGGGGAGGCTTAAAGGACTTTTTTATAAGGTACTGAAGAAAGCTTCTAAGGAGTATTTACAGTACAACACTACTACTACCATTACTACTACTGCTGCTGCTGCAGCTGCTGTTGTGGAAATAATGTGTGCTTCTAGCAGTCATGCTCTTGGGAAAGTGTCTTTGGTTAGCTTTAATGCTAGCTAGCTTTAATGTTATCTTTAAGAGTCAAAATTAGATGGACTGCCATGAAATTCTGTAGACAGTCACATGTAGTTGTTGAGCTGACACAAATGTGGAATCACACATTCATGTTCCCCTCATGCTGTCATCAGTTCAGTATTTTAATTTGTCTATCAAAACTAATATTACCATCAACCTCAGCTGCACTTGTCTTTAGTGCTAATCAGCTGAGATTAGCATGCTAACAGAAGCTAAGATGGTGAATACAGTAAAGCTGTTCTATTGTTAGCATTGTCAGTTTTGTCTTTTTGTTAGCATGCTGATGTTAGCATTTAGCTCAAAGCCCTGCTGTGTAAAGTACAGCCTCACAGAGCTGCTAGTGTGGTTGTATGCTAGTCTATTCTTCATAGTTGGATTTTATTTTCATATTGATTTTTGTTAGAAAAAAATATCAACCACAGGTTCCTAAACCAGGGGCGGGGGGACAGTTACCATGACTCACCACAAAAAAAAACAGCATTAGTTTGCAGTAATACTTCTTAATAAATGGAAATTACTACAGTTTTGAATCGTCTGACCTTTCAGAAACTGCACGTCATTTTAAATTTGAATTTTAATGACTGAAGTATAAATGATCAATTTGACTGATTGAGGATGGTGATAGTGATGTGTCAATTTGAAATTTTATATGAGTGGCTTGAGCCAAGAACGGTTCTATTTTAATAAAAGTGTATTAGTTATTTTAGGCTGAGAGACGCCCATCTGTTCTGCAAAATGATCCCTGCTAATTAGTCTGAAAATAAGAGTGGTCAGATCAGTCAATAACTGATAAGGGGGATGTAATCCAAATCCACCAGTTCAATCAAAATGCAGTCAATCAGTATACAGAGGTCTGCATAACACAAAATAGTTATTCCGAATACCACCATGAAAACGCAGCAGACACACCTCTGGACAGCCTTTTCCAGCCGCCAGATTTCTTTTGAAACATATGCAGCAAAAACACTTTATTACCTGAGCATATAAACATACTCAGTATGTCTTTCTGCAGTGACGGGTGGCAGTTTTCTAACTCTTTCCCATCATTTCAGATGAAAGGCAAAAATTTTGATTTCCAAAGAAGAAAAAGTACCATCATAGTGGGCAGAAGACTTCTTTTAGCACTATTTGGGACAAACAATGTACCCTATATGTATATGAGTATAGAAGCAGAGAGAGACAGGAGGTTGTACTTTTAGGGCCTCATTTGTAGAATGCGGTTGTTCTCACAGGTTCAGCAAGGAAAATTTTCATGTATTTTTACTAAATGAACGCTCTGGACGCGGGCATCGCTGACCTACAAAGTTAACCTTGTTTCTTTTGTATTTTTGGAGGAGCTGTAGCATTTGGTGCTCTGATTTCTGAAGCAGCCCTGGGGACTGCAGGCTCAGAAACCAAAGATACTCTGTGGATTTTAATGAGAGTGCACAAATGAGACACAGCACAACAGATACATGCTTTGGAAAAAATAAGAAAAGAAAGTGAAAATGAAGCCAAGAATTTCTGATGTGTCATACAAGCAGATTCAGTTGTTAATGTCAGCAGAAAGCCAATTACTGTAGATCGTCACTACAGTCTGTGAAGGTATTAACACTACATCTTTGGATCATAATCTGTTAATCAGCAGCTGAAGCAGAACAATTTACACACTGCAGTTTAAGATATATTTCAATTCAGTGCGTGCACAATTCATTTTGAGGAACAAGACAAGAAACAGTGATGTGAGTGATGAGGAGTCACTGGCGCTTGGAGCATGACCAGCACCTAACTTTTGTTGTGCTTTCACCAGACAACAAACTGCTGTTTCAGAAACTGGTCAAAGCACAATGTTTAACTTTATAATACTAATATTCACGATAGAGAACATACTGTTTATGGACATAAAGTGACTGAACTGGAAAAATTCTAAGGGATATGCGAACAATGTTATTTATTGACAGTAAATTTTTAGAGAAAACTGTAATGCAAATGTGAGTAATACACTGAAAAATGTTGGTACAATTGAACAATTTGTGTCAGTATAAGGCGCAGGAGTGTGAGTCTGTGAGAGGTCATCACTGACTGAAATGTCTAAGCACACATCGAAACAATTTAATTGTACTTGGGTAACACTTTTCCTTTTGAGAGAATATTGCAAAATGCACTTTTACTGGGGCTGTTAACCATGACGACCAGGCCTACTGTAGTACATGTATGGTAACTGGAGTGAGATGTTTGTAATTCAGCTGTGGATTCTATACATGTATACAGTACAACAGTAAATGTTTAGTTATTTATTTTGTATTGTATGTTATTTACTATCTTTGGACAGTCCACATTATTAAAAAAACATAATATTAATGTTGAGTAACACTTCTGAAATATAGTTTTGTATACCTGCCTATGTGAATGAACTTTATAGTGGAGGATTGGAGCTGTGCATCACTGTACCATGTTAGTGTCCATTAATATATTGCTATCAGTAAGTATGGTATATGTAAGTAATAGCATAGCACATATTTTTGTCAACTTCGATGTCATATCAAACGGATGTCATTTCGCATGTGTTCCTGTAGCATTGAAATTGCATTTATAAGTCCTTTTTTCTTTGTTGCAATGTTACCAGAATAAAAGAAGACTGCGATGTCCATCAGTGAGGCTGAGGAGAACATTTCGTTACGTTTTAGCCATTTACTGGGACTCATTGGTACAAATACATCTTCATTTATTTCACATACATTTTTTTTTACTTTTACTTTGAAGTTTTCACAATCTAAATGATTCAACAACAAAATGAGGAACTACCACAACAAAGTTCAAATTTCCTACTGGGGAAAATTATGCAAATGTCACTGTAGTAAAATTGACACATGTATTTTGCCAACCAGCAAAGGTACAGTTAAAGTAATAAAAATAGACAAAAATAGGACAAAAAGGTGGTTCATGTAGGTACTTTGACCAGGACTGGGCCATCGTTATGATGATCCAAGTGTTATGCCAGATCCTGAACAGTGTTTGAGGACTGATTTTTGTAAAATAGTCAACATTTTTTCATAAATAAAATCTTTTCTCTTCATTTTTTATTGATAAATAATATATATTCATTAATATTTAGGAGTCAATTGGGGGAGCAGGGACAGATAATCACCCATAGAAGCCCTTCCTGAATCCATGGAAACTTCAAAAGTCTGAAGAATGTTCTTGCTGAACATATGGGGTATATCAATTTTGGCTAATGCATCCTATGAATATTGCTATGAATAGTTCTTTTGAATGAATATGTACATACATGTACATAATGAAGCATTAGGTACACATATGCAAAGTACTGAACATAGGAAATTATGGTCTGTTTCATTGATTTCTTCAGTGAATAAGCATGGCGCAAGACTAAACAAAGAAGGTTAATAGCTTAGATACAAATTTGTACTGTACATGGTTCAGCTGAGTCTGTAGATCCAACCCAAAACTGAAGCGTTCTTTTTGGGAATATAAATTTCAAAAAGCTGATAAATGACACCTATTCCCTTCAGGTCCTCGTGATGGCAACAGTTTTCACTCCTCATCCACGTTTAAGAAGTTGCCTGCTGGCAATTATGTAAGAGGATGTCCTACTACGATTTCGTTATTTGAAACACAGTATCCAAGCATTATGTCAAGATCCAGTGATTTAACGTACTGCTCATCTTGTTATGATGCCCCAAATGTTTTCACTACCATTCTCCCTACAGCAGTGGGAAGTTCAGTAGTCCGGTTTTCAAAAAAATACATTGTACCTGGGGCATTTCCACAATCCAGAATCTTGGATCTATGAAGCAAGTCACATCATTTTCATGTTAAAACGACGAGGACCAGCTTGTCCCTCTGCCGAGTCCACGTTAGTTCCGTTAGACTTTGACCGAGGCACATATTCAACATCTATGTTGTTTTTATGTTTTCCTTTCCCTCTGCTCCACACGAAAAGGAGCAGGAAACAAAACAAGACCACTCCAAGGAAAGTGAAACAACCCATAGCTGTTGACACTAAAATAGTCTTTAGGTCTAAACCGAGGGTCACGCTGGCTGTCCCATTGGCAGTGGTATTGCTGGGATCTGTGTAGTACTGGGTCCTGTTGGCATACAGCGATCCCAGACTTTTCACCGCCAATGTAGTCATCAGGGTGTCATTCCCAGCAGTATTGGAGGCAAGACAAAGGTACACGCCGCCGTCTTGTACCTCTGCTGACTTGATCTCCAGTGTACCATTGTTGTGGACGGTTACTCGACCATGGCTCCTCGTTGTCAAAACTCGTCGACGTGGGGACAACCAGGATACAGTGGGTCTTGGTGTTCCCTCAGCACTGCAGCGCAACATAGCCTGCTGGCCCTCATCCACAGTGATAGTCTGAGTTTTATTCTCACGGATTTTTGGCTTCGTACATGTCACGTAATAAGATAGGAGAGTCTCCTTAAATTCCTTAAAAGGCCTGCCACGAATACCTTCGGGTGTGCTGCACTCTGGCTGCGAATCCCCAAAGAAGATGGAATGCCTTTTCTGTAGAATCCACATGAGGCGGCAGTCACACACCAGGGGGTTGTTGTCAATCAGAAGAACCTCCAGAGACTCGGGAGACTGAAAAACACCTTTCTCCAGTGTATCGAGGCGGTTGTGAGACACATTGAGGACTTTGAGCCCCCGTAGGCCCTGGAAGGCATACGGTTCAATGGTGGTTAGTTGAGCACTGACAAGATGGAGCTCTTGAAGCCGAACCAGTTCCATCAGCATCCCCCCTTCAATGTGCCTGATACGGTTGTGGGACAGGTTGAGGTGTGTCAGGTAGGGCAGATGCTTCAAGGCTTGGTAAGGGAAGGAGGACAAGTTGGTGTTGGTTATGAACAGAGTGGTCAGGTTGAGGCCATGCAAGGTATTGGCAGGCACATGATCTAGTGATGGCCAATTATCAATTTCTAAATGCCGCAGCCGGAACAGCTTTTTGAATGAGTATGGATGCAAGGTGCTGATGCTGAGGTATCGTAGATGGAGGCTGACGAGGTTGTGGAGGTGGGAAAGGGCCTCAGTGGGTACAACTGTAAGGTTGCACCTTTCTAAGGTTAGTATCTCCAGGCTTAACAGTCCACTGAAAGCTCGGTGAGAAATGTAAACCAGATCATTGTCACCTACTTCCAAAAACTTTAGATTGTGCAGGTCCTGGAACATGTAATCCAGGAGGATGACGATCTTGTTGTCACTTATATCCAGTCGGGTAAGATTTGTTAAGCCTGTGAAGACGCCTAGAGGTATGAGTTTGATACGGTTGCTCTTGAGACTGAGCGAGTGCATGTTAAACAGGGCGTTGAAAGCTCCAGGCTCAACATAACTGATAATATTTCCACTGAGGTCAAGTTCCTCAAGCCCAGGAAAGGCAATAAAGTCATCAGGGTTGATCATTGTCAGTTTGTTCTTACTCAGGTCCAAGATCCTGGTCTCTGTTGGGACCCCGTCCGGGATGGTGGGCATGCGCTTGCGGTGACAGACCACTGCCTTGCTCTGCGCTGAACACTCGCAGCGCGAGGGACATCCCAGGGTAGAACCCACAAAGACAGCCACAAGGGCCAGTCCCAGGAATGGTTGCCAGCATGAGACGACCGTGTGCAGCATGACTTTGCTCATACAGTCGACCATTCTGTCACGGTTCTGCAACAAAGGGAGGGAGAGAACAAAGAGAAAAACAAAGAGGTTTGTTAATCACTCAGGATGCACTTTGTGGTAGCCATGTTCCTGTAGAATTAATTAATATTCCAAATAACATAGAAGGACTCAGTCGTTTGGAGAAAAACAGCCTCAGGTGCTTTAACTAGTACTGTGTAGAATGAGAACAGACTGGATGAACCTCACTGAACACAGATGTCTCATTCTTGCCGTCCTATTCCCATCTAGTTACTTATTCAAATAAAGGCAAGTTGAATATTTTGAATTTAATTTCTTTCTCTCTCCCCTTTTCCATCATCATTTTAGTCTGTCTGCTGTCTTTGTTTTCCTTTCAGCTATGGGACACTGATCAAAGTAGAACAGTGCTGGTTAAAATGCTTTCCTGGTGAGTGTCGGCAGCTAATTTGATTTCCACCAAAATCAAATTAACTGCCAAATAAATAAAAAGTGCAGCTTTTGCAGCCCATTGTGTCACCCACTCCACTTCCTGTGTATTAATAATTCCATAAAGCTTGTTTTCCTTGACAAGAGTTTTAATAGTGTTCCTTGCTATTCTAAGTTAGAAAAACAGATTGGGGAAACATACAAAATATGCTGTTATCCAATAACATTACAAAATAAAAAAACAAAAAAAGCAAATCAAAACAGTATTTCCTCAAAGAACCAAACCCAGATAGGCTAATGTGGCAAATTAAAAGCAATCAATCATGAAAAAAACGCTGGGTCCTTTATGCAGATCATGGATACATAAATGTGATCAAACCCATCAACGAGTAAAAATGGCTGGACGGCATCATTCAGTTTTGTAGAACAGGATCTAATGTGATTGCGATTAGAAAGGTCACAGAAACCAATAACAAAGCTCTCACATTTAGTGTCTTTTAATCCAATTTGTTGAAACAGCATGCAAACAAATGGTGGATGTATTAAATCAGTTATGCTGTGAAATGTACCATCTGTGTTCAAATAAAGAGAGTCCGCCTAACAGATACATATATTACAGTTAAAAATAATTTCAAAATCACAGACAAATCAATAATTTTACTCCATTGTTATGCTAATGACATAGTAATGCTTATGCTATCGATCCAATTTATCATCTACTTCATTAACTGTTTCTGTTACTGTGCAGGATTGCTATACAGCAAAAATGAATAAAATGGCAATTCCTCTTTCTGCTTTCTGTACTTTCGTGGTCAAAAAGATTGCGCTTGACCCACTTTACTTTAAATGTGTGCATACATAAATTAGATGAGAAATATATGGCATTGTTGTACATGTGACTCATATATATGCAGTATCCTTTCATGTAGCTTCTGAAAAATTTACATTAAAACACAGCCTGGTCCATCTTGAATCTACTTGTTATGCGTTTTTTTTTTTTTTTAAGCACCTACTCATATATATCACATGCACATGAAGATAAGCAGATATATGACCTGAATGCACTGCTTGCCACAAACAGACTGGGTGACAGGTTGCATAGATTGCAAACCATCCTTGCCTCATTTGGTGTGTCATGGGCTGTGCTAAATTTAAACGATGAAAGGAATAATCTGAATTTCTCCCCAGGCTTTTTATATGCAAACAGATTATGGTGCAAAGATAATATGATGGCATACCCATCTAAAGAGAAATATTATGTAAACCTAAGACATCAAACGGCCAAAATAAGGGAAATTTGAAGCTGCGAATGCAAAGGACCAAACTCTCATGTGTCAGTGACACAATTCAAAACTTCACTCACAACATCAAGTGCAACAATGTGAACACTAAAACTACACATAAATGTTTTCATTAAGGATTCAAAACATTGTTTCATACCACATGCAGGCACCACAGTGAGATGTTGACTAACCAAACATGGACATATTTCCATTTACTTCTATTTCTGTTATACAGCATCTAAACGGTGGTGCAGTAGTTTAATACAGTATTCACGTGTGTCATTGTGCACTGCTTTATGTTTTGTTTTAATAAAATTCGTAAATATTTATTACTCAGTCATATTCATAGATTTGTCTTTTTTTTATCTCTTTACTTTTCCTTGCCTCCAGTTTGCTATAAAGCTTTATTGCTGGAGTTAGTGTGCACCATATGGCTGGCTCTCCGCTGCTGCTGCTGACTTGAAAAACATTGCAAATGTGCACTGGCCTGTTTAAGTGTTCAACAGCTTTCTAATAGTTTATCTGAAATGTAAAGATAAATCCTTACTCTCTGCATTAAAAGCGCATCCTTTCCATATTATGCTCAACATTCATGCTAACATGCAAATCGCCTCAGCCTGTCTTCACAAAACACCTTGGTTATTGCTCCTGTTACTGCTTTGTTTCACTTTGTGAGACCAATATGGGAAAATATGCATTTTAATTGCTTTCTTTTGTTTACATAGATTACTGTGTTTTATCTTGAAGGGCTTGATCAATGTTCAGTACCAAACCTGACACTGATAAGACAATACTTGGTTTTATCAACAGATCTGTTCATTTTTATATTTCATTTAGGCAGTATGGTTTCTATACAGCTGTTTGTGTTAAGCAAATATTAAATATATCGCTTTTATTTGGTCAGGTATGAAAAAAAACATTGCTTTTGGTGATGCACTGGCAACGTTATCATAAACATGTAAATACACAAATCTTGCATTCAATGCAATCATCAGTAAATTAAGTCAGTGAATCAGTGAATGTTTATCACAGTGTTCAAATGTTTCTATTGAACATGGCAGAACATGGACACACATCTGTACAGAGAGATTTTCTGGTGTTCTTGTTTCTGTAGATTCTTCCCACCTAATAACCGCCTTATGCACACACACAGACCACGTGGACTGCAGCACCATATGATTCGATGGTTTACTAAGAGGGGATCTAATCAGTATAATGATTGGATGTCTTCATAACAGGGTGTAATCAGAGCAAGAGCGAGCCTGTGATCTGACCCTCTCATCTGGGCCGCTGCTCAATGAGAGAACCATAATGCAAGAGCATCATCAGCAGCACCTGCTGAAGTGTGTCCTGTGCAGGAGCAAATGCTGCACAGCATTAGGCAGAGGCCCCGGGGCAACATCCGCAAATAAAATCCTAACTATCTGCTCACTGACTGTTTGCTGCTTCTGCCATTCAAGAGGAAAGAAAAAGTGTAGGTAAACTTTGTGGCCAACAATATTCAGTAGATAGAGGAAAAAAAGGTCAAATTGCTTGGTTTTACCTTGTTTTTTTGGCTTTGTTTTCATGAATAGCTTGTATTCATGAATACATTTCTGATATGAATAACAATGTAGACAATGTGACTTCAAAGTAAAGACCGGTGGCTGAAAACAAATACACACACACACACACACACACACACACACACACACACACACACACACACACACACACACACACACACACACATATATATATACAGACTACAGGATTGACCATTTTCTATTGATGTTCACCAATCACAAAGATCAAGCAAAGACAACCAGGACCTCTACAAAAAGTGTTAATATCATAATATCTTACATCTAAAAAGAGCTAATCATAATATGATGCAGGCAAATGCAAGGATTTCTGAACTCTGTCACAAATAGGTCCTGAGTACAATGAAAATCAGAAAATATACCTTTTTTTAAACCATTTATTCAACATTTTTATATCTCAATAATCTGGAAACTTCCAGTGACATTCAGTAACAGTCGTGTTACTGAAATCCTGCAGTGCACTATGAAATAAGACTGCACAGTGAAGGTGTTTCTGTAATGTGGCCCCTGACCCACATTAGTGCAGGGTTGGATCCTGAGAGGGAGAGGATAACAGCTAATGGTGTCTGACTCAGCATAAATCAGTGAACAGCCATTTCGCCGAGGTGCTGAGGTCGCCTGCGCAATGCCATCATCCCGAGCATATGTATACAAGGGGCCCGATCTGAATCTCAAACTTACTCAACACTCCCTAGCATTGAATTCGGATTTAGTCCTCCACTATGGCAAATATATGAAAGCATATTTGTCTTAGCTCGCAGCTACGTAGCTACGCAGTTTTGTATTCCCATCACAAACTAATCTCCATATGAATTGCTGGAAACAGGCCTTCCATCCCATGATGCCGCTCTTTACTTTTCAACACAGCCCGGGGCTAACGAGTAAGAGGATGAGTAGGGATGACGTCTGTCGTTACCAGAGGCATAACACGGCCCTGCATGCGCTGTTAGTCATGATTCCACTAACATGTCGTCCTCATGTCTCTGAAATGCCTTCCGTGCAAAAACAGGCTTATATTACTTCATCCTGAAACTCCCCCTATATGCTATTATATTTGCTGCGTCTCTTGTCCGGCTAATGAAGCTTTTGACCTCTGCACTCTTGATTAGGTGAGCGAACATGACAAGAGCATTTATCAGATGGAAATCCACAGGTGAGAGTGGAGCCACTGTCTACAGGAGATTGTAATCGCTCCCCTGGCAGGCGAAAGATATCTTCCTCAGGCCATCGCTGAATTTCTCGGTATCTTTGATTCACATAACCTCACTACGACTCTTTCATTTTGCTCACACTTGCTAACTTCCTGCATTTGTGCAGTATCTCCCTGAACTGATTTGTGCTATTTTGTCTGAGTATTTGTTGTTTCAACAACAAATGACAAACAAGTAAATGTGCAATGTAAATATTAAGTCAGTACATTTTTATTTAAAAAGGTGGGCAATTAACATTGTTAAGACCCATTTTTCAATGGGAGTACAGGTCTGCGCTAAGCTAACGAAACAATATCAGAACACAACTGTTAAAAAGTAATTATTTGTTTACTTGTAAAGGTCATTTATGACAAAAACAAAAGTAATAAGCGCTTCAAATCTTATGATTTGCTATTTGAAAACACTAAACAGTAAAATCAGACAAAGAGATCCACATCTCGTGTGATGACTCTGTTGGTTATTTGGGACATTTTGTGTTGTGACAAAGCAGACCAGAAATAATGACCTAATGATGGAAAGTCCGGGGACATGAAGCTTGTTAAATATACAATATGAGGTCATTTCAAAAGGAAAGCGTGACAGTTATTTATTCATTGATTCTCTTTTATGGGAAACATCAACAACAAAGATCTGAAGTTGAGTTCCTGTCCTGCGGCGTTCTTCTGCTCGGCCACATTTGAACAGTACACATGCATCCGTGCACGCAGCATAACAGTGACACATACTAACACGCATGTCTGGTGATTTTAGATACAGCACATAGAAAACACAGCAACTCTTCCCTGTAAGCTCCTCAGAGCTCCAGTTGCCAGAAGCTCCACGGAAACATGGCAGCTGATTTTGTCTCAATTGGTGCAAATTGAATCAAGCAATCATGGGTCAGTTTGCTCATCAGTGTCTCTCCCCCTGATGGGCAGAGTGGACACCCACTATCCATGTTTGATTTCAAATGATTTACCAACTAATTAGCCCAACAGCTCCAACATGGAGCAGATATAATTATGCAAAACGATAAATTCAATCACTCGATGGTAAAGCTCCTTGTGCAGGAGGTCAGCTTGTCAGGCTGCAACATGATCTCACCCTTTAATTCATTTGTAATCTTTAAATGCTAAAAACGCATGAAGCCCGTTTATATACTGAAAAATTATACAAAGTCAAGTGAAAACATGAAAATCAAAGTTGGCTTGATGCGGTTTTTCCGCACTCGCAGCGACACTGTTTGTCACTGCTCGACACTGTAACCGCTACATTCTGCTTACACTTTCACTTTCTCTTAAGCCGTAATCCTGGCAAACTATTGGTTGTAAACATTTTGCTTTGGCTTTCATCTGAGGGGTTAGTTTGCACACCCTGAACGCACACAAGGCACTTCTTATTTTGCCCAAGTAGTTTGAGGATTTAGATAACAACTTGGCCTCTGTGCAATCAACCAATAAAAAGCCACTTGTGAAATTGGCCTGCCTCTATCTCCTCTGGAAAGGTTTTCAGACTGTGTTTGATGTGGCCCCCAGGCACTGATCATTGCACATAATGTGATTCCTCTTCACACAGAAAAGCCTCCCTGCGTTTATGGTAGATGGTTGGAGACAGTTGCTTTCTTTACCCTGCAATTATCAACACCCCTTAAAAAGCATAATCAAAGCATCAAATTTTGATATTTTGACTTAGGAGACTGCTCTGGAGGAAGAGCCCCTTCCAAAGGCAGGAAAAGGAGGAAAATAACCCTCTGAGCTCGAGCAAAGCTGCAGAGGAACGGGGCTGTGTGAGGAATAAAGCAATAATGAAAGCAACATTATGTGTAATCATGCAGGGAGAGAATGTGCTACATACTGGGTGCAGCAGTTAGACTGCAAGTCCTCTTGTACATTAGCATCTGACATGGCTGCCCTCATGTCAACGGGTCCAACTCATCGTAATGTAATTGGTTATAATGAGGAGCGAATAAGAAAGGCGAGTCTTTCAGAAAGTGGCAAAGAAAAAGGAATCCATTTAAGTCAGAAATAAAACCATTTCACCACTTCGACATACGCACATCTTCGGCATGGTTCGCGTAAGCACTCTATACACTCAGTGTTATTCTCACAGCGCAATGAAAGCCTCTGTGGTCACGAGACTGCAAAGTCTCGCTTTCTGAAAACAGCACACAGCATGCAAAAAGCACAGTGTTTGATGTCTTCATTTCCCAGATTACTACAAAATAACACTACATCCTCATAAGGGTCATTGTAAGGGAAAGTTATTAAATCATCATTTTATTTTAATGAGGCTTATATCTTATAATGATGCTACCCTGAAGGAAAGATGTTATTAACTTGCAGGTTAGTTCAGAGTCAGTCAGAGTGTGCAATTAACCCACCTTTTCAAAAGAGCATCGACGAGTAATCAGCTGAGATCATAATGAGAGGGAAGAGACTTGCGATGCTCTTTGCCTGATCCATTATTGGACGGATCTTTGTAAAGGGCAGTGACGCTTTAAGGGGAGTCTCTGCCAACATGCAAAGTGACACTGTGCTTCTTTCATAAAGCGCCGTCAATCTGACTTCTCATGCAACACAATGCCTCCTCAGGATGTGAACTGGATATGATTAAACAACTCGGCCTCCATGAATTTTCCAAAACGTAAATAATTAACAGGAGAAGACAGCAGTATTTCTAACGGTAGAAGCAGCAGAAGAAGAAAGACAAAAGAGCAACAGCAGCAACTTATGATTGATTATTTTTCAAACACAGAGATGGGAGAGAAATCTTAAAACCCTTATTGGTAACTGTTCTGCTTTCACAACCGTTCATGAAGTGGATTCAATGTGGCAAACTATAATTCATTAACACACACACGCACTGTGAGAGCAACATGATCACAGTCACATGGTCGAGGGTTTTGGGACCTTGAGCCCTTAACAGTGAGGATCAACAGCCTCGGGGCAATAATAGGCTTCCATGCACAAATTGCCCTTCTGCTTGGCTTGCAGAGCAAAGTCAAAGCTCAATTAATCCGTGTTAATTAGAGATAAACTTGGTAGATTGAGTCAGTTGCTCTTTTCTGCCTCTGATAACCTCTTGGTTTGGGAAAGAATCAAAACGGCCGCATCAAACAGTCGGATCTCGACACATCCCACAAGGAAAGCCTCTCAGAGAAGTTGATCCTCTGTTTAATAGCTATTAAAATTCTGAACTTTGGAGGCAAGATGGAGCTTGTAAAAGAAGGTAACAAAACTTGGTAATTAAATGTGTGGGCATAGAAGTACAACAGTGGGGGAACAGAGCATTGTCATTTCACTACATTTACAAAGTGACACGTGGAAAAGAAAAATCAACCAGTTTGTCAGTTCATTAGGGAGCAATGTGTTATGTGCTATGACTTTTACTGTGGTGTTTTTTTCTAAAATGACACCCACTCTCCACTCCCAAGAGACTCATACAATATAAACATTAATGCACCTTTATATTGATATTGGGATGACGTCATTGTGCTGCTTAGCACCACTTAAGCAGGTCAGAACACTCTCCAGAGAGGAGTCTGTGTTCCTTCACTATGACATTCAGGACAGATACTTAATCTCACATTAACAAGGCCAAATGGTCTAAATAGGTGTGAACGGCCCATAGGAGTTATTACAAATGTGTTTTTTTTTTTTTGAAAAAATGGGGAGCATTGGACTGGCTTCTTTTCTGATACAAAAATCCAAAGCCAGACACAACTTAGACTGCCAGCAACTCCTCTGCGCTGACTTTTAACTGATCCCTTGTGTGGTCGTGTTTTACATTTCCAAAACTGCCTGAAATCACTTGGTGTTTGATTCGACTGGAGAAACATGGCCGATAAATCAGCCACGCTGCAGGTATGATTGGCATAACATCAGCCAATGAGCACAGCAGAGATGCCATGTTGTTGTTTGTGGAAGACAGCGTGTCTCCATTATGCTGTTTGTCTGTTAGAGAGCACTGAGAAGCTTTTAAAGACACATTGAAATCTAAATCCTATTTCCCAGTGTTAGCCAGTTCTTGGTATAGGCCTAATATGGGTGTTTCTGATTGAAAAAAAAATCCACTAAAACACATAAAAACATTCCAGTATTTTTATGATTCATCCTGAATGTTTACTTTACTTGTATGTTTATGGCTGATAGCATCATTATCACTATCTTTACAGGCTTCAAAAATCCTGAATTAAAACACAAATTGTACCATCAGCTGTGCCACTGACGTAAAATCATGTATCTAACTTACATTATTTGAGAGAAATCAAACACATTCGCCTGTAAAATATGTTACGTAACATGACACAAAGACGATAAATGTCTGTGTTGTTTTAAATACCCAGAACCACTTCAGCAAGGACAGCAAAACTCCACTCTCAATCTGAGTAACTAGCAATATCTTTAGCCAATGAAAACAGATCTTTGACCATCTGCACCCTCAGCACCACTTAGACTGACAATCTATGCTACATATGTGCTATGTAACATATATTCTGTCACACACACACTAAATATAACATGTCGCTCACTCGGCTACTCTGTCTACACTGAGTGCAAAAATCAATAAGTGCATTGGAGAACACAATCCCTGTCATACGAGCATTATGACGACATTCATATGGATGAGTGCAGGCAGATTATTGATTTATTCTAATAACAAACCACCAATGATTAGGACTTAACTATAACCAGCTTTACGATATTCCAGTTTACAACTAACAACTAAATCCTGATTCAGGTTTGACATTTTACATTTCGTATTTCAGGCAATGCTACAGTGATAAGTCAGCGATGCCTGGAGGGATTTTCTTTTTTCCACCTGCTGCCTCCACAGAGAGATTAGCCCACAACAGCCCCCCTGAAGCTGTGGGGGATGCTGTGTCTTGCCCATGGGTATAACCAGTAGGGTGTATACACGCATGCCGACAAAGAGACTTGAACCTGAGTGCTGCAGGTATTAAAGAGCTGCTCTCTAAATCATGGCAGACTGCTGCCAGTAACAGGTAAAAAAGGAAATGAAAAAAGAAGCTCCTTTGGTCTCCCTGCCTTAATCTTCTCTTTCCTTTAATGACTTCCTCATAAACTTGCATAACCAGCGACAATTTCTGTCACTGATCTCTCATAGCTTCACTGACCTAGACTGTATTTTTATTCAGCTTCACGTCTAAAGAGCATTTTTAAAAGGGTAAGCAGAACCTTGAGTGAATTTCTTCCTTCTCTGGCTTTGAACTGAAAAGCCTCGTGAGATAAATTGTGTGGACTGATTAAAATGCATCTGCGGCAGCCGTTAACACATTGTGTGGGCTCACGAGAGCCCTTGTTGATTCGCTCCTTGCACCCAGCACCCCCAACCCACCCCACCCCTCCACGTCTGGACAGCCTACATCAGGTCTGAGTCAGGGGGTGTTTCATCTGTGTGATGAGTCAAGCACAGGGACAGCTAAAGGTGGCTGGCAAACCCCTTTACCCCTACACCCACACACCTCATTCAGGCCTATATTTACATCTAAATGTTTTCAGAAAAACTAACTATAGCATGTCCAGCCTGAGACAAAAGTTCAGGGTGAAAAAACAAAGCAGCCATACCAACAATCAGCCATAATAAAGGAAGACGTGTGCTGCTGACTCCATAAAGGCCTGTAGCGAATTCTGAAAACAACAAACAGTATTACTGCAGCATAATGGAAGCGTCATGCTTCCTATTGCCAAAAGTGCTTCAGCTTAGACCAAGCAGTGCGCTGAGAGGATGCTTTTCAGTATTACAACGAGACACTTCAAACATGTCATTGTCACACTGATAAGAAATGACTCCATATTCATTTGGAGCATGATACTGTCACATTTCGCAAAAGCTGGAAGAGTTTATCAAAGCGACCAGTGTTGTCACTTGTGCATTAAGCATCATTCTTCACTCAGTATCTTCAGCACAGCCATGACAGACCACTGGGCAAGATGTAATTTCTGCCCAAAGTAACAGGCAAACAAATGCAGAGATGGAATTTAAATCTTTGGTAAGTTACAGAAATTATTCATGCCTTTAGCCAAGAGGAACACATGCAGCTCTAACATACCCATGCATCTCTGTGATGTCCCAGCAGTGTTTCAGTACACTTGGCAGGAAATCTTGTACAAATATCTGCGAGACATCTCTCCATCTCTTCCTTTAAATCAAAATGGATCCACGACTTCTTGTTTTGAATCTCCTTCTCTTGTGCTGTTATTCTCTGCCTGTGTGACGCTTGTTCCTCTGAGTCTCCGTCTTTGTCTTCCCCTCTCTCCCTTCTCTTTGGTTTTCTCTCTCTTCACCCAATCAGGAGATGTGGCCTCTGACCTTGCAGCTCAATGTCATTAAACTCCTTTCAATTCTGCAGCCTGTAGCGCCTCGGAAAAGACAATGTAGCCTCACGCAGGACTTAATATCAGCCCTTGGTACCCGCTTGGGTATTTTTCTCTCTCATACAGTCTCTATCACCTTCTGATGTGAGCCGTTCATGGGAGAGAAAAATATTGAGGCTTTAAAGATACATTTATTATTGTTCAGCTTTGCACCGGTATCTCAAACACAGTTAGGGGAAAGGTAATGACATATTGATTGACTCCAGTGGATCTATGGAATTTCATAGTCCACCCAAATCAAATTCTCGAACAAACAAACATCAGCGAAGGTTCACAAATTATACAATGTTGGTTCAGGCATGTCTTAATGTAGGAGCTTAATGCATTTTCATCCTTTATCCCCACATAAAATATGAAGGTAAAGGTAATTTTATCCTTGTATTCTAAAAATTGCCCTGTCTACTGTGTATGTACAACATGAATGACATGTGGTGTCCATCTTGGAAGAGAAATCCCCTCTCTGACGTTCTTCCTGAGGCTTTTTTTCCTATAAGGTTTAAAGATGAAAGTGGTTTCACTCTTAAAACAGTCTCATATTTAAACTAGTTTACCACATGATGCTTAATAAAAACTACAAAAATATACATAGTGGTTTCTAAAATAGAGTACTTAATGTATACTTTTAAAAGATTTCTGGGCATACAGCCTTTTGTTAATTTACCATGCTGTTATTCAATCTGCGACCTTTAGAAATGTGATTTACGGTAGAAAAAAATGGTAAGATAGCAGAAAACACTGCAGATGTGGAGATGTTTTTATATGCAGATGCAGACAGAAAGCTTGGCGACCACTGCTGATTGAACAGATGAAAAGCTGGGGACGATAATAGTTGATCCCACTTAACTCCCGGCTCTGATCTGATGTGTCTAGTTCTGTAAATAAGGCTGTGTTCACACTGCAAAGCTTCATGCTCAATTAGGATTTACTGTTCAGATCCAATTTTTTTTTGTCTGGCTATTCCCAATTTTTCTTGAAATGTGGCCAATATCAGACTCCTGAACTGACCCACTTGCGCAAAACAACAACAATACGTCACATGATGTCATATGCAGAACGCTGTTGTATGGAAGTAATCATGGAGGCCATTGAAGTTCAGCGTTTATGATTTCTTTTAGAAGCAGGGGCGCAGTGGAAGCCAGGGAATTCACGAGAAGACACTAAAGGGGACAAAGAGAAAGGAGCCGAATTTTTAATTATGGCTTCTTATGTCTGTATGGAGACATATCGTTAGCCTCATAGCATAATTGCCTAAGTCATTTTTTGGCCAAATTGAGATATCTGCCTAACTCTACTCTCCTGACACTGCTGCTTCATTCTGCCTTATCGCCCGAAAAACCTTAAAATATGACTTAGGCAATTATGCTATGAGGCTAACGATATATGTATGTCTGTATGGAGGTGTGTGGATGCGGAGTCGGAGCTAGGAGTGGTGGGATCGTGATGTGAATGGCTTCATGGAAACAGAATTAATCAAAAATTTCAAGAAGTCAGAGGCAAGACTCTCACTGAAAGACAGTTCAGATGAGCGAGTGACGTAAAAGTCGCATGAATTCAAATGTGAGGGTCCAGACCAGGTTGTGCTACATTGCATATCGCTACTATCGATACAAATTCGGTACAGCAACAGTTTCAACACTGCTGCTGATTCAAGTAAAAAAAAAAGTGCATATGCATAAGGGCACAAAGCATCGCCTCGGGGCCTCATAGTATGATCACCACCCAGGGGAATTCACACAACACGGCTAATCTGACTGCAGTTATGGCTGAAGGGGGTTTCAAAGGGTTAATAGCTGTCCGGGGATAAATCGAAGCAAGCGTTGGAGTGACTGGACTGTTTTTATAGCTTGCTGTTATCAGCTGTCCAATATGGCTCTCCCATGGGATTACAGTCCATACAAGGATCACAAAGCGTTATTGGATATTGATCAGATCACGTGATTCAATTGTCATAGAACAACAGCAACAAACTAAAATGAAAGATACAGCAGGTGGCTAAAGATAATGTCCAAAATGACCGTCCTGCTGATTCTTGTCTGGAATGCCTCAGTCAATATTGCATTTACGGCACTTCATGCTGTTCGTGTTCACTTCAGACACTGCGGGGTAGGTTTCCTAAAGCTCGCACCATGGTCAGAACATCAATGAAATTGTGTGTCATCATATTTCCCTCCCTTATCCATTCCTGCTATAAAGAAGCCTACAGAGGGCCCAAGCTGTAAATGATAGAACACCGTGCCAATTGACTGTTCTTTTTCCAAAAGAAATGACTATTTATTGAGTAGTACGTAAGAGTGAATTCAAAATAACATAGCAATTCAGAGCAAACATGTTTTGTTTTTCTGTCGTTTTTTTTCTATGCAAGTACACTGAGTGCAGTGTTTACACCGGAGTCACACTCCTTCTGTGTGCACATGCTTGGCCAATAAAGTGGATTCTGCTCCTGATCATATATTTGTGTAATTCTATGATTTCATTTCCATTCCCATACACAATTAAAACAAATAAATAATGAATACTTTCGTAAACAGCTAGCATTTATCATTGATTGATACAGCCCTATTCTCAGCTTAGTTACTTTATGTTTTATTGAGTCCTCCTCACTGTCATCAGCCGTTATAATCCAGAATCAACTGGCTATAGTTGGGACTTTATCTGAGACATAGTTAATTCAAAATATTAATACTAACAATAATGGATTATGTTTACTTTGCTTATTGTGATACTCAAATTGCTTCACTGAGGGGGGGAAACTCACCTCAACCACCACCAATGTGCAGCATTCACCTGGGTGATGCACGGTGGCCATTTTGTGCCAGAACGCTCACCACATGCCAGTTTTGGGGGGGGGGGGGGGGGGGGGGCGTTTAGTCAATTACACAGGGGGATGATTAGGTGACCAGATGGAGCGAGGCAGGTTGGGAGTTTGGCCAGGACATGAGGGAACCCCCAACCCCAACTCTTTGCGATAAGTGCCATGACATCTTTAATGCCTACAGTGAGTCAGAATCTCGGCTCAGCATCTCAGACTGCCCCCTAGTGGACCATCAACACCACTTCCAGCTGCAACTTTTTTCCCTGGAGGGGAAGTGTTAGCCAAGCCCACACCGGCTTCACGTCAGTGCTTTAGCAGAAACAGGGTACATGCTGGTTTGGCTGCTGATATAAACAATAGATATACTGATACAGTCTCTAAGAGAACAGTTTTTTTTTTCTCCTTTCATGTTGAGACAGGGATTCACTTGAGGAAAGCCTAAAATTTTACATTAGAGCTGTCAATTAATTGATCGCGGCTGATCTGATAATCGATTTCTCAAGCAAAAACTAATAATTCTCAGGTTCCAGCTCTCTGATATGAGGATTCGTAGCTTTTCTCAGTTTTATACCATTGTAAACTGGATATGTTTAGGCTGTTGATCAGACAAACAAGACAACTAAAGATGTCACCTTGAGCTCTGTGAAACTTTTTATAGACCCATCAATTCAGCAGTTAATCAAGAAAATCATCAACACATCAACTGAGACTGAAAATAAAGTGTTTTACAGGTTTCAGACCATCCTCATTGGGTCAGTAGTTGATTTTCTGATGGATCCCAAACTTTCTGGGCCACCCTAGTGCTCCGCTTCCTGTAGCTAAATGAGAACTTGGTTTTGGAGATTATCATTAAATAAATGGCATCTGAAAGCAACAATGTTATCCTTTCAGTGATGAGAAACTGCAACCCCAGAACAATCACAGCAGCTTTTCTCTCGATTCACATGCAAATGCCTCTACAAGCTGCATTTAGGAAGTGACATACATTCTGTAGTATGTTATGTCACAGATTCAACTGAATCCACTACAGCTGACACACTTTCTAATTTTCCCCAGCTCTGATTCATTAAGTAAGTTTCGTGTATTGCCTTCAAGAAACAAGCCAAATTTGAGCAACAAGACATAGCCTTCATCTATATTTAGTTGTAAGATTAATTATCCTACCATGATACTTTCACATCTTACACTTTGAATAATTCATGAGGAGAGTCCTCGGTGGTCTCCGTGTATCTTCCACACACCTCTCATTTGAAACACTGTGGGGAAGGCAAGCGGTGGGAGTAAAATGAAAACAAAACAACAAAAAGTAGGGATCTTTGAATACTGATCTGTCGGCGCGGCTTGTCAAAGGCAATAGCCACAGGCTGCATTCAGTCGAACGCGTGCGAGCAGGATTGTGTTTGCATTGCCAGTGGGCGCTCAGGTAATGTCACTGCTTAAACAATGTTGACTCGTGAAAACAGTATGAAACAATGTAGTAAGAATTCAATCAAAATAAGCATGTTCAAGTTTAATTAAATTGCATTCTTCGTTGCAGATGGCCTCCAGTACAAACAGTGGAATAAGATTACCAGACACAGTTCAAGAAACTTTGGAAATATTCAAATTGGAGAAGTTTATAGAAGTGTAATACTGTAAAAAAACAAAAAACAAAAAACCCTCAGCTGTATTAAATTACTTTTGTTTCAAAGTATCTGAGCTCAGGTTTTATACAAATGGCCTTCCTCAGGTGGCTGCCATTGTTATGAACTGAAACACATTTCCTGCTCCGCTGGCTCCCTTGGGTGTTGGGCGAATGAGGCAGGGGAACACCCTCAGTACTAATCACTGAACCACACTCAGTCCCTCTAGGATCACAGTGTTTTTGAGACCGCAGCAGCCAAAACGACTGGATTTTCAGTCATGTGTCTTAAATAAAAGATGGGATTTTTTTGTTAGTGTGCAATAAAAGTGTTTAATAAGTGCAAGTCAGCTGTAAAAAGAAATCTGTGATTGTATTAAGATGTCACGGCTCATAATAAAAAGTTGTAATTCCGCCGGGAATGATCTGCAACAAAAACTTCTTTTAAACAAATATGTAAATGGTCTCATCTATTAACTCAAAGTCCCTTTAGAGCTCAAAAACTCAGAGTAACTCACTGTTAATGTTACAGCTAGTGCGATTATGTACTGTATACAGTATATCAAACACAGTCCAAAATGGCCTCCACTTTCTCTCACCTCCTCCTTCTCTCCACCTCATTCTGCTCCATGTCTCCTTGAGGTTGCTTGCTTATTGAGGGAGGAGCAGTGAGAAAGCATTCGGATCCACCCAGGGACTCTGTAGCTCGCTACACAGCAGCAGTTTAGCTAACAATGGCCCTGGGTGATTGGTTTAAGCACTGGGGTGGTGTGGGAAGCTAATATTTTAACAGTCTACCAAGGCGATGTGTTCGAGGCAGCTGCAGTGACTGGAATGTGTGATGTGTACTTCTACCTCATACTGTCAATATGTCAATTTGATCTAATCACGCAAAGACACACAACTCTTTAAAATCAACCAAACATGATATCATCACCGCAGCACGCCTCTTAGATCCCCACTAACTGTGCAATGGTGGTCCTACAGGATGATGCACTTTACTGCAAAATTTTGACTGACAAGTGGAGGCAGAGTACAGCGACATCTGATATCATGAAACATACTGTGCATCAAGTAAGCTGTGTAGTAGGAAGCCGAGAAACATGCAGATTTTTTCTACATAAAGAAAGCAAATTTGATGCTCTACATTACAAGAAGGCACAAAGAATTGTTGCAGTATCTTGTATCCTGTGGTTATTTACCATTACCTTTAATCAACAGATGTACAAATGATTTTATTAAATATCTGAGGCCGTCACATCGCTGCAGGGACGATATGTACGTCTGAAAATTAAGCACACTTAAACACAAGGCACAGCAGCAACAAGTTCATTTGTTTTTTTGATTGATTAATTACTCAACACTGCAAAATGATCAGTCACGTTCAAAACCAGTCAAACGCATCCAATGGTAATTGAGTTTTTCCACATACAGTATTTGGGTGTATTTTTGTGGTTTGGGACTTTGCTGCCTCATGGAGGTGAACATGGGACGCCTGAGACTAAAAGACGTTAAACACCATTAGAGTGGCTTTGAAGTTAATGGTAGCTTGATTTGAAATTTCTCAAATTTCTCAAACAGCTGCGTAGTAACTTTTGAACTGCTGATAAGCAACATGAAATCACACTGAAACAATGTCTGAAATAATTAAAAAACAGTGTCATCATGACAGTTTGTCCTCCAGAAAGCACTGGCAGGTTTATTTGACATTAAAATGCTGCTTGGTTCATGTCTTGGTGATATTAATTTAAGATAAACCAATCTAAGGGATCAGGAGCGAGATTATTTGTGTATGTTACGAGTTTAGTTGCTATCGGCTGATATACCATTGGAAATTCTCAAATACTTTTATCAGTTTTGGCCTCAGTTTCTGTTATTGTTTCTGCCATTTTGCATTCATCTACCAGCCAAGGAGAGATGATTCAAACAGATTTGGAGACGTACACCTCAGCGACCCTGGATTCATACAGCAGATGCTTTGTGGGGGATTTTGTTTTGACTTGTCACAACCACTTCTTCACATTAAAAGTTAGTTGGCACCTGGAGACCTAGGGCAGGTTTCATCAAGGGTCTGTTTGCTGAAGATAAGCCCCAAATGAAACTCTACTGCAGAGCGACCCTTTTGCAAAGAAATCATTAACATGACCATTTCTCATGGCACTTCACCACTTTCACCCATCGTTTTCAGCACCCTGAACGCTGACAGTGTCTACTTAACTTAATGACTTTCTTGACTGCTTCCAGGTAAGTGATTGGGAAGTGTATAATCTTTTAAGAGGGCTGAAAGGTAACGCTTAGAGGAGGGAACGGCTAATAATGTTTTATTATGAAAACAGATTAAATTAATCTTCGGATTAATCAGCTGCTCTATGGACTGCCTTTCAAAATCTTATTATACTCCTCTCACAACACTGCGGTATTAGTGAGATGCTTTCACTTTGCAAACTGCTGTCCACCCTACATCGCTTAAATCACTGCCACTTATTATATTTTTTACCAGCATACTAATACATGTTTGGCTTTGCATCTCATTCCCTGTGTTTGTGGTGAAGAAATATCTTAAAAGCATTTATGCCAAATACTTAGATGCATTAGAAATTGAAGGATGCGTGCAGTATTTAGAGTAAACTGCTGTTGAGGAAGGACATGGAGCCTGAGCTCTGAGTTTATCTGCCATAGCAGCTGTTTTATACAGGCTGCCACACCCGCAAGCCGCTGTCTGGCCAACAATTACTGCACCTCACATCCATATGCTACTGTCTACTGACAATATCAGTGTTCCCCTTGCACACACTCACTTACACCCGTTCATTCACACAACATTAAAAGATTCAAACAGATTTTGAAGCAAATGGGGCTGGGTGTCCTTACCGGACACCTTAACTTTGAAACCGGTTCCTGAACAATACTTCTGTGTATATGTGTAATGTTAGACAGCCATTTAGCAGCATTATTAGAACTTGGAACAAGCATGCTGCATGCTGACCGGCTCACTGACGCTGATGAGACTTACTCATTAGGTTTCAAAATGACAAGCCATTTTTTTAAACTCAATAGGATCAAAGCAATTCGGTACCCAGAGTTACACTCAAGACACTGCATTTTCAGTTACTGACCTATGAACAAATCCAGCAAGCCTCCAAACAGCCCAGGAATATGTCACAGACCAAATAGAGTGATGAATTTGGCATCTTTTTTTCTCTGCAATTTGAAGCCAAGTGCTGAAGGGAAATGTTCCTGAGATGAGGAAAAGTTGTCTCTCACTGTGCGTCCAAATCTCATAACATTACAGCAAATATTTACAAATCTATTAGGAGTTGCATATTGTTTTCAGCACGATGTATCATATTTACTTCATTTTAAATTTACTGCACATGCATGAAAAGAATGAAATGTGAAAGTAGGCAGAAGGCATTAAGTGTAAGTGACTGATTTTTTATTTGAAGGTGGCCCAGATCTTCATCACTCCAGGCATCTGGCAGATTTCATCATGAGACGCAGAAGTTGGCCTGAAGTTAATTTGCAAACTAATGCCCTGGTTTAGCTAATGCTAACTGCAGCAGCAACAACACAACAATAGTAATAGTACAATGGCAAGACACAGCACATTAGAAGAAATGGTACAATGGATTGAGGCAGTGGAATTATGAAAACATTGTGAACATAACTATGACAGAGTCAAGGATGAAACGTGAAGACTGCAATAAAATAGCATTACTAAGGCAGCCCCCTGGTGCAGCGACAGAACACTAACATGCAAGTAATGAGCCAAAATCTTGTAAAAACTGCTTTTGGGGGAAAGTTTAAAGAACAGAGACAATTCCAGCTGATGCAGTACTAAAGGAGAGCCTGTTTCATATGAGTCACCAGAACAACAAAAGCCTTGGTCACCTTTTGCTTTTTTGTTTTTTTTTTTTACTGTGGAACTGCCAAATGACCTAAATTAACAGACCTACAGTATGAGGACATTAAAGAGTTAAAAGGTCACTAATGCAATCAAGGACACCATTATAATTTTAAAATAACTCTCAAGATAATTGGCCGGCGGTGAAAAAAGCCTGAATTGGGGCAATGTGGGAAAATTGGTCAATAGCTGGGTTAATATCACAACTTGAAGCTGATATACAATTGGTAATTTGGAGTTTTCAGTTATCATATCAGGTGGAGCCATCTATATATCCTACTTAGTGGCCTTTAGCTAAACAATATACCCACATAATGCACTTCTATGATTGCAAAATTGGTCCTGAATGCTATTTGGTTTCATTACTGACTCGTTTCCTACTGCTTTCATTAAGGTTTCACTGTGAGTGGCCACAAACATTACTGCCAAAAACAGAACTAAAATCCACTACCTGTCCCAAGGTGCCCCTTAGGGTTGCTTCTAAGGACGCTGTGTCATGATGGTAGAAAGGTTCAGGGGAAAAGGTTATTGCTTCCAATCTGGCGGGGGGGGAAAAAGGAAACATGAGGACTCAAAGCTAGAGGGCACTACTGTGGCCTAATTACAGTCCAGATGGTCTGTATAGGTAGGACTTCCAACAATTAATTACTTAATGCTGAGGCTACTCTTGGCCAGAATCCCTCCCAAAAGGATGAGCAAACATATCCTGGACTAATTGAGACTGATCACATACAACTCAGATTTTTAAAGAGACTGTTGTTTCTATACAGTATGTCTTGATGATTACGCCTTGAAACAGAACTTCACCGCCTCTGTCACATTTGATTTTGTTTGTCGCACATCCTCTCCAGGGAAATTCCCTGACTTTGTATGACCTTGTTCAAAGCAAACGTCGGTCTACCTTTTATCTCAACCCTATCGCAGATGCTTCTGTGATGGCATCCCTCGATGATGACCAAACTCCACCAAATTCAATGCGCACAGGGGCTGACTGATAGTGCTCTAATATTAAGGGGACTTCAGTCGACGACAGGAAGTTTCATCTTTCACTTCAGACGGAGTCAGACAACTTCTTTTCCCAGCAATATGAAGATGACGTGTGGTTTTCTCCTGGCCGCTGGCCACTGTTTCTTCTTTGTGACAATTAATTTGATATATATCATGTATGACAAAGCCCATGGGTCCCATTATAGGATCCAGGATATCTAAAGGGTCCAGAGAAGACAAGTCAAACCGATCCTCATTCGACAGATACAGAGCACTCCATCTGCTTTAATAAGAGAAAAGGGCTTGCTGTATCTTCTCATCCACAAGTCTATTTTGACGAGTTGGTAGCATCAAGTTGGAGAGTGTGGGGTGCCCTTTTCAGAGGGGTGTGGAGAGCAGTGGAAGAGGAGGAAGGGGGGGAGGGGGCATTATGGAAATTAGTTGCAATTAAAGAGGAGAGAGTCAAAACAGCACAGTGATGGTGCTTGTGTGATCACAGAGTCAGAGGTGCGAGATAGAACAACCATCTGTAAATATAACAAAGGGGAAACATAAAGGGATTTTACTGCTCGATGATGAGGGCAACTTGCTTTGATGTGGTACATTTTGTGCAGGGGGCGTGTTAGGGTTATGGTAATGACTCGGCAGAAGCACACAGAACTGTTCAGCAGTGTCTTATGTAGTTGCAGACCAATGGGAGAAGAGGACATTTGGCCTGGTACAGCAGAGGATATTTTATTTCTTCAACAAAACTGCTTAGGACTACTATGTTGATTTGAAAATACCATGGGGTAGAAACATGACAATCATCACTGGAGACTAAAAGATGTCACTAAGTTGTGTCTTACAAAGAACAGCATAAATGAGTTTTCAAATTACTGTAACCCCTCGTTAAATGACAGCTTTCTAAACAAACTCAAGACATATCAGCAGTCAAAATATGAGGTGAGGCCTCTATTAGGGATGTCAACGGTTAACCATCAAGAATATTTTTGACTACTTATGCACATCGGTCTAAGGTGATACACGGCAGTCCTAGGCCATCAACCAGTTGGTGTGCTGTATGATTGAGACCCAAATGCTGCCAATCAGTGTAGCTGAGGGTGAGAGTTTGGTACATCAACCCAGAGACATTGTGCCATCAATAGCTGCAGTGACTTAATGCATTGAAAAAACTTTGAGGAGAAGAAGGATGAGCTGAAAGTTAAGTTATCCAGGCCATACAAGCGAGCTCACAAATGGAAGCAAAGACATCAACTACCTGTAACTTCATCAGTGCTGACTTATTTGGTAATAACGTCTTTAATGGGGAAATCTGTTGCAGTCCAAGATATTTATGTCTCTCCAGTCATAATGTCTGGTGAAAATAATTGCTGCTTTGGATGTGAAAATATTCCAGCTCTACAAGCTGTTTTTGCTGCTTCTCTGTATATTTTGTGGCTGCCAGCTGCAGCGCTCTCACTCAATACTAGATTAGTCACTCAGACACAAAAACATGGGAAAAAAGGTCCATAAACACAGACAATATTTGACCTGACTTTCTCCCATTTGTCTGGGACATTGAAATCTTCCAGGACACGGCTGATTTGGAGATGCATTGCAGCGTGCTCCTCAGCACAAAATTAACTGGTTAGTTACTGGCTAAAAGCTGCCAGACTATCCAAAGCAAAATGAACAGAAACTGACATCCCTGCCTTCTATGTGAGGACGATATTTATTTAAGCTGCATGTGACTGAAATGAAACATTAATCTGGATAAAAGAAACACATTTTTGGAAATGAAAATGCAACACTTCAAAAGAGCTGCTATAACAGCAAAAAAGTTGGCACGCTGTGTAAAACGTAAACAAAAACAGAATGCCATAATTTGCAAATGACAAGTTTTACGAACTGTTGGGTCTACCAGGATTCCTTCCTTTCCAGCGTGTCCTGTTTGTCTGTTGGTGTGTCTGGATGTGTCTGTTTCAAACCAGGCATGCTGACCTAGTTTCCTCCTCCTGCCTACTCACCTGCACACCTGCTACCAATACACCTATAGCCTGCAGTATGTAACCCCCCGGTCATGCACTCCACTCTGTGCCAGATCGTTCTGTGGGTCATAGTCTTTCCCCACTGGAATAATAATCCAGCCAGCCTCCCTCCATCACTCTGGAGTTCCACCAGTAACTAATCTTATATTAAACTGCTCTTGGTTGAACTTTTACATGGCCTCTGAGTCAGAATTCTACTTTTAAGACCCGATAATCAGCTACAACTTAACAGTAATATCCTTTATACAATCATATGTTATAAATATAATATACCCATAAATATATTCTATTTGTACTGTTTTCAGTTCATGTGAGTGGAGCGTGCATTGATTTTAGAAACAAATGAACCGCAGGCTCAGGTATTTCTACTTGCATTCAAGCATATGAAAGCAATTATGTATGTGAACAAATTTAAGGAGTCCTGATGTCTAATGGATTAAAGTTTGCTCACACCCCATGGCCTTCATTTTTGTGTTTCCACAGTGATGCTGTGATAATTCACTTTCACTGTAAGAGATCCTTTTTTGCTCAGTCACTCAAACAGAAGTCTTGACTTGACTCATCAAATTCTCAAGGTGCAGCCGAAAGCAATTACAAAGCCTCTGGGTGGAAGAGCTATAGCCAAGGCCTTTTTCTTACTCTGCCCCTAATAAAGGCTCGCCTTACAAACAAGATGAATCATGCTCCTCTTTTCCTTAAGCCTCAGCAGTTTGGCAAAACCTCTCAGACTAGCATTGTATGCTCATTACACGTACACCTCACTGCTGAAAACAATAATGGCTCAGATTTCCACACCATTTTAGCAGGAGGAAGATTAAGCCTCAAGTACGGCTCTGTCGGAAGTACCGTGCATAAGATGCCCCTGCGAGACTGTGATTCTCTTTCTGAGTTCTGCTTTAATTTCTAAAAGCATGCAGCTCCTATCTGAATCCCAGATAAGAGTCATTTATTTTTCCTTTTGTCACACTGTGCGTAAGAGTGAAATGGTAAGTCGGTGTGATTCTGACACATGATAGTAACACAAGAATTGCAGGTTACAGGGCATGTGTTTATGTTATAATTGGGGAGTCATGTAGAAAA
This sequence comes from Chaetodon trifascialis, assembly GCF_039877785.1. Taxonomy (NCBI): domain Eukaryota; kingdom Metazoa; phylum Chordata; class Actinopteri; order Chaetodontiformes; family Chaetodontidae; genus Chaetodon; species Chaetodon trifascialis. Next base: position 24,467,271 of record NC_092060.1, read on the forward strand.
AGATGCATTCATCACTCACTGTACCATCCTCCCCTGCTGCAGCATGCTGTTACTCATCTGCTCGCGTGGAGCAGATGAGCAATAGGATAACAGGCTGGGTAGCAGACACAAAAGTTCTGCTATAAGATGGATGCAGCTCAGTACGGCAGCTCAGAAATACAGAAGCTGTTTTGATTTTCCACAAAGGGCATCTGCCATCATGATGTTGCTCTAAAGTTTGGTGGCATTGGCACTGATTTTACGGGATGACATGGATTTAGTCCCATCTGTGTAAGAGTCAAAAATAATCATTTGTGTGGCGGCAGACACCATCTCAGTGTGGGGCACGTCAACGATCTCAGGCAGCAAGGGGATAAATCCAAAATCCCACTTTAAGAATTACAGATTATGAAAGCTGTATCATATATTTTATAAGTTATTCAAAACAGAGAAAATAGGAATTATACAACCCAACGCATCTAAATTAGGCTGCAGAATGTTTAACAGTTAAAAAGTGCATACATTAAACTTAATCAATTAGAGAGGATTACTCAGAACTGAATGTAGATATGACTCCCTCTGCTTCCTCTTTTCGCCCTTCCAGCTGGAGATGATCAATTCATAAATTAATCCATTCAAGGCATTGTGCTGATCTGACTAATGCTGCAATATAAATATCAAATGAAAATACTTTTTAAAAAAAAATAAATTAACCTTAATGATCTTGACAGATAAGAGAAACACACATTTAATAATTAAGTTTTGATGCAGATGTGAAGTAAAGCTGTCTTACCACAGTCATTCAGCGAGGAGGCTGCTGATACCACTGTGCTGCAGAGAACAGCAAACGGAGGCAAAAATAGTCCCTTAGAAAACAGAATCACATCTTCGTCGTGTGTGTTTGCCTCCGTCTCAGACAAGAAACCTCTCCAGAGCACCACAGCTGCAGAAAGCGACTGGCTGGACATTATTCATAGATGCAGGAGAATTTTGCTTTTGCTATCCTTCGTTATCTTGCATTTTCAAGTCAAATCCTGGTGAACTTTGTGAACAGTAATCTGAGCAGGACAGACAGAGAAGATTCAATAGGTCTGTTTGTCTGCTAATGCAATCGGAGGCTGCTAGCTAGTTACCTAGTCTGGTTAATTAACCCCCAGAGGTTTAGAGAGAGCAGAGGCTGCAATCTCGATGGGCCTACTGGGCTCAATCAAGACCACAAACTGAACATTGTATATGGCGTAAAAGTGTTGAAGTAAACACATTCTCTTCCCTCTGCCAAACCCTGGGGAGCTCTTAATCAAACCACAGTGCACACATGATGGTGCCTCCACATGAGATGAAGGAGAGAAAAGGCAGAAAAGTGTGTGAACTCACAGTCTCTTGGCCTTTTATCTGAACTCCTCTGTGACATTTTAGCTCCGCTGCTCTCTGTGGAGACTGTTTTGCCAAATGATGGGAGGAAATCACAATATATTGTGGCGAATTACGCTTTGTCTTTGATTATGTGCTTCACCTTGTATGGTTTTGTTGCTCACAGAGAAAGGAGTTAGCATAATGCAGCCAGAGTCATTTAACTGATCTATGGTTTGTCATTCAACACAGAATGTGATCATTAGCAATCTGTTGTAATGTAACACTTCTCCCATTTAATCTAATGGTACAGACGTTATGAGCGTAATCTGTCCAAACAGTGTGTTTCTTCTCACGTGATGAGCATGGATGTCACTGTTGAGGCTTAAAAAAATGCACTTTTTTTTTGCTTTAATTCACAGTTACACAAATGGAACATTAACTTCGTTATTTACACTGTGTGTTCAGGGATCACTGGGCCATTTTATGCTCACTGGCCCATTTAAATCTGGTTAAAAGTGTTTTAAATATTCAAAATTTCGTGAATGCCTCAAAGAAATGCATGCGATGCAGAAATGTATTTTTTGCACATGCATGCTTGTACTACACCTGCGATGAAAGCTTGATTACTCAGGAAAAAGTTAAGATGAAGTAGAAAAATAACAACGTGCGTTCATTAAAAGAAATCTTGATGGCGACTTGGTTCTGTAATTTGATTGTGTGGTGACACATAAGATGGCAAGAGGTGGAGTCATTCAAATGTGGTGAATAATGAAAGCTTTTTCTCCATGTTTAAGTATAACTCCTGTACTGGTAAATGGGGAAGAGAGCAACAAAAATAGTATTTTTTGGTAACTTGAGGTGCACTTAAAAAGAACAGGCAGCTGGTAGAAGACAGTAAAGGTTCTAATCATATCACCAGGGCAGGCCATCTATCATCCGCCGAGGCCTTCTTGTAAATCACCACAAGGTCTTGCCCCCAAATTACCCAGGACACAGCCAGAAAATAAATAATTAAAAGCCCATTTTCTGATGTGAGGTTCCTGAATGATAAATGATGAGGCTTGGATGGCGAGAGCGAGGAGTCAAGTTCTCAAGACCTTCAACTCTTGGTGGGGGGAGGGGAGCGCCAGGGTTCCAGTATTATGGAGGCCCACTGACTGACTGGAAGAGAAATCATCTGCAAACAACAGCGAGTTATTAAAGTTCTACATTAGATCAAACCATGGCAGCATTGAACTGTTAAAATTATGGACAGTAGAGGTCTCTGTTGCTTGAAAGCAGGGGTGCAGTTTTTGAGCTGTCGTATATTTTACAAGGACAGTTTCAGAAAACATATATCTCCATCATGGGTTAGATGTGACATATAAAACTCAACACCAGGCACTCAAGCGGATGAGCGGATGGGATATTTACAGCATCCAGAGGTTAACGTGTCCACTCGTGTGCCTGGCTTTGGATTTTATATTTGTATATTACAATTTCATCCTTTAATAATGTGCTTTTCCTTTTCGCAGAGCCCGTGGATCCTGGACTGCAGACGCAGCGCTGCTGTCTGAGTCTCCTCTTTCTGTTCATTTGTTGAGTCATAGTGCATGTACTCCTTTCATAACATACAATCCTACAAAGAAACATTTAATTCAAAAATTACTTTCTTTCAAAAATAAAAACTTTTTCTTGTCTCTGCTTTGTACCATTTTTCTGTGAGACATGAACATGTACAGACTTTGGAAACAAATTTCCCTCCTGGGGCAATAGAGACTCTGTATCTATTTATTCACTGCAGTGTAATACTAATAGGTCTATCATACCAACAGGACACTATCTACAATACAAATGTATTTTCTATCTGATAGCTTCAACTGATTGTTTATCAGACCATCCCATGTTTTATATGTGGAAGTTCTCACTGTGAATCATCAGATATTATATTAGTCATCTCTTATTTTGAGGGCAAAAGCAGCTATGTCTTTCTTTTTTTTTTAATCTCTGTGCTGCCCCAGAAATTACCCGCCTATCTCATATCTATGAAAAAAGATAAGAGCAGAACTACCCAAAGTTCAGGTTGTTGTTGTTTCGATCCCTTGTGAATGCCCAGGCCTGGTAAATTTCCCTCTAGATTGTGCGTAGCCATAAAGTGACTGGTGCTGGGACAGCAGAGGTGTTTGTGAAATGTTTCTTTGCTTTAACACTTTGTATGTTATTGCATATTTGAGATCCGAATATTCTTACTATATCAATGTAAGAACAGTAACAGTCACACCATTTCACAGTATTTGAATAGCTAATTTTAATCCATGATGACTGACCACTTGACTGAAAAAACAGGAATTAAAACAGGAAATGATATGTGCAACAAAACAAGGAGGCAAATGTAGGTGCTGAGTTAATTTAAAGTTCAAAATAACAATCACAAGAAACACCTTAAGATTTATGATGAAAATAGAACTACTTGAGGCAAATCTGAGCCTAAAAAGGTACATTTTGAGCTTTGTTTTCTCTAATCTTCAGAGGCCTTTCCAATGTTTCTGTTCTGCATTTTGGCACAGTTTAAAGGCGCCTCCATGGAGACATGGGGGACTGTTGGTTGTAGTCAGCAAACCATTTTCACTACTTTTAAAGTGCAACATCAATCAGAGCTTTTCTTAATTCCACCATGGAGCTTCATCAGCTAACGTTTGAAGAATCTAAAGACAGGTTTGTCAGATTTTAAAGCAAGCTGCAGTCGAAAAAAGCCAAATACTGAAAAACAAAAAATTATCATTCAGTGATGAATAATTGTAGCAAGAGGCCATGCCAAGAAATAACCTTTAACACCATCCACAGGCCCAAGTCACGTCATGAGTGATTACAGTCCTGTGAGCAGCCAGAGAAAACTGGTATAACCTTTGTGGCAAAGCAAAAGTTTGTCCTTTCATGTCTACATATCCGGTGAGAAGAATGTGACGAGAGGTTTGATCCAAGACTTTGGCTTCTAAGAAAACCCAGGAATTTCAAAGGATCTGAGTGTTTACTTCAGAAGTATTATTCTTTCTAGGTGAGAAAAGCTTGCAAACAATAAACCATCGTGGAATAATAAAAACCCTCCATTAAAACGTACGCTAATGAAATTTGTACTCGCTTTAGCAGCTCCCAAAAGCAGGGTGAGGCAGGGTGCACTGCAGAGTATACAGACACCAGAAGCTGTTGAGGAAAATCATGTCTTCATTTCCATCATGGGCCACATTGACAGACTAATATCGGATGTCAATATTGCCTTGATATACAATACTGGCTTACGCACACACACACACACATACGGAAACGCTGGCATATGAGAGGCAAAACATGCTTCAGGGCTCAGTCTTCAGCCTCCTCCTATTCTCACGGTGTAATACCGCGGCTTGGTTATCATGTCTCATACAGTCAGGTTCAAGGACAAATCTCTGCATGCCTAACTGACATTTCCAGGGGGATTTTTCCCACAAGCACAAGTTCAAAATGACTTTCTTCCTTTCTGTGAAAACCTGTAAGATGAAACCACAGTAACACCTTTCCTATCTGCACAGACGTTTGTGTGATTTTTCACCGCCAACTGTTCTATAAGATGTTAGCTGCTATTCTAGGCTGGGAATTTGTTCTCTACATCATTGCTTGGATCACAACCGGCCTCATAAGCTATCACCATCTCCAGGCTCGTCTCAGTATCTGTGCATGGACTCGGTGGCCCTTACAGATCATCCAGAATGCTGCATTCCAATCTGGAGAAATCTGGAGCATTTCTCTACAACCTTAAATAAGCATCATTGAAAAGGCAACAAAAACAGAGAGTCATCCTCAGGTATGATGTTATGAGTTTTACAATCAGCTTTAGCTGGCCTGCGTGGGTGCACTGTGATCAGATTTGGCTGACTCAGATTTTGATTACAATATTTCTGAATTCTGATTGGTGCTCAGGTGTGCATGAGTCACATTTCTCCGATTGAGCAACGCCCACTTTAAACCAGGGATAAAATCGCAAACAAAACAGAGGAATGTATAACATGAAACAACCAAAACTGTTTGAATGGCAGCTGAAAATGTTCATGTAGGATCTCACTGATTAGAGTGAACTGCTTATTAAGAGTTTGAACAAAAGGAGGCCTAAATGAGAAAAGTGCACTTCTGCATGGGTGCACGCCTCACCTTTCTTTATTGTGTAACCACACCTTGCACTTCTAAACCCTTTCCAGAACTCTTTGAGGCGACAAGTTCTCTTTCCCCCCCTCACAGCTTTGGGATCATAACATATTGTAATGTAAACTTAGATAAAATGAACCTCCATTTGCCTGTCTTTGTGGCCCTGCTGAATGCGATTCCATCCGCTATGGCAGGGAACATTGTGCCACATTCACTCCTGGAGATGAGATTAGGTCAGCACTGAAATATGAACTCATCCACGCGCAACCTTTCTCAATAATGTCACTGCAACATGAATGAAGCTCAAAAACCTTGGAATGTTGAGGAGTTTTGTTGTGAAAGCTCTTGCTGAAAAGCTTTTTTGTTACTTTATAGTACTGAGAGAATACAAAAGTAAAGTGTGGGTCATTTTCCCACATTGAGATGAACTGCATAAAGGCTCAGTAAATGAATCAATGCCCAGTTAGGTGGAAAAGACTTGGTGATAGATCCCATTGATCGAGAGGGTGGTCGGCCTACACACTTTGAACTTCTGCATGAATTGAAAAGAGAGTTTTTGTCTTGAACTTGGAGTAAAACACACATATGCACAGACAGACTAAATTAGTATTCCAACAGTCGGATCAATATTAGGCATTGTAAGCAGATGAATGTACGAGCTAAATGCTGACAATCAAAATGCAAATGCAGTATGAATTGTGAAATAATTCCTCTATCAGTACTGCTTTATCACAGTTAGTGTAAGAGCACCGTGGATAATAATGCAAGTGGGCTGAGAAAATACGCACTCTTCCAGACTTCATAGTGACTGACTGTGAACTATGGATTGCATGCATAATAATGTTATGATCTTTCATAAAGCACCCACTAACATGCATGCTGTTGAGACGTCAAATCCTATTTCACCTGTACATGAAACAGGTATAAATATACATTTCTTTTTTAATCAATAGTATGAGGAAGTGAGTAAAGGTGGAAGCTGAGCTGCAGTAGGTGCTCTCAGAGGCAACTGTCAGAGGTGTATCCTATAGCACGTTTGCTGTGACTGGAATGAACAGAGAAACAAGCTCCATGCAGCTATAAGGCAGCATATGAAATATCCAGGGAGACAATATATGATTTAAATACTGGAATAAAAATCTAACACGTGTAGACTGAGTGTTTACACATGCAGGTTGAGTAAGTAATCATACATAATCAGGGAATGAATGATAGCATACCTATTACAAACATGATACAACCTATCAGAGATGAATTCAGTTATCCGCATTAGTGGGTACTGTGCTTTCTCATTAAATCAGAACTTCAGTTTGATAACGCGTTTTATGATTGATTGTGGAAGCAGAACAAAACAACAAAACATTACCAGCCGAGATAACAAAACAGTATAAAAGCGTCACGCTCAGGTTCTGTTAGCGCTCAGTGGCATTTATGTGATTAGTAGACGTTGAAATTATCAGCTCTGCCCACTGCCCGAGTGCCGCGTCCTGCCTTAAAGATCTTTCCCATTCAATTTAACGGCATGTTGCCCCCGTCCTCCTTAACTATTTGCCTGTGCCGTTTCGAGGCAGTGCATCACTTCTGCTTTCCCATTGGACAGGACACTCCACAGTCCTAGCCGAAGATGGGTGACCATTACCTCTCACCCAACTCTGCCGCATCACTTAGCTCAGATTTAATTAACTCCAACCAGCCTTAGTCCTGGAGTGATGGCTGCAGAGGACCAGCCATTGGGGGTTTCTGATCAAGAAGTGGGCAGGAATACAAACGAGGACTTCAAGCTGAGGGAAAACAGAATCACAAGCTGGTGAACGTGACGCCACGGCTTGTGAAACACAGTAGGGATTGTGTCTGTGGGGCGAGGTTTTCCCTCCACATCCAACCCTTCATTCGTCTGGTATCCCCAACCTCCCTCCTCCGAGCTCCCTCTCTGATTCTCACTCCTGTGCTTAATTAGGTCCTACAGTTAAACAAAGCCCTCAGCTTCTGAGGGTCTTTCTTTACCAGCAAAAAAAGGTGGAGAGTAGAGAGAGGGGCATGCATATTCAACTCACATAAAACTGGGAGAAAAACCTCAGCTGATGCGCCATAATTCACCAAAGGCATGCTCTGTGGTTGCACTTACGGGTGGAAACTAACAGACACACATGCACACATTGGGGCTGATAATACACGGGTACTCGAGGGGTGGTCTGATGCTTGATTTAAAGGCATGTGAGAGTGGCATCTCCATTTAAAATGACTCCGTCCGTCTGTTCTGGTCTACGTTCTTCCTGGATACCGAGTGATCCATGAGGACCCCTCCACAACAGTGTCAGCAGCGCTTGACAAATGTGCTTCCCCTGCAAAACGCTTGTACAAGCACAAACATATCTGGACTATTTATCTTCCTGCTGGAAAATTTATCAGAATATGAAAGCATATCAACCGCATCCATTTTGTTTGGAATCAAATCTGACAATAACAGGCAGACATTGGGCAGATGATAGATGGCAAAACGTAGGAGAAAACAGAAAATAGCAATTTCACACTAAAATTATTTCATGTTTAATATCCGGTTGGTTTCCTTCCAGCTATTCACATTTCAGTTGTGAAGAAGCAATTCTCAAGTTTGATGTGCCTTGAAATAACTGCGGTCAGAGATACGTCACAGACTCAAACAGTCAAAAATACTTGGCCCTATGGATCACCGATTTTCAGACGTCAAATTTATCAACTGTGCTATTCAAACATAAAGAGAGTTCTTATTTTATGACCCGCTCTTTCCACAGATAAAAGATAAGTGATTATTTGTGACTTGACCTTTTCTAACCTGCTGCTCTGCAGACACAGTCAGTGCTGAAATACTCACCTGCTTTCACAATCCTGGATAGATCTACGCAAGTATGGCACAAAATAAATAAATAAATAAATAAATAAATAAATAAACAAACATACACACACACACACACACACACACACACACACACACACACACACACACACACACACACACACACACACACACACACACACACACACACAAAAGTAGTGAGTGCAGTGCAATCTGACAGCTGAGTAGATACTGTGATGTTTAATCCTAATAGTATAAAACTGTCATTGCTGTTATGATTCAAACAGTTGAAAAATGAAATGTGTGATCAATATCATCATATTTGGGGCACTTTACATTACCTAAAGGAGTAGTTCAACAGTTGGGGAATATATGCATTTCTACCTAAGAGTTAGGTGAAAAGATTGGCTCTCATATCTGTAGAGTGAACATAAAACTGGAGACAGATGCCAGTTTTCTTTTTATTACATCTGGAGTGAGCCACGTTAGCTGTTTAACCCCATTTAAGCTAAGCTAAGCAGATGGGTTAGCCTAGCTGTAGCGTCATATTTACCGTCCAGATGTGAGAGAGGAGGCATCAACATTCTCATCTAACTCTTGGCGAGAAAGTGAATAAATGCATTACACAAAATATCCCCTGTTCCTGTAAGAGATGTTAAGTATTTCATCAGGTTTTGAGATTTCTGCCTTCCAAAATTTTGGACCTGTACAGCCCGTTCAAACTTGTCCAGTTGTAATTTCCTTTGCTGCCAACAGAACTCAATATAAGTAAAATAATTTTATGTTTCACATGACAAATGGAGAATTTAGAACATGGATAAATTCATAATTATGTCCTTTTGTGACCGACTAATTTACTCGATCAATTTTAAGCTGAACTATTCCCTAGACTTGAGTAAAATGTGCAGGTGGCAATTATCTGACTTGATTAATATGTTTCATTACTTCACAGTTCTGCACATTATGTTTTATCTCACCTTGGCACCAAATGTGGTGCCTCCATCGCCCTTAGCACAGAGTTGACGCCTGAATGACAAAAGGAACAGGATTCCTAACACAGCTGTTCCAACATTTACTGTCACTGTACCACTGTACTGTACAGTCAATGGCACATTTTTCACTCTGTCTGCTCTCTGTGAGCAGCTTGAAGCCTTGCTGAGCACATTAATCCTCTGGGATGGGGCCCTTTAGAATCATTTATTCACAGTTGGGGGTAAAGCGCAGAGGAGTCAAAGGTCAGTACTTGGCCATTCATATCACCATAACCCTGGAGCTTTTCCATCAATGTACACTCTCCATCTGGGCGAGACACCACAAAGGCTGAGGCACACATTGTTGGGAGTGGCAATTTTTCTGGTCACTGATATCTCAAGCAATGCTGTCACAGTTGGGTTAGCATATGCCATCTGGTACATATTTTCATCCAAAGTTGCTCACAGTAACATGAGCGGACACAGTGGCATCGGTGGTTATTTATGCAATTTAAGGGTTATCATTAAAGCTTAGTTCAAATTTGCACAATGTCTTCATATGAGGGGCAGAAAGGTCAATATATAGGTACTCGAAATACCTGTAAGAGAAGGTGAACTAAAGAACAGGATAGGTCCTTTTTAAAAGCGGTTCACACAGCATGTGTGTGAGTCATTGCAGTAAACATCAATAGCCTTCAGCAGTAGCAGAAATTGCATAGGCATGCAATCGCATTGCTTCTATTGGCCAACTACTGTCGTGCACAATACCTCCAAGGCTAAACTCTCATTGGCTATTCATTGCCAAGAAGCTGCCTATTCATAAACAAAGAAACAATAACAGTATGACACAGTCGCTGAACATTTTAATAGCCTGAGAAATAACTCACATGATTTCACATAATTACTACCCATGGACGTCCATTCAACACATGAGCAAATGACTGCTCTTGGCAAAACATGAGGGGGATTATTAACTGTTGAGTTTTTCTTTATAAAGACTGGACTTACAGTGGAAAAGAAAAAATTCTGTGCACGCACATGATAACACACTGCATCTTTTCCAACTATTGCTTGTAAAGTTTGAAAAATTAGTGACATGTTACGTTCTTCAAATTAATTGCAGTTACACATAATGCCATTTTAATTGTGGCAGGTCATGGAAACAGATCCAGACTCTCATCTCTGTAAATCTGATGGAGAGATTGATTGACAGGAGAGAGAGGGATCGGTACAATGCTTAGAGGACCTAGTTAGGCTCCCTGCCATGCGGTGGTTTCACATGTAAAAAAAAAACTTTTATTGCAAGTTGAGATGCACTCCGCAGCACTCCTGTCAAAAGCAACAACATCAGTGGTGCAGCTTTCGGGAATTTCGTCCTCTTTTCACCCAGCTCTGTGGTGTATCATCACATTGGCAGTTCTGTCTCCACCCATCTTTCATCTTTGGCAGTGTTTTTGCTTTCATTATAACAACTCATCTTCATGTACTCTCAGTAATTTGCCATTCGTGGCCGCCTATGGGGCCATAAAGCAGAAACAATGATGGAAATAGACAATGATAACTATGGCTAGGATTCTATCTTGGTCCACAGCATTGTGCACTGAGGCACATAAAAAGATGTTTCATCCTTAAAGCAATTCTGACTGAAACTGTGCTTGGAAATGAGTGAATGAATCTTGCGGGGACAGTTTTAACATCATTCCTATTGAATGCACATACGCAATTTGCTGAATGTTTTTTCTGACATTTTGTTTTAAAGTTTATTTTGTGATTTTTTGTTTTAGTAGAGGACAAGACACGAGAATGAAAGAGAGTCAATTTCCATGTGACAAGTGTCTCGGGGTGGATTTAAGATGAGATTGACTCACTTAACCCATCAGAACACCGCAGTCTTTATGTCGCTGCTAAAGATGGGTAATGACAGCAGAAAAAGACAGAAGAAGATGTGTAAGTGTAAAACGGGGTCAGTCTTCAAGTTGCACAGCTACAGGTGCTTTTCCCACATACATTACAAAGCTGGTGGGTGACTGAAGCCGAGCTGCAAGTTGTTTTTACAGAGGCTGCGTGGTAAAAATAGCTCAGTGCTTTAACAAATCATTTCACCAAACATAAGTGCCAAAGACACACTGCAAACTACATTTACAGTCCCACCTGATTCAACAGACACGTAGTGAGAGTGGAGGAGGGAACTATAGGACAGCTGAAAGGTTCCTTAGTTAACAGACCATATGCGATATAATAAAATAAAATGAAACTGTGCCAGTTGCAGTAAATACAAAAATAGAGTACTTAAAAGTAGTGTACGGTTAAAGTGGCTGCAATTCTTAAGAGCCATGATGAGTCCTATATCCCCAACATCTGACCCAGAGATGCCACATAAAAAGGTTTCTCTGGAGGTGTAATGTACTTGAACTGTGTCCTTAAGTTTGCTTTATAGAACTCTCCACCGCATCCTTGTGGAGGTGAGGCCTCTGGAGAATGTATGCTTTCTCTGAGAAGTTTTTTTTCCAGGTGTAAATGCAGCCGCATCTCTGTCACTGCATTACACCTCAGGCAACATCCCCACTCTCTCTCCATCTGTGAGAGTGCAGTAGAAACCTTAAGTGCCACAGGACTATTTGGAAACCTTAAAAGCACCCATGCTTGCCTTTGTTTCTCTGTCCCATGCCTCGCCTCCTTGTAGGTAATCATAGACCCTTCATTCCTCTGCTCAAAGGGAAAACAAAGTAAACAGAAAAACAGGAGTCATTTAAACACCAGACGAATTCCCGCCACAGACGCTCCAGGTGGGTGTGAGCCTTTCGGTATCATGAAGAATGAAAGGCTGATATTTCTAACACAGTTATTACCACAGTGCAACTGAGAGGTGGGTGTTGGTAAGCAAAGATGAATGTACTCATTCAGCACTCCACCCCACCGTTCAATTCAGTGGAAGTGTCCTCGTATGTGTAGCTGCTCTTGAAGGGTACGCTTGCCTGAGTTTCTGAGGCTACGCGCTGAAGGAACAGGCAGCCAGCAGACAATCACAGAGGAGCTCAGTGCGTCCATTAAGGCTGTCAGTTAGCAACGGCCTTGATTAATTGCGCACTGCATAGTGGCAAATTAAGGCAGGTCTCAAGCCCCCCTTCCCCTAATAATTAGGTAAGAATAGATTGCCAGCAAGAGGAGGGTGAATACTGGGTGCCCGGCGTCACTCAGTCTGTCTTACATGTAATAAAGGGTCTCACACTGTGTAAGCACGGCCAATAACTGTGTGTGTGTGCTGGGGAGCATATTTGCATGCATGACTGTGGCTGGAGTGAATGACTGAGGAAGTAATGATGGTGCTGATGGTGCATACATTTATGGCTGCCCTCTATGGCTCTTGCTTGTAAGCTCGTATGTGCACTATGTAAGGCATGTGCAAGGAATGTGTATGACTTTCTGCGGCAGACTTTGATTACTTGCGCGTGTGTGTTTTGCTACAGAATGTATGAAAAGAGCAACGCAAATATAACAGTACATCACAAGTGACAGTTTCCCCATGCACCCCTGCAGCCAGCAGTGGCCTGTGCAGGGCCTTAACCACCTGCCTTTTTTGTGTAGCAACACTACAGCTGTTGCTACTTTCAGTGTGAATGTTGTCATCTGATCATGCTGGGATGCATTAAGTGGCAGGTGTAACTGCTGCTGGAGAGGATTTTAAACCCAATGACCCAAAGCCACATCCGGAAATTCCACTAACACTGGACTCTGGGGAAAGGTGAACACAATTTAAGCACAATCTAGACATTCTTGTTGTTGCGTCAGCAAAGCCATACCCCACGGTCAGTCTAAACACTCTGCAACAATTCCCCAGTGGTGACACAATCCCACCAGCTATTGCCTTGATCTCAGACCCACAATCTCCCATCACACTTCGGTCTTACTAAAAAGCTGTGGTTCTTTGTAACCCAGCCACTGGCAGTGTTCACAATATTCATGACTAAAACCTTTTGAACATACAATCGTTTACCTGAACACTCGACATATGACACAATTCTGCCACATTCTCAGTCCTCTCTCTTCTGTCCATCTGATGGAACTAATGTGCTTTAGTGTTAATCAATGCAGCCGTGTAAACTGGCCTCTTAAGAACTCATGCTTCACTTGCATGCCACTCCAACCTGAATTCATGTTTGTAGGCTTTAAGTCTGCACTTTTCTGCCTTCTGTGCTAAAGTACATGCAATGTGCATTGGGCTGTGAGCATTTACAAAACCTTAATGCACAACAGAACTGTGGATGAACAGATTTGGTGCAGATAGTGACAGAAAACTACAGATACTGCTGTTGTGCTGCTAACAAGGTGCTGAATAAGATATATACACGCCCACATATATGTACATGTCCAGTATAACCACAGTACATACATATTACAGTTCTTCCATCTGCTTTGCTCAGTCCTTCCGTGTGATTCTGCTTGTGTGGCTTGACTAACTGTAAATATGCATCTCTATATGTGGGTCAACAACCAGATGTATAAATACCCATGTAGCATAAAAAATACACATGATGACGGAAAACAAGGCCTGCACAGATATGTATAACATCCAGCATCCACTGATAAGGGTATGATGGGTCTGCTGCGGTAAACAGATGAGGTCTACAATGTGATGATTGGTCAGTGGCCTTTACATATTGTTCAACAGTGGAATGGCCCCAGGGAAGATGAGCTCTTTTATGTGTTGATCCTGCAGGGAAGGACACCAAGCCTTCTCTAAGTCGGTAGAAGCTTAATCTTCTTACAGGCAGGCTGTGTGCAGTCCATTAAAAATGGTTTCTCCCCTCTCTAACAGGCCATTCCTTAAACTTTATCCACTTTAACCACAGGTGGAGTTTTCTCAGTGTGTTACAGCAATAAAAAAGGCAAAACATAAAACATACCAGGGCAAATACGTTCGTAAAAAGAAAATAGTGTGGAACAAGGGCCATGGTGCTGTGTAACCTCACTTGATTGTTTCTGAGCAGGGCTGGAATCTCAGAAGAGCAGCAGTAATCATCATGATCAAATAAACACCCTCAAACTCTCATTTATTCTTCCTTCCTTGTTCATCATTTCTACCAGCCCACACGTCTTTGGTGACTTGTAATCTCAAACAATAAAGAGTGGTTATGTATTGTAACTCTTGTTCTACGAAAATGACTGGTTGAGTCAAACTTCCGGGGTTCTCAAACGCTGTTGTAGCTACTCGGAGCATTGGGGGCTCTAATGTATTCACAGATTCAACATTAACAGAATCTTTTCTACAGGCTTCAGAAGACGGGGCCTGCTGATTTGATCAACACTGGCACATCCTACCTCACTAACAGCTGGTCTCCACAGTATCACAGAGGCAGACTATTCTGTTGCACAGACAGATGACAAAGTCTAATTATCATTGTCCAGCAGTCACTCTGAGTTCAGTGGTTGTTCACATACAGGGGCAAAGAGGCGAGGGGCAGAGTTTGGACCAGCCATCATTACTTTCCTCACTCTTTTGTGAGAGACTCCAAACGGGAAATTCTTTGAAAATACTCTGACCTGACATGGCCCACTGGTGATCAGATCAGGGCAGAGTCTGAGGGAGTTCTGGGACAAAGGCACTCATAGCTCTAATAGTTGTCTGTCTGGATGAAGTGCTCAGGAAAATTGGATAGGGTCAGTGCTACCCGCTTTACTACTGAGAAGCTAACTCTGATTAGCCTGCCCATATAACTTTTAGAGTGAAAAAGATGCAAAGATGATGGGTCTAGCCATGCTGGTGTAAACCCTGTAGATTTCCTTAGAGCTTAAACACAAAGTTAAGTATTAATATCATAATCTCTTCAGCAAAGTCTTTAGACTGTTAAAAAAATGCATGGTCTACATGCGTCTGTGCAGTAGAGTGGAAGAACCTGAACTTGATGTCGAGCAAATTCACTAATCCTGCCCTTATGTGACAGGGCTCCAGATTAACCTTTGGGCACACCAGCTCAAAATTTAAGAGGCGCATTTACATCGACATGTAATGCATCACATTCATATTTTTTTCTAGTGAAGTAGCACTTCAAGAGAAAGCCATTTTCCATGACTTTTTAAAGGGGCTGGACAGAGTTCATAAGGTAACTGAGTGCTGCCAGCGTACCGTGACACTTGCAGGCAATTTGTCCAGTAGGATGTGTGATTTGGTTATAGCTCTTGATCATAAAAAAAAGATCTGGCAACTACAGCTTGCTCTCAAATATGGAGGTCTGTCAGAGTGCTAATTTAATAATGTTTAAATATACTGTACTCCCTGAGCATGGGGAGGGAGGTAGAGAACGTGTAGGCGAGTGTATGCACAGAAGTGTAGAAGGGATACAAAAACTTGACCAACTTGACTCCGTTGACACCATTCTCTGGTTTATCAGTTAAGTGTATGAACTGCACTGCAGACTGGATTCTCCACTTACAGACAGAGTGACTCACATGACCGGGTCTAACGCGGCCTGATTGCACATTGTTAGGGCCACATCTCATGTAAGAAATGGCTGTATCCACACTACGCTGCGTTTTTAGAAACTCTGATAATCTGGTCATGGATCAGCTCTCTCGCCCTCATCTGGCCGCCGACTCACTCCCTCTTCCTCTCCTTGTGGGAGAGCTGACAGGTCTTGCGGGTAGAATAACAAATGCATAAAAGAAAAAACAACAACGGGGGGGCATGCTTGCATGCTGGACTGGTGCTCCTAGTTATAAAATTTAGTCACACTGTCTCCAAAATGGTTGCGAAATGCTGCTAAATCGTGGCAGTCTGGAGCCCTGTGTGACCTTCTCACAGTAAAGACACCCAACATCAAAGGCACATCATGTTTGGATGCACTCATTTCTAAAGCCTGAAACGTGCTTCTCTGGGATGCATGTAGGTGAACGTGTGAGGGACAAGAAGAGTTGTTTGTGTAGAGGTTTCCTTTAAACTATGAATATAGTACTTTTTACTCTCCATTTTTTGCCGCCAGGAGTCGGATCAACCAATCAGCTTGCTTAACACGCAGGTCTGCACGTTGGGAGGCATGCACTGTCCAACCTCTGTGTTTGCACATAGGTTTTCATACTGTTTACCAAATGTGTATCTTGACAAGAGCTCAAGTCTGACTCAGCAGCAGATTTTAAAGGTTGTTATTGTATTATAGGTTGTGTTTTTGTTTTTAATAGATCCCAGATGACTGTAATTAGGTTTATAAGGTACAATATTTACATAACGAGTCATTAAATCAATGCGATTAGATTAGTAGTAAGAGAGTCTATTGTGAATAAACTCGATGTTAGGGAAATGTGACTTGGTTTGGTATGCACTTTAGTTGTATCCAGTGAAGGGTCTTACAAATGCAGAGGTTTTCCTTGCAGCCAGGAGAAAAATGGAGAGTCTACTGTTTGCAACACAGCTGGGGAGACTATTTTACAGTAGAGAGGCCTGGCTTTCTATCAGATATTCAGTAAAGTGCCAACCCTTAAAAACCACACTGATAAGAGTCAGACAGTGCTGCCACATGTTATGGGTTATTGACTGTGTCACTCTCCCATGTCTCTTTCACTTTCTCATAAAATAACAAGCTATTTGCTACGCAGCCAGAGCGTAAACATCATTGTCAACAGATCTCAGCATGTGTCTTTCAAACACTGATCAAATGGGTTTTGAGATGTGGATTCCCTAGGAAGTGTTCATTGTTTTTTGCTATCCAATTTGAGCAGTGGGTGTAATACACCTCAGTATAAAATTGGAATTATCAATATTACTGGGGGGGGGGGGGGAGGAATCTCATATTGTGCTATAGATACAGTGTTTGAAGGTGAGTAGGCTGGAAGTGATGTAGTGTGACAAAACAAATACAGAAGATATGCCACAAGGGAGCACTATAATAAAAGAACTGCTGAAGAGAGGTGGAGAATATGGTTTAGCTTGAGAATACTACAATAAGACGGTTGTGTGAGCGTGTTTCAGGCCAGCATGGGTGAGCCGAGAGTGTGTTTGTGTGTGTTTGTGTGTTGTGCTGCTTACAGGCCTGAGCCAATGAAGATGCAGCTTGAATTCTTGTTGCTCGATCAAAGTCCCTGGAGTAATCTCTCATAAGAACAGAGCGCGGACAGGCAGGAGGATGCCCATTTCATTCTGAAGTGTATTAAATCCCTCCACTCACAAACCAGTATACCCCAGCGTGGCAATGTAATTTTAGAGGGGATGTGGATACAACAAGCAAAGAAGAAAATAAAGAAGTATTCATAAGGCTGGTGTTGACACTAAACCAAGATTGGAATGGAGAATAAAGGACAGCAACACGCCTCAGTGATTGGCCGGCGGAGGAACTCCCCTGTGTCCGAGCAGATATGTCTCTCCGTCTCATCGTGGCGGGGCAATTTTGTCTCGGTTATAGCTCCTCCATCTTCTCCCAAGCTACTCCTTATTTCAGCATTTCAATTTCCTCCCCTGTGCAAGCACTGAGTGCTAACCTACTTCAGATTTTCTCTCTGACGAGCGAGAGGCAGAAAAGACGTCAGAGAGCAGAGACGAGGAACTGCTGGGCCGCTCAGTTCAGTCCTGCTTCCGGTTTCCCCAAGGTGTACGCAGAATCAAAGAGAAAAATATGCCCGAAGATGATGCTGTGGTTAGGATCCCTGCCTCATGAACTACATATACCCATGTTGGCAAAAGACTGCCTGCTGAGAGAACTTCCTCTCCTCCTCCTCCTCGCTATTTTAAGGCACTCTCATCTAAATCTAAATAAGAAAACAGCTAAATGAGTAGCAGGTCAACTCTATATTGAATAGAAAAAACCATTATATTTCCCCTGAACATGTGACAGCAGCATCTTTTATAATGCACCTATCTGTTCCAGAGCTGTTGTCATTAATTAGCAATTCCAGGACTATACGTCAATTTTATTGCCCCAAAAAGACAAGGGAGTCCAACTCCTGTTTGCACATCATCAAGTCAATTAAAATCAATCTGCTGTCAGTGTAATTGAGCCTGCTGACATGTGTAATATACCTCTGCTGTTGTCTGCAACCGCGCTGTCGGATCATCAGATGATACCAGTCGCAGAGGAGACATCCCTGACGTGGGTGCAGGAAACATCCTGAACACTCCGAGCAATAGGGTTCTTTTCCTTTCTCCATGTCTTTATACCTTTAAGTGTTGGTGTGCACATTAATCATTTTCAGTTTCATTCATCTCCCTTTCCACAGTATGCTTGTCAGGGTCGCTATAATCCCTGCCTTCCCACCTTTCTTGGTTTCATCTTTCATAGTTCTCATTTCTGCCCCCCCCCCCACACACACACACCGCTATCTTTGCATCATCCTCTATTTCCATTTTTCTCTGACTGTTTGCAATGCATCATATCTTCTTTCACCTCATCTCTTTCACCCGCCCAGTGCTTTCTCTTCCACTTCGACACCCAGGAAAATCTCTTTTTCCCTGTCGCCTGATGGCAATGAAACATTTATCCACTTCTGAGACGTCTCCCCCCTGAGGTCCCCCTCAAATTGTCCTTCAAAGGCTTCTGCACAAGCTCTTTGTACAGTCTTGTGTGTCCCCTAAATAGCAACAAGTAACTTAAGAATGCAGGCAAATTCGAAAACAAAGATAAAATCTAAAGCTAATTTGAGTGTGTAATACCAGTGAGGACTGAACCTCTAGCTGTTTATGCCATTACTAACATATTAAGATGTTCAGGCCTGAATTGTATAAAAAATTAGAAGAAAACCAGCTTAACTTTCTGGGGACTACTGGGAGTTTTAAAGCAAACATTGGAGCTATATGTCTTCATTAATGTTGGCAAACCTTACAGATGTTTAATCCACTGAATAACTGTGTTCACTAAACCACTTGTAGAACATTATTCAACTGCAGGTGTCCGACCGCGGTTTTAAATGAAATGTCATGTTTATGTAAGAAATGCAGACAAATTGTGCAACTGAGCAACTGTCAAAGAACAAAATACATTATAGAAAGACTAAAACCCCCGCAGTTAAATTCAAAATATATGCAAATCATAATCTAACAAAAAACGATGATTCATTAAACATAGCCTGCGTGGCCGTGTGTGTACTACTGATGTTGTAAGAGTAACACAACGCAGGCTGTCAGCCAGGCAGCACCTTGCATTGCGGACTGAAGTCCCTTTGGAGCCAACCCTTCGCCTCCATCACTTCATAAGTGTGACGCATGAGACAGGAGGAAGTAAGATGGAGGCCACTTCTCCGCATTCACAAAACCAATTGGGACTGTGAATGTCCTCATACCTGCTGCCACCGCCTCCAAGTGGTGCCCAAAGTGATGTGAAGGTACTCTCCCCCCTTTTCTGAAAGTGGGACATTGCTTTTCCCCAGAGAATGTAAGCTCCCAGCAAGTGCCTGCCTCTTTTCCTGAGCTGTAGTGTCTCTCAAAGTCTGCCCGACATTTAAAGGATTTGGGCCTTCGACTATCAAAGGGTGGCATAGCTGGGACTGTGGGAGAGCCATAGCTTCAGCCCTGAGTTTGATCTAGCCTGGGGCAGTATGGGTCAGACTCCCAGATTAGGCCTGCTTTGGGGAGACATTGCTTCAGATAAACCCACAGAAATTCAGGTATAGGAAATAAGTCCTTCTAGCAGTTTCTAGGCCTAGATAGACGGCTATGGGGCAAGGGTCTGAATTCATTACCGGCTAACATATGCTTTCTGCTCGTATTATGCTCACTGTGGGTGTTAAGCATTGATGCCGAATTGTAAACTTGATCTCCAGCCCTCATTTCTGGCTTAAGCTTATTTCCACAGTTTGAAAATAAATGCACTGCATGTAGAATACAAGCAGTTTTAGCTGCTTCTCTTTCATGGTGCAAGCACAGCGTGTGCTGTCCATTTCTGAGGAGAATTTAATTACAAGCGAACCATAAATGTATATAATATTCCTGTGCTGCCTTGCTCAATCATAAGGAACTGTGCGGGAGAGGAAGCTGCAAGATAAAAAGAAAAATGAACCAGGTGAGTGACTTAACGATATTGTCATCTATCCTTCAAAAGCCTGGTCTCAACCTGGGCTTATAGAACAACATGAGAACAACTCCAGCATCCACCTTTCTCTCCAGAACACTGGGGGCTCCCAGATCTAAACCGCCTGGAATCCTAATGACCTCTCTGAGCTGTACTTGCCTGAATCCCACGGAAACTCAGGCACTTATCTAAGTTACAAATGAGCAAATCCTTTCCTCGCACTCCTCATGAGCCACATCCTTCAGGAATCAAGTATCTTTCCACATCATCTAACAGATTCATACAACATTAAACTGAAGGAGGGAGGGTGCGTGTGTGTGTGTGTGTGTGTGTGTGTGTGTGTGTGTGTGTGTGTGTGTGTGTGTGTGTGTGTGTGTGTGTGTGTGTGCTGGATTTTCCATGCACACCAGCTCTGTGTCATTCATCTTCTTCGGGTTCAAGCATGTCATGACTGTAAAATCACTAATACTGTCACTATTTAAAACAGTTCATAAAAATTGAAATTATGCCTTCTTTTGACACACATCCTTGTGAATTATTTAGCTATTAACCTATTTATACAAAAAACACAACAGCACATCAGAGTTGTTTGGGATCTAAACACTGACTGTGGCTGCACAAATACAACAGTCTCCATGGCAACAGAAGACCGAGTTGTTCTTCCTCTCCTGCCAAACAGCGGTGAGCCGGAGAGTTAGCACGCAGGAGGAAGTTCTTTCATTAGGGTTTAACTGAGATGCCGTCCACAGTCACCACACAGCCCAGGCACATGATCACATGCTGTTGTTGTGAGGTACTCACATGCACATTTATTTGTTTGAAAATTGACCTGTACCAATGAAATAAAAAAGTCTCTGGAAATGAGAAAAGTTTTCAAAAGAAAGATATCATAACCAGCAAAGGTGTCTCAAAGTTTTTCTGCTATTTGTTTTCGGTGTGCAGAACTGCTTCCTCTTTGCCGAGAGCAATTAGGATGAAATGGAGTGGATGAATACATTGGTATGTACAGCCGCATAAATAATAAGAAAACAAATACACTTACCTACATCAATGGCAGCACAAAAGAGGAAAATGGAGAGAATGATATTAAAGCCCTCGGGAAAACATTAACAACACAACAAATACACATTAATGTTTCTTTGAGTCAACAAAGTCTCCACCAGGCTAACTTGTTAATTTATGCCGCAGCACCACAGGGACAATACATGATTTTGGCATCACAAAATGGACACAGAATGACCACAGATGCACTCAGGTTCCCATTATCACTGTGTGAATTAACACCTCATGCAACAAAAAACTAAAAGGAGTATTAAGGTTTTGTCAGTGGGAAGACTTTCAGCACAGCTCACAGATGAAGTTCTGGTTAAACGTTAATTAACCACTCTTATGGGAGTTGACTCCTAATTCGATGTTGTTGATGATGGACCAAACCCATCTGAAGATGGATGCATGGAGGATATCTCAAGAGAAAAAGACACATTTTCAAGATAAACATTGACTAAATACATTTTTTTTAGGTTCAAGCCCTCAAGTAAGTAATCTAACCATTGACAGGCTCCCTATGATACGACAGCAGTCTCAAAAAGCTCTGGTCAGCAGGGAGCGTATACATCATGTGGATTTACTCTCAATCATTAAAAAATATAGATGCTGGGGATCACATTTTACAGTGTGATAGAATCTCAGCCCAGCCAGGCAGCCAGCAACTACGGTGGGGAGAGAAAAGTGAGTGGATAGGGTGAAAAATGACATCCGCATACCTGTTCGCTCCCATACATCATTCAGAGGGCAGTTTTTCGATGGGGTGTGAAAAGAGGGAATGGAGACATTGGGTGAAGGCGGTGTGAAGGTGTGTATGTGGTTGGTGGATTGGTGAGGTTCTGCACTGTGCCTCCTTTGGGGTACTGGGACCTTGCATGAGCCATGTGCTGATATTCATTCTTCCGGGATGAGACTTGATTGCTATTCATTACGCGCTGTATTGAATTTTCTTAGCTACTTTTCCTAGAACTCAGAGCCAGGCTGCACGCCACAGAACATTACCTTCAAAGGTCATAAAGATAAGCTTGAGTAATTATTTTGTGGGTTTATGGCTGATAAGCACCTTGCATGTGACTCAAGAAGCAAATTCAATCAAACCAATCATAGGCAATAACCTAACAATAACAACAATTAATCAGCAGAGTTATTTTGTATAGTATAAGGCGGCAGCAGCCGTTAATTGTGTGCGGGTCCTGCATCTTAATAAGAAAGAACAGTAATGGGGCTAACTTAACAGGCATTCACATAACAAACTAACTATACAAATAGTTCAATGAAAAATCAACAGTCCCTTGGTGCTACTCGGTGCTTTATCTACCTCATTCCCCTCACTTTGCCCTGGATATTTGCACTTTTTTTGCATTTAAATAAAATCGTTTATCTGAATCCACATCACACCCCTAAGAGTTCAGTTTATAATCATTCTTAAAAATATGTTTTCTCGCTAAATGAGCAAATGTTTCTATTTTAATTTGATATCAAATCATCCGCTCTTGATGTGGCTGACTTTACAGGTCTTCTCCATTAAAGAAAGGCAATAAAACACAGCATGCTACTCAGGGAGGCAATACACAATTCATTATTGCACTATGAGGGAAAACAATAATAATAAAATGATGGCAAGTGATTTGCCCCCTTTTAAAACTTGTAAAACAGCTTTGCCAAAAACTAAAGTATACAAGGGCCAAATGATTTAGCTGGGATTGACTCTGTGATCATAATATGAGCAGACTGCAGTGGTTTCCAGCAATACAACAGTGGCTCAACTGAGGAACTGCCTTCCATAAAAAGCCTCCTGTGGTCTCAGACAGAACACGACAGAGCGTTAATTACTCAGGCAACACTGGAGAACAAGGTAAAAGGCGTGTTAATGAAATACTAATAAGGTTCCAATTTGAGTCCTTCGGCTTTGCCATCCTCTAAAGTGATCTCAAGGACTTCAGTTCCTTCCGTATAGTCTCTGTTATTGCTAATTACCACCGCTCACATGACAGAAGGCGGTTTAGAAACCATTATTTCTGGGGAATGAATCCTTTGTGTGTTGTCCTTTGATAGAGGACACCCAGGCCGGTTTACTCGATGTCAGAATTGAGGGACATGGAAAAACGCTAAAACCCTAAAACCCCTGAAGAGAGAATGAGTTCATTGTCTGCCAGACATTTTGCCTCCTCCTTTCAGTCATTTAACAGTTGGGGAACAACCTAGTTTGGGTTCTCAAGAGGGATAATGTTTATGCTAGTCTTAGTAATGTTCTAATTTAGCTACTTTGGACAGCTGCAGCATTTAGTTGGAAAGTTCAGTCAAGTGTCCTTTTTCCTGACAACTAAAGAAAATACTCCGCTGAGTTAGTGCTGTTAGGTCTTCAGAGCTGTCGAGGAACTGTAAATCTAAGATCTTCAAGAAAGGTAATGGAATTTCCACTATGGGCATCCTGCAGGACCAAACAGCCATTTCACAAGACTGTGCACCGCACTGAACCACAAACTGATAACATAAGTCAAAAGGAAACTCCTCAAGTGTTGGCGAGCAGCAAGTAGAGGGAAAGCAGACAGGGATGGAAGATATTCTCAAAGACATTTGAAGATACAGCAATTTCTCTGAGGCAATCATTTGATGCTCTCATTGCGTGATGGCTGAGTGTCACTACTTTTGCGCTCCCATCACTCAAGTGCATCCAGCACTCCAAGAAATTGATTGTTGGAGGATAGGGCTGGAACAGTGCACACATATAAAAGTACACATCTAGCCTGGAATAAAACTGTTTCTTTCAGGACTCCGAGCAGCCCATGAAACTCTGCCTGAAAATGGATTTCTTGTTGATGGTTTGAGTATTAGCTCAGCACTGGCAACACAGTCACTCTATATTATCAGCACTTAAGTTGGAATAAATTACCAGTGGCTAGAGAAACACAAAGGAAGAAACAGCTGAAGAAATGTTATATGATTCATTTTTTCCATCTAAACTGAAAGATTATGTCTTATCTCTTTAGACAGATTCAAACATTAATGTATTGATTTTTTTTTAATGTATGCATTCTCAAGTCTGGCAGACCCACAGCAGCTGTCATAATATCTGCTCATATTACACAGGAGGTGAGCTGAGTACAACTCCCTCATATCACTTATAGAAAAGGATTAGTTCAGCTGATTATTCTCCTCCTCTGAGCAAGTCCCCTGCAATCATCGCGGGCTCAACTGTACGTTTCATTTTTCCTGATCTCAGACATTCAAAGCATCACTCTGCTGAAACGGTTGAAGGTCAGTAGAGATTTGGTGTTAATGAGCATCTTACAATTATAGCTGTCAAAGAATTGCTTTAAAAAGATGAATTCCTCCAAAGTGTCTTGTGCAGAGAGTATTAGCATTCAGACTGAAACAAAGCAAGAGCAAAACCAGAAACTGGTACAAGCTCTAACAAACACTGAATGTCACGATCAATGCCAGCATGTCACAGTATTTGAATATTCAGCTGATTTCCTGTCAAAATCAAAGTACTAAATCCTGACACGTTGTAGCACTGTGTACCACTTGTGTACTGCAGGAGGATGTAGCATATAGAAAAAGATCCTTTCTTCAGTGCAGTGCGTCTGGCAGTGTCTGTTTGGAGAACCTGTGTTGTTTGTTAGCATTGCTTGTGTGTTGTCTTCCCAACAAATAAAATGGCAAGCTCAGTGACTCCACATGATTGCATCCCAAGTGGTAGGCAGGTGCTTCATTTTGCCACCATGCTACTTTTAGAAGTCTAATAAAATCTTTCTCTTTTTTGCAAATACAAAATCTTTTCATCCCTTTGTCTTGGATGATTTACAAGTCTCTAAAAGGCTTTCAGGGAAATCACAGCATTCTTCTCTCCGTCTCCTTTTTCTTTTCTCCCTATACATCTGGCTCAGAGTACAACTCTTAGGCAGTCGCTAAGACTCTGTACTGTTTGCACGGCGGTGGTCGATAATAACTATGATGATAATGGGATCCTGGCCAGCATCACATTACCCACAGCTGATGGCATAAAATGTGATTATCATGTGCCATTTTTTGTACAGCAAATGATAACACTGCCAGTACAGCTGTCTGTGTTATCATTAGTAATGTAGAGCGTGAAACATCGTGTTGGATGGCTTTATCATCCGTCTGTATTTTTGAAAGTTAGAAAAAAAATTCTGGCACGTTCACTTTGTCAGACTCACGGTGGTATTTGGGGAGAAATATTTTAATCCTGGACAGTTTGTGCTGGATAGAAAATAACTCCAACCAAATGCCATCATATAGTCAAGTGTAGTTTGATTGACTTGGTATTAGTTACTTGTGCATTTGACTGCAGCTCGCCCAAATATCACCCAGCAGCTTAATGACAAGGTGAAGGACTTCTCTGCTTAACTGACTGAACAGTCATTTCTAATCGACACTAACACTAAAATACAAGAAAAATAAAAAGCCACAACGTAATAAAACTCTTCACATCAACAACAACAATGTAATTTCAAAACAGAAAAGATCCACGTTTCTGTTTCTGCAGTTTCTATCTTTATCCTTAACTCGGATCTCTGTTAGCTTCCACAAAGTGCTTGCAAATCTCGCTGGGGTCTGAGCAACACCAGAACAATAAAAAACACAACAATCAAAAGTCCCATAGTGCGGCCAAAAACAGCACAAAAAGAAGCTAAGCACAAAGATCAGTACACAAGTGAACCAGCAGCCGCAACAGTGGGACACAAAAACAAAAGTGTCACACACCCACGTCACCAAAAACTAAATAAAACGCTTCCAAAAACAGCAACGACAAAATAACACCTCGGCGAGAGTCATCCATTCCTGCTTCAGTGACTTTTTGTTTTTAATCTCACAGCAGTTTCGTCCCACTGTGTTGCATCCAGGAACCAATGAGGTGAAAAAGAAGCGGGGCCCCATCTTTCAAAAGCATATTAAGGCTGTGATGATTGTAAAATGAATCCAATGAACATTGGAATCGCAGCTTTAGAAACTCTTCGAACTTAACGAACAGCTGCATCGCCGCCTGCGAATGAACGCACGGTTTGATTGGCGAGGATGTTTAAGTCGCAACCACATATACTAAGACATGTATCATAATGACGGTGGATGTAGAGGCATATCTGAAAAGCATCAAAAGACTTTTTCATTAAGCTCATTAGTTGGGATAAACTGAGAACTTCCTTAGATGTCAGTATCTTCTCCCATTTCCTGCAGTGAAATGAAAAAGTTAATTTGGAGAAAATATCTAAATTGGCTTTGAAATGACGCTTGTGATGTGTTAAGCTACTGCTGTGATCGTGATTTTACATAAACTTGACCAGAGCGGGGGTTTTAAAGCTGGCCAGACAAAGTCAAACAAAGCACCTCTTATCCCCAGAGAGCTTACACAAGGCCTTTTAGTTCTGTGACACGCCATCTTTATCGCGCTTGCTTTCTCTTCTTAAATCATTGCTGAACTATTGGACATTTAGGACGAGCCTTTGTTTTTGTTTTGAGGAATGGCGATGGACGGGGAAAGCATTCTGGATTATTGAAGTGATACTAGCTAAATTGTTTGTCAAGCCAGAGGGTGTTTTGTTGGTTTGCTCTCTAAAGCATTTCTCTTGTGCTCTCCCAGCGTGATATCTACACAGCACTCCACACTGCATGACATCGGACTCACTGGATTTAAAGATCTGCAAAATCTCCTTCAGCCTGGAGAGGAGGAGGACGGGCTTTCTGTAGGTTCAGGAGGTTCCCATATGAACACTGGCCCAAACATCACACATGGAGCAACACGGATTATCTGTTTAACCATCTCTAATTAAGCTAAACCGACATCTTAATATTACTATCAGTTATGAGTCAGTGCAAATACAACAATTGAAACAGACACACAAAAAAAGGGTACATGTTGTTATCTGCCAGCTCGTGCTATGAAATTCCACACCCTGTGCAGCCTTATCTTGCAAACTCATTTTAACTCCTCAAGCTCTTTTGAAATTGCATGAGAACTGCTGCTGCATCCTAAGCGTAGCATCCATGGGCTTTTTTCCCCCTTTTTTTTCTTTCCTAGATAGCTGGGAAGGAAAAGATGGGCATCCGCCTAGTTTGCATTCCACACAGGCTGGACGATTCAGGGCCTGTCAGGCAAGAGCTCTCTTCAACTGAGGTGCCTTTGAGAGCCTGGGAGAAAGAGATGCATGTGAGGAGTTCTGAAGGAGGGTGAACTTCACACTCGCCTAATCTCTACTCTGGATCTGTCTGTCGTTCAGCGGAAGCACCAGCTAGCGGACCTGGCACTAATTCAATCACCGATTCTTGATTGGCAGGGGAGCGTGCTGCAGCCCTGGGGAAGTGTAAAAAGTCCCTTTTGTCCTTAAAGAAAGATAGAAGGGAGAAAGGCTGTCTCCCTTTAGACTGAACCAGACCAGGGAGTGCCATCTGTTGGAGGCAGAGCTCAAATGATCAAACAAGGCTGAATAAAGTGCAACACTTGCCAAGTGAAGATTTACATAAAACTATACTAACTGTTATGTCCTCCAAATGTGTCAGCAGTCTTTACACCTCTGTTCTTCATCTTATGTGAGAGATTTACAGCTAAATGCTGTCCCATTCTCTATGTTCATATAACAATCAAAGTACAGTTTTTAAATGTAATCATAAAAAGCAACATGGCTTCTAGAAAGTATGTTAATATAAATGAATTTGCCTTGCCTGAAATGTTTTGAGGGACTCTTGATTGCTGCTGCCTAGATTATGTTTTTTGGCAACATTTTTTCAGTCAAGAAAGTGCTATGTACCACACAGAGGTTTTGCAACTTGGATTTTGCAGGTATGCTCATGTAAAATGGTTCAAACTGTCATTTCTAGGAGGCAGGTGTCGAAAAAACTCAATGGGAATGGTTGGCGTACAGCATTTTAACATGTGACCAGTTAGCAAAAGACCGCTCACATGTTTGAACACTGGTCAACTTTTAAGAGAGAATTGGAAGAAAATAAGTTTGTGCTGGGGAAGATAACTACCTTTCAAGTCTGCTTTTAAGTTACTTGTTAAGGCAGACATGCTTTCAGCATTTCATATGAATGTTCTTCTCTTTTTAAGTCAGCTTCCAGTATAATAAAAAAATGATAACATGGATATAATTCATTACCTTCTTCTGTTTTCTGCACACACTACTTTTTATTATCACTGCTGTGTTGTATTATTTTAAAACAAACACATTTACAGAAAAAGAATCACTGGCTTAAAATTCAGAAGCTGCCCCTCATGGCCAACCAGGTGCGACTGACACAAACATGAAGGCATAGAATAGAACCTGATCCTCTAAAGACTGAGACACTGAATTAAGCCAAATGGTTATCTCTTGCTCTGCTATTAAACTTGAATGACGCTTCTCCAGAGACTGACAATATTATGAGAGGAGTAATTCCATCCATATGAATAATTAAAAATAAAGTTACCAAACTTTTTTTTTTCTCCTCTCTCTGGTTTCTTTAATCTCACAAAATCCGAATTATAAATCAGAGAGGATGTCACACTGCTCATATGCACACGGAGCTGTCTTCATTAGGCTGATTGGTTGGAAAATACATTCATTTACCACCACTGAATGTGATTATTATGACAGATGATCAGGTAAATGATAGGTGAAGAAACTGGTTAAACTGAAATTGAAATGAGGAAAATATTGATATAATTATTGTATATTTACACTCAAATATCTATCACATGCTTACTGTTCCTTTACACTCAGTGTTTCTCACCTAACTGTGACTTTTCTTAAATTCCAACCTGACTGACAGCCAGAGATGTATCAAGAATTCCACATTTACATTAAAAATGAACCTACTTATCAAAATTCATGAGCAGATACATTAAGCACTGAGGTGAAATGTGGGTGTGATGATGAAAATGAAATGCAGAAGGCAGAATGTGTCTGAGGTTAGCTGTCACATCGTCAGTCTATGGGTTAGGGTTAAGTGGACATACGCATTGTGATTGGTTTGCAGACCTACGATGACCTGACGATGGTCTCACTGTGGTGGCGACTTGTCAATCATGCTATTGAATCACTGTATTAAAGAAGACTTGATACTGGTGATTGAGACCATAAACTCAAGATTATAAATCAAGTGAGAAGTCATTTTCTCATAAGCGTACACAAACCCCTGCTGGACATAAGGAAGAATGCAGGTTTAAAGCCTCACTAGGAGACCCAGAAGCTACATCCACAAATTTACAACGCTACTGTATGTGTGTGTGTCTACATAAAACCCTATTTGTGTGCATGAAATACACTGCTTTAAGTCAAGACTACATATTATGCAAGATACAGCTACAAGCCGCAGGTTATCAGCGCTCAACATATTTTCTATACACCACAAACAAATTCAATGCTCTGCATGGCATTTCCATGAATGGAAGACATACAGGCACCAGACTAAACTGATTTTTCAGACAAACCATGATGCTTATTTTAAACTTCTTGCCGTACCTGATCCTGTTGCTGAGTGTCTGTGTGAAGCTTTTTGAGGTTTCACTGTCACGTCTTATCTGACACTGCAGATCCATATCCGGGAGAAATGTGTTATACATGGTTCAAATGAACACACGGAGTATGTCTGATGAATTCTGACGTCATCACAAGATGCAACCTGTTCTACAGAAGGCGAGGCAGATATGCAAATCTTTTATTCTCTTTTGAGCTGATGGAAATTTAACAAAGATCTACTTTTCTGGGATCTTAAGGTTTATTGTTCCCACGACAAAAATGCTTCCTGGATAGAGAACATTGTGTTTGTGAGAGACTCAGTTCCTGGCGGTGCTTTCAAACACATTATCTGTGCTCTTGATATGATAGAGACTGCAATAAACTCAACATGCTGGGCAACCAAAACTGTTTATCATCAAATAAACAAATCCTGTTCTTTACAAAGCATACTGTTCCATCAGCTACATGACAATAAATAAATCCAAAAAGGTTCTCTGCTCTTGACTAAGAGTGGACTGTTGGCTAAATGGGAGCAAGAGAGATAGAGTGAGCTTGTGCAGTGGCGAGTAGATAGATGAAAACCAGAGTTAAACAGAAAGGGTCAGATAGTAAGTGAATGCATGTGAGTGGAGCTGCCTGTGCCAATAATTGCCCCGTGCTTTTGGCGAGCGGTGAACGGTCAGTCGAAGCAGTTCAAAAGTTGCCCTATCAGTGATGCAGAGTGTCACGTCTATCAGGGGACACAGAGAAGCAGCTTCCTGGTCTGTAATGGGCTCCAGGATTGGTGATAAAACAAGCATCAATACCCTGGGACTCTTTAATGACCGAGGCCTTTGATCTGAAGAGAGGGAGATAGATGAAGATTCATGTCAGTGGAGGCCAGCCTTCTCAGGGTTTTGTCATTAACACTAGTTGCAATTAAAGTATCTTTTATGGGTGCAGACAGAGACAGAGTGATTCATCTGCTGGATCCTACTGGTATTTTCATACTGAAGTCATTTTTCATTATGTCGCAATTAATCTGGTTTCTTAAAGTTTGTAACCCAAGGCTGTGATTTATTGAGGGCATTCACTTAGTTTTTAGGGTGCTATATATATTTTTGGGAAATAGCAGCTAAAGGAATGTAAATTAAAACACCGGACGTAACCTAATAAAGCCGTTTTTCAGATTTCTCTCAGTCCTGTTAAACTGCAGAAGTGTTCTTGTAGTTAACTCATGCTGAACACTAATCTCTATGTCCAATTCTAATCCACCAGTCACCTGCTATTACAGCAGCATCTCCTATTTCATGTTCACAAGCTGCTACAGGGATGACACTGAGAACACAGCAGCTACATTTAACAGTGATGGCACTTCAGGTTTCTGCTGAAAAAGATGATCCTCCGAGCACTTTCGCTTCTGCAACGAGGGAGGCTGAATCGCCTGACTCACTTGTACCGACATGAGAGCACAACCTGATCAGTATTCTCCAATGAGTCCCCTTTGCAGAACACGGCATGCTGTCTTCCACTTAAATGTGTTGGGAAAGCTGAAGCAGAGACACCAGGTGGACACTGAACACCAAGTCGAAGAAAGCACTGTGCACTATGGTGTGCTAGGTCTGCCTGTCTTTATCACAGTCGCTCATGGCTTTGTGAGAAATCACAGCAATTTATTCGAGCTGTGCTTCTTTTTAATTCCCATCCAGAGATTTAAAGTTTTCTGAAAATATTTACTGCTGCAATCTTCACACAGACTATCAACTAACTCCAGTGTGAACCCATCTGTGGTAATACTAGATGCTCAGAGCAGGGTGATGTAGTATAAAGAGCAAGAAAGTCCGCTAATAGAGGAGGGTGGAGGGGACAGATGGTCAAACAAACACACGACTTTTACCCAAGAGGCTGGGGTTCATGAAACTAAGTAGTTTTGGTGCGGAAACGTAACCAAGCAATTTTAATGAGTAAACCTAATCAAAACATTAACCATGTGTCAGAAAGAAAACGTGTTGGATGTCGCAGTTACTCCGAGCTTCGTGGGTGAGTTTGCACGGAGTTAGTTCAAAGTCTCACCTTGTGTGTCTGTACGCGATGCTGAGGGGCATATGGTGGTATTTAAAACTCTGGGAATGAGAAGGGGTTGAAATACCCCGAAAAAGGAATCCATGAAATATTAGATTCTCAAATATGTACTCAAGTACTGGATTTATGCAGAATGCATTGCCGGTCTTGCATAATGCATTTCGCTTGTCTAGTTTAAGAAATGCAAATCACCTCAAGTTGATGGAATCCACTCAGGTTGATGGAAACCTTCCACAGGCATGGCTATGAAATATTTGTGATTCCTCAAATGTTATTGATGCAGCAAAGGCAAAAGACACAGAGAGATAGATTCAGGTAGGGGGTAGAGAGGCAAGGAGAGGAGGGCGGTGGTGGGGAGCGGGGGCATGAAAGAGTGAAACGAATATAAAGTTTGCCTTGTAGAATATAACACCAGCTGTTCTCTCCCACTGTTATTAAACAAGGGATGAAAAATGTTGTGTACAACCGTGTGTGTGCTTTTAAATGAGCTCAAAGAAGCCGTTTTGTAGCCATAATATCCCATTCAGGCAGGGTACCATTCTGATGTCTTTTAGAAGCTTGTATTTTTGGAACAAATGCCCAGTCATATAAAATAAAAAATAATCATGTGAGCACTGGTTGGCTTTTAAAGCCCCCAAACTGTGAGCGCAGTTTCCAGTGCTCGTTGGAACACTGTTATCTTTGTAGTGATATACTGGACTGCAAGCAATTTGGGAGGAATAACAGAGGAAGTGATAGTATTACAGCTAATATGCTTCAGTTAAACATATGGTATTGTGTATTTTTGGGCAACAAAATGCAAAGTTTTGAGCCTCCTTTTCCAAATTTGAATTAATTAAAAGCCAAAGACTCTTTTAAAATGCAGATACATTTGGGCCATCAAAACAAACTTTTGCTTAAGTTGATATATTAACACGACCTGAAAGCCATCCAAACTGCTGTCCAGTGCTTGTTGTGACAAATAAATCAAAGTGTCATCGCCCTCCACAGTTCCTTCTTCTTCTTACGTTTGAAGCTATCACACATCTTTATCGATCCGGGCCATGATCCATCATAGGTTATTTGGTATTGTCTTCTTTCTGAAGGCATTGCAGAGGCTCACTTGTTATTTCAGTCAATAACTTTTATAACAGGTAGTGAGCTTCAAGTTGTGTTTGTATCAATATTTGTGGAAAAACATTATACAGTACATCGTTGAGGAATCAATAGCTTTAAACTTTTATCCCGAGCCGGATTACTCACATTTCCGAGGCTGAGCTGACCTGCATTGTTGCCAGCAACTGAGCTCATGTGTGGACTATTAGAAAACAAACGTATCATAAAAAGGAAATCCTGAAGGGCTTGAGCATAATGAAGGGATATGAGAGGTAGAAAATAAACAGCTTTTTCCTCAGCAACCCCCGAAAACTGATGATGAGTTGACGGTTGCTTGACAATTTAGCAGGAATCCCCTGGATGTTTCACTTTTCAATTTCCCGTTAACTGGACAATTGGAGAAGAATGACAGGCTGCAACAGACATCACTTTGAATAAAGACTGGGTGACAGGTCCTTCCTTTGAAACTCAGCCTCTGCTCCTCCTGGATTCTTAACCTCCTGGAGAAAAAGGTTCAAACAACTGAATCGATAGCAATTTAGGGCAACAGTCTTGTCACTTCCTTCTTCTTCTTCTTCTTCATCTCCCACCACCCGGACTGCACCCTGGGAGACAATTTGCTGTGCGACACTGCTCTGATAGGACAACAAAGAAGGCCCAGGACGAATGACTCTTTGGAGGGAATTGATGGGACTCAGACAGGTCTGCTGATAAACATGTTCCATACCAGTAAGTCTTAGAGGATGCCATGTTTCCTTTCTGTATTCACATGCGTTGCTTTCAAAGGCGACAGGTGAATACTGTATATTTTTTCAAACTGTACAACAGAAATAACAGCAATAGTAATGAATGCTAAAATCCAAACCTTTGCATTCATGACATGCACAGACACAGGAAGCAAGCAAGTCTCTAAATGTTCCCAATTTCATATAACAGGTGAATTAACCAGCTTCCACATTCGAGCCATAAAGGATTCAGTTGATTAGCCCGGCTATTGCGGCAGTGGTCATGGCTAAAGCATGAAGTAGAGGTTTTAATTCTGATCATGTAAACCATTACAACGAGGTGAAACTGCAGCCAATTGACAGATGTCTTTAATTTTGGAATCAAAATACAATTCCTTTCACATATCAGCTTTCCAAAGCTGGTTAGACTTTTAAAATCAAGCAAGAAAATTGTAGTAATTACTGTATTTCCTGGAGGTTAATATGTTTTTGTGGATTTTTTTTTTTTTTTGCCTCTTTTCAAAATTTCTATGACCTCTTTTTTACTATGTCTACCATATTTTCTACCATTTCCAGTGCCACAGATCTAAGAAAAAACCCATCTTTCATTCACACATTTTGAATGTCATTGTGTCGAACCACCATGTCGAAGCAGCCCAGCTTCCTACCTGCAGTTGGCTGGTGGATGCTGATGTTTAAATATCACTGTGGAACCTGCCATTCTGTTCTACAGAGCAGAAATTGCACGGCGCACCTCCTAATCCATCACCACCATTATCTTCAGACTGTCCTGTGAGAATTATCTGAGAATGAGGTTCCATCATTCACCTGCTGTCTGTCCACCATCACCACGATCTATACTCCAGGGGGCATCCTGTACTAACTCCTCTACTGTACCACTATACTCCTCTTCATTTTATAGAAGTGCTATATTTTAAGGTAGTATCACCGAAGCTTTTTCTAAATTCTAGGTTCATAATAAATATTGTTCTCCTCCCAATTTTAATCTCTTGTCAAAGCATTTATTCTACTTTGAAGGGTCTGTCACCACTGATTAATGGATCAGCTGATTCAGCAGGTCACAGGTCAATGACGGGAAAACTGTACTGTAGGATTAATGGATAATGGACAGTATGCATATTAACAGCATCTTGACAGCAGCAGCAGAAGCAGCTCCATGGCGAACTTGTCTCATAGCCCTTTGTCAGATTTCCTGTGACACTGATGGCCTTTGTGATGGCTTACCATCTTCCAACTCTTGGCAGATGCACCTCAGATCATATTATTAAATTACCATGTGCAGTGTTTAATAATTCAGCAGACATGTATGGATGGATTTATTTCATTTTGATGCATACCAAGTTTTGGTATTCAAGGGTATTGCAGGGGAACATCTTAGTTTCTGCCCTTTTTTCCTTACTGTGAGAACCATTTTTGGTTTCTGGCATTTCAAAGCAATCATCATAAATTGGATTTCTGTTTAGAATTGCAGAATTTTAGTCTTGGTTTGCTCCGTGGTCACTGAACTAGAGCTCCGTGGGCTGCAAATGTTATAAAATTGTGGCTCCCGTGTCCTCCCGACTGGCCTGCTGAGAGCTAATTGAAAGCTACTATTTGTCTCCACATTTGGAGCTGCTATGTCTGAACAGCCTTAAAGGTCATCAAATGATCTAAGCTGACACTTTGTGGTTTTACCACTTCAGATGATCAGTGGCTAATGTTAAAGTGTGGAGAGATGACAAGGAAACACTGTTCCTGCTTTAAATATGTAGTTTTTACGATTAAAAAAGACAAAAACTGTCAGTCAGGTCTGTTTTTTCTGGAAAAAT
This sequence comes from Chaetodon trifascialis, assembly GCF_039877785.1. Lineage (NCBI taxonomy): Eukaryota > Metazoa > Chordata > Actinopteri > Chaetodontiformes > Chaetodontidae > Chaetodon > Chaetodon trifascialis. Next base: position 24,502,766 of record NC_092060.1, read on the forward strand.
TCAAAGACAGTACAGGAAGTTTACAACAAGCAAGCAAGATTATGATAAATAAGTAAACAGCACAATAAGTAAAACAAGGCAATGGTTGAGTTGACATTATTGCACATAGAGAATATTGATATTGTACAGTTCAGTGTGCACTGATATGGCACGAGTGAAGTGCCAGATAGAGTGAATTGGAAAGGTTTGTAATCAGGAGGATGCTGTTTGAAGTTTACTGTGATTACATTACCTGACAGCTGAACGCTGAACTTTTGGTACCTGTAACTGTCATGAGAGCAGGCATGTGCGAGGTTGACTAATGCAGCTTTAAAACATTCACATAACGCCCTGAGATAATAAAAGTAATGATGTCATGAAATATACACTAGTTCATGCATTTTGTAGCATTTCAAGTTCAAGTTTTTTGGTAATTAATTCAAAATCACAACGATTGCAACAGCTTTCAGAGAGTGTTCTAACCTTTGTGATACCGCAGCGCAACATAAATCCATTTCAGCAGAACATATCTAGAACACAGAGTAAAGAAACAGCAACACCATTTAACCCTGGGTCTCTGTAGGCTTATTTCTGAACTACAAATGTGCATTAAAAGAAGAGGAAGCTAAAGAAGAAAAAGGCAATCAAATATTGAAGACTCTCTTGGGCACTGGCACGCAACAGCCCTGTTAACCTGACCCAACTCATGGCTGTCGCCAAATGCATCTCCACTGCACTGAAATATTAACCTCCTGCAATCTGTGACACACACGGGTACTGAGAAGCCTTGGCGGGGCCTCACAACTGAACCACATGTGATACAAACGTAGACATCCTGGCGTGGGAATGCCTTGCTGTACACATTCATTTAATTTATATACTATGGTACATTTCATACTGTATGTGCATATTGTGTACAACATGCACAACATGAAATATTCAATGTATTGTTCCTTCACACAAATATATCATAACTCATAGACATAATCAACTTCATTTACATACATTACTGATTGTGTTGTTTACCATATAAGCTGTACATCATTCCATACTTGCAGCATAGATCAAATTGTGTGGCGGTGCGTTCATGGGCACATGCAGCAAATGCTGTGTATGGCATGCAAAGTGAATCTGAATCAGCTACAGAGTTTAAAGCACAATAGTTTTCTACAGTACAATGAAGGTAAATTCTAATGTAATTGGCATGACTTAACAAAATAGATTGAGGGATCATATCAAGTTTAGATGACAGAATGACGAGTACCATTTTTTTTAGGGAAGTTTAACTTAGACTAATCGATCAGTCTAAAACGAAGAAGACACTCAGAAGACAGTCAAAATTGACCACGGTTTAATCTATGAGGTTAAACACTATCCAAAAAAAATGCATATATCATAGGGCCATTTTACACTGTTAATCACATTATTCCGTAACCAAATTGGGTTTTCGGTGCCTGTCCACATGCTGGTCTACATGCCCTGGAAGATTTCAAAGCCCCAAGCCAATACCATCCGTGTTCATGGAACCCATTTTCTCATGTTTTTGTGTGTAAGTGACTAATGGGGACACCAATTTTTGAAATTGATCCAGTATTGAACGAGAGTGCTGCAGCCAGCAGCCGCAAAACGTGCTGCAATGTGTTCCCTTCGGGTGACTGTTCACCGTCAAAGTACTTCCACTAAAAGTGTTTGGCTGTCAGGGTTAGATTATTATTCTACATGTCTGACAACATTATGGAAACAGCCTCTACATCACTCTCGCCAAAGCCACCAGACTCCATTAACAGAAACAGTAATTTTATCACTGTAAAACAGACTTCATTCAAACTCTACGGAAACGAAATAAAACTCAACAAAACCTTTTTGGTTTGTTTTTCCACAGTTCCAGCAATCACCACCAGCTCTGGTGTCTTATTTCACAAAGCAGGACATGGGTGAGAAAGAGGGTCGACTTCAGAGAAACAGCGAGGGGAAAAAGACGAGAAAAAACAGTAATTACCACATAATGGAAGCCCTGCCATGTATTATGAATGCATTATCCGATTATAGCTTTAAAATAGCTGGCATTATATCAGGGGCTTTATCAAGTGTTAGCTTTACAATAGCTAAGTTTACATCAGGAGTTATCTTCATTAAGTATTAGCATTAAGATAGCGAATTTTATATCAGGGCTGTTAGCTTCATTAAGTGTTAGCTATAAAATAGCTAACTTTATATCAAGGGCATTAGCTCCATTAAGTGTTAGGATTAAAATAGCTAACTTTATATCAGTGATGTTAGCTTATCCAAGTGTTAGCTTGAAAATAGCTACATCAGGGGAGTTAGCTTCATCAACTGGTAGCTTTAAAATAGCTAACACGGACAGACAGAAGGCATTTCTGTGAGTTATGTTTGTTTTTACATTAGAATCTGTAATCGTGGAATTTCTCCGCTGTATTGTCTCTACCATCACCATTTTTCAGAAGATGAAGACAGCGTCACTTCCTGTCACTCATCACATGATCTACACAAGGCGTGGCATTGGCTGACTTCATGTCAGAGTGGATGCTGTACGTCACAACACAGACCCAATAAATCGAAGATGAAATTCATGTCAGCGCAACTATTTGTTTACTCAATTTTAATGTATCTAATTGATTGAGTTTCTTGAGCAGGGAACTCTGTTGTGTGATGCATTGAGATAAAGACTGGCCACACATCAGCTTTCCTCTTTGGCCAAAACAATGTGCGTCCACTGAGCAGAGCTTCATAAAAACAGTGATCATTATCTCTATAGTCTCTTTTCTGATCTGCTGACAAGACAAAGGGACAATAGCGAGAACCATCTAATGTTAATGTGTTGAAGGAAAGAGCACACTAATCAAACTAATGACAGTGAAGTAAATTTCAAAATGAGCAGTGACTTCTCTACATATGCATTACCTTCCGAATGTCAGTTGTGATTTTTCTTTTTTTTTTAAATGACTCTGAAGGGATCCATAAATGTTTTGCTGAAAATGTCAGGGTATTTAAATTGTAATGTACTGGACAGAAAGCAATATGCTTTGGAGTGTGGGGCGATGAAGCAGTGCCTCTCTGGCTCTCTAACCACGTTCATGCTTCAGTAACAACTATAAGGCTCTGGGCTAAACAGATGATGAAGTCGTTGTTTTTGTTGTTGTCGTCTGATCATCGCACTGCTTTCACAGCAAATGTAAATCAAAATTTCCTTTCATTTAAACCTTTTACTCATATGGCCATTATCGACATTTTCACTTGGAATCCTCCACGTCGGCGTGAGTGCAAATGAATCTATACGTTTGTGTTTAAGCAATCAAAAGCATTGCAGATATAAGTATATTTCTAAAATGATGCACACAGCTCTGCATGAATTACAATAAATCTTTAGAAGAAGCAGAATAATTTGTCATCTGGGTGATAGTTCAGTTAACACCGATTGTTTCACTTTATCTCGGGACAGGAAATTATGGTGGAGCCTGCAGGTGATTTAATGGAGAGGAAAATGTCAAGATGAGGACATGGAGAAGACTTCCTGTGCAGCAGTTTTTCTTTTTTTTCTTACTTGCCCTAAGCAAGGCTGACAAGATGAAACCAGACTGGACTCTGAACAACAAGGGCTCCTGTAAGGGGACTGCTCTCTGACTCATCCTCTGCAGCTTTAACAAGCTGTCTGCAAAGGGCCATGTCTTTGTTCAAAGCAAGGCGGCATTCACTGTCGTTCTCTCACCTCTTCTTCTCTCTACGTCTCTCGTCCATGCTCGCTCATATGTTTAAACCCCAGATACACGTGGGAAACACACCAGTGCTGTAGACTAATTATGTTTTGGCCTCCTCCTGTATTACTTCCTGTCTACAGTGTAGCCTTGTAACTGTGCCGACTGAGCAGAAGTTTTTTGAAAAGAATTTTATGTTTTGTCAGCGAATGCTGCTCCCTGTGTTTCGGCTCAAACTGACTGGGAATGACTCGTTTAATGGTGGGGGAGCTTTATTTTCGTCATTGCTTGGCTTTACTTGGTGTCTCACTGTTGTATGGCCAGCACCCCTAGTCAGCCACAGTCACTGTTCTTCTGTTAGGGTTTTACACTTCTATTTTGGCTGGACAGAAACATGATCACAGTTTGCATTCATAGCTGGTCCATGTGGATGCCTGATAATCCAGTAAACAATGCAGTCAATCCTGCCGAACACACAAAGATAAACAACAAGCGGTCGCAATGACACAGCACGAGGTCAAGTTGGGCTTCGTTCCCCATTTTCCATGTCCTTTTTTCTCTCCCGTAAATACAGTTAGAGACGCTGAGATGTGCTGCCAAAAGCCTTCATTTTCAGGGGAAGGGATTTCACTCGACAGTGCCAAAAAGCCTCTCCCCGAGAACTCATTATCTTGTCCTCTTTGTCACAAGGAGCAAAAAGCCACATTTGCGAGCGTTGTTTAATCTCTGACTAGAGGTCGTGTTTTACTAACAGGTCAGTCACACGAGGGGGGACAAGCGCACTTTACATCTATGCAAATGGGATACAGTAATTATCAGCTATACAAGTTTGTGATGGTTCCCTGTGCAAGTGACAGAGAGTGACTCGCAAGCATTGATTATCTTCAAATAAATCGCTGTTTATTGACGGAGTGATGAGGGTCAGAATTTAATCAACTGCACTGCGTAAGAAACAAACAGCAGCCGAGATAAATGGATGTTTCCTTCAAAACAACTGCGCAAGTTAATTTATCTCAAGCTGTTTGGTATCTGCTTTTAAAAAATGATCTCATTTCAACAGCATATACAGTATAGCCACTGAAATTCAGACTCATTACTGCGTTGCTTCCACTTTGATGTGGGTAACTCCAGACTTTGCTGAATCATAATGTAATGCATTTGAAATGTTACTTGTCATGCCTGTTGCTTACTTAGACAATGAAAATCTGCTTATTGTTGTTCTTGAATAAATACAGCAGGACATGAAACATGTTTGGCTTTTATGTCTTCCTTTTCTGAACTTTTCCTGTGAAAGGATTTCTCTTTACAATGAATGGAAACGTCTGGCTTGGAATATTCCCCTCCACTTTACAACCTGTTTCCCCACATATCAATGTACGCCATGGCTTGAGCTGTCACAGGGGTAATGAATAGCAGCAATGAATAGCAGCAGAAGTAAGATAAATAAAATAAAATATTGCTTTGGCACCAACTTCGTTCAAACTACTTTAACTGACACACACGTCTTCCTGCTGTCAGCACAATATCTGAGCGAGGCGAGCAGGTAGGCCGCATTATCAAGATATTTATCATCGGGTTGGATGTGAAAGTGTGTTGAGCAATCTCCATTCGGTGCTGCTGGCCTGTGAGAATTCCTACCATACTTCTCTACTTATCTTAAAATACTACTTCTATTTAATACTTTTCACCCAATGTAATTACTTGTCAACCCCTCCTGTTTTCAGTTAAAAGCAATTCCACCAAAATCACATTGCCATATCATCAACATTATCGTTATTCTGTCCAAATCCCATAAAAACACACTTCACCAACTATAAGGTTTCATAATGTGAAATTAAGGCGTCTCAGTCGCAGATTTATAGTTGATGCTTTTCTTAACAAGCTTTATAAGTAACAAAAAAGGTGCATCTAGTTTTAATTCTGATAATTTACACCATCTGATGTGACCATACTTTGTTCTACAATGTTGCAGGAATTAAGCCTCAATAAATGTGAAAAACAAACTGAAGTTAAAGGAGATATCCTGAGTTCACGTCAGTGCAGCTTTCCAGCTAACACAGCATGATTTCCTTTGGGGTTCTACACCTGAAGAGATGCTCAGGGGTGTGTTGTTCTTTGAATAAAAGTTGGGTTGATCTGCATGATAATGAATCACCCTCACAGCAATTCATATGGAAATAGTATGCAGCTCCAGGATCCAACCAAGAAACAGTCATTTGGACTGTCACACATCTGGCATCCCTCCAACACACCTGACAACTACTTCCAGCTGCAGACATCATGTAGCATTGTGTCTCTGATGATTAGCACAGTTGTAGTACTATAAGCATGGCCAGGGTTTGAACCAGTGTAATGCCTGGTGAAATTATATTGGGAGAACTGAAATGTTCTCCCTGTGTTGATGGATAGATTCACATAAGAATCTTCCACAAATCAATTCACAAATGCCAGAAATGTATTTTTGTGATAATGTTAGTTAATAACTGTATGCTGATGGAACAACAAAAGCGAAACTGAACAGTAAGGCACATGGCAGCGCAATCCCAACTGTGTTCATCTTTAAAAAAGGTAAGCCGCTGGTGTCTGGGATTTAAAGACTTAAGTAGCATTTTGTAAACATTTTGTAGCCATCATCTACAGAGTAATGCTAGCGGAGCAGAGCACCAAACTCCAGCACTAACAAACTAGACTGGCTGACCAACACCCACTGCAGCACTTTACAAAATTCATCCAACCGTGGTGGGGTGAAGAAGAAAAAACCTTGGCATCTCATCTGCTTTTCATTTCAAAAGCCCCATGCCCATAGAGTGCTGTGGTTAACGATGGCTTTCACCTGTACTAGTATTGCAGCGGAGAGACAAAACTTCACCAAGAAGGAACTTTTTGGCCCTTCTTCATTCAACAACACACACAAACTTCTGTCTTTATGAAAAAACATTCAACCAGTGATGCTGGTCAGGAAACGTCAGTCAGTAATGTTTCATGCGGAGCTCAGTGGGTAATGGACAGGAATCAGTGGGATGGAACACAGTGAACTGGAGTAAGAGCCAAAATTCAAAGTCTCCCGTTCGTTTTAACAGAGAATCACTTTGATCGAGAATCGATTCTGAAGCAAATCATGATGCCAAGAGTTGTAATCAATTTGTGAGATTGCCAAAGATTCCCACCCCTATCGATGGGAAGTCATTCAGATGTTTTGGTTTCCTCCCACATCAAAGAGAAGATGCACTGGGACAAGCTGCTGGCAGAGGTATTTCTTTCCATCAGATATAAATCTTAGAAAAGGAGCTGCAGTGTGGTTATTTTGTAGTTCTGGCTTTGTTTTCAGCAAATGTGTCCAGACAATAAATCTAACCAATTTTGTCTTGTTACAGAGAACGACTGAGTGAAGCAACATGAGTCTGTACGATAATGATCATGATGTGATGATAATGATGATGATTCAAAGCAGAATTTAGCTTTGATTCATTTTGATTATAGAGCTTAAAGTGCTCATTCTCTTAAAGAAACAAACACATGCAAACCTTATCAAAGAGAAGTCTTCCTACACTTTAACGCAGCTAGCTGCTTACCAGTCCTTAATGTTCTGACCATCAAAACAGGGTGACTGCATGCAGATTTGAAACAAAAAGGTTTCATGGGCAGCAGGTTGAGATCATACTGAGTTCATACTTTGTACCCTGAAGATGCTTGGCGTACATCTGCCATGTGATAAACAGCCAAATAACAAAAACCACTGACGTGGTTTTTTGACATGATGTGTCATGACAGGCACTTCTTTGCTCACAGTGATTTGTCATGAGTACTTTATTGGAGTTTAAACTTACTCAAGCTTGCTAATTACGTGTAATCGTCATGTTTAATCAAATCATTTATAATGAAGCAGGTGGGTGGGAAAAGGATGCAGTCAATTCAGTCAGGAAAGAAGGAATATCAGTCTGAGAGGAACAAGGGCAAAGCCAACAAGTCAATGATATCCAGAAAATACAAAGAATATGACATATCTGGGGAAGAAAAGACACTTTATGATTGTTAAAGTCAAACAAGGGTAAACCTGCTGCTTCATAGACACATTTCAGCCACCGAGTCACCTTAAACATTGCCAATGCCAACAAGTTTGCATGATGTTTGACCCAAGCACAGTTTGAGCAATCTAAGCACCCTGGCAGAGAAACCTTGGCAGCCTTTGAGCATTAAAAAAAAAAGAGTTCTGCACACAATGGCTCAGGCGGCCCAGCCCTGCAGCTCCTCCCCAGAGGCGCAGAGAACTTTTAATCTAATTAAAACAAGACTGGGAAAGACAACTTGAAAGATAAGGGTGCCACAGAGAGTCGGCTGCCTGGCACCACCGCCATTCATCCTTCTCAGTAGTGGCTAAAGCTAGTTATTAAGACCTTGAGGGCGACAAGCGTGCGGCCAGGAATGGTCTACCAAGTGACAGTATTAAATAGGAGCTCGGTTTGACAGCTGCAGTCTCGTTGAGACGGACGACACAATCACAACAGTGAGACTAACAAAAACAGGCAGGAACAATTCACCTTCTTGGGTTTCACTTTTTTTACGACGGAGTGGGCAACAAAAACACAAACAGTCGAACTGCACAGAGAATGCAGAAGGAACATGTCCTCCCTCTTAAGATATTCCTGGGGCATGCTGGAAATATAACAAGAGTGCAAAGCAACAACAACAACTACTGGGTGAAATGGAACAGCAAGTCTAAATATCATCTAGGCATCACATTGGCATTGTTATCTTAATGAAAATGAAGCTGGTGTGTTTATGATGTTAAACTTTGCTTTCTTCTAGCATAATCTGCATCCACTTGAATATGTTTGGCAGTGGAGAACAGCATGGAGTAGACGGAGAAAGAGGAGAATATCTTTAACAGTACTGTCTTCTATTTCCTCCTGAACCAATATCTGTAAATAAATAAAAAAAAACACTGGTGTCATCAGTTTTTCCTGTGGCTCAGAAAGTCTTTTTATTTGAGTTATTTATGCCTGATGACTCAACCAGCTCCAAAATGAATCTTACAAGTTTGTGATGGACTGTTTTTATATGCTGGATATAAAAAATGTGTTTCCGCTGGTGGAAAGATGTATATGTAGATATAATGTTGTTAAAACTCCCACGATCCCATCCCTACATGACAAAACAGGGGACAAAAAGCACTGTACAATGCTGTCTGTGAAGTGGATGTTCTATGCTGTTAAACATGGATGAGGACATTAAGAGTTAATCACCATATATGGACTTAAAAATTAATATCAGAAGGTAGTGCACTGTAATTAGTTCTGGGCTGTCAGGCACTGTCTTTCTGGTCCAAACCACTGCTATAAGATGAGGTTGTATCTTACTGACATGTGGCATATAGGCATGACTGTGGGCACCTGTCTTAATATGACAGACCACAATAATCAGAATGTATGGTTTTAATAAAATTTGTCACTTGCTTCTTGCATCAGAGTAAATGATTTTTTCAATTTGCTGCATGGAGAAATCCACTTAATTTTCCTCGATCACATGTAAAAACCACTGCTTTTTTGCAACATTTACAAAGTTTATAATTGAAAACAAACAGCAAAATGACACACTGTCAAAAAGAAGATGATGTGGATATTTTTCCAAGGGATGACACACACTAGAGTACTTAACAACAGTTGGCAATAAAAATTCTACAAACAATGACTCATCATTTGTTTTCTTCCTGCAGACTCTGAGATAGTTCCAAGCTGTGGAAGTAGCTTTCATGTATTACTTGTCAGGAGGGTCATACACAGCAGGTAATAATTCCTTTACAGTATGTGGTAATATCTTCATTGTGCAGCTGTGGGGATGTTTGTTGTCCCATCAAAAAAACCCTCCTGCTTCCTGACACATCTCATTATGGCACGCCTACATGTTTGTGAAAACAATGGTGACAAGGGCTCGTATACTGCAGCACGCACAGTAAGGATGAATATAAATAAGCTCAGTGGTCACTTTCTGAAACTTCTTTAATCTTAATGTGACATGCATCACGATTTTAATACAATTCCTTTTTTTATTACTGCAGTCAAGCACCCACCATGCATTCCTCAATATGAATGAAATGTGTGTGTATAAAAGCAATTAGGTTCTATCTCAAATGCATTCATCCAAGCATTGCAAACTTAATTAAGAAGGCGACCCACAGCGTATATGCCACATGCCAGTAAGATGCCACAATTTAACCTTTCAGCTCTGGCTTAGGCCAGAAACACAGCACTTATCATCCCATAAACACTGATATTGTATTATCCTCTCATGTTCATTTTAAGTCCATGCACAGTGATTAACTCTTAAGCTCTTCCTCACCAGAATTTAACAGCACGTATATGGAGCAATCCTATCAGCATTGTCTGGGGGAGTTTATTTGCCCTTTGACACCTCCCCTGCCATTTCCAGGGCTGGTGTCTTAATTATGATGATGGCACTGATGATGATATTCATTTGTTGGTAAATGAGATAATAAGCATGGAACATCATTAGAAGTTCCATCTCTTTTCATTTGAGCCACTATTAGCTATAACATCCCAACTGCAGTCAATTACTGCACCGTTTGCAAGTTACATAGTGACCTTATCCGAGCTGACAAACGGCCAATTTCTTCACAGTCCTCTGCATCCAAGCATGCTCTGCCTTCCCTTATTTACTGTCTAGTTTCTAAATGCCACATTTGTTCCTGTTTATTCCCAAAGAGGCTTCTTTTGTTCCATTTTTCTTTTTCATTTATGCTACTGGCTTAAAAGTATTGGTGAGATAAATTTCATTACTCTTCACTGTCCATCAACATGTCTATTTATTAAAAACAAACAGAATACAGTATGTCCCTTTCAGGGGAAGAGAGAATATGTTTTATGTCATTTGGGTGAAATGTCCCTTTGAATATAAATGGAAAGTGACTCATAAACAAAAATGCAATATCTGTAAATACAGCAGGTGAACTAAATATAGTTTAGGATGAGTGCACTACACAGTTTTTATGGTACAGTAAACCATAATCACCTGTACCAACAAACTGATAATGGCCTCGGCCTGGCAGTCTTCCTAGCACATCTACTTGGGGTAATGACCCCTCAGAGCCACTGAACTTGCTGTGTATGCTTACGCTACACTGCTTGGAGTTTTACCGTCCTTCCGGCCCACACGAGAGGTCATGTTCACCTTCAGTCAGGCGTTAAAATGAAGTCCACTCCCTTACCGATCCCATCACTCAAGACCATTCCGACTCCCAATTGAAGACATAAAATGTAGTCTTATGGGCTACCTGCATCGTATATTTCCCTGTAAATGGGTGAGGACTGAGTCCATCTAAAAAGGAAGAGGATTCATGATGTAAAACAGGGTGGTGGAATAAAGAGGCTCCTCCTTCTGTTTTAAAGATGCTATATTATAAGGTACCAATATTGGCTCATTTACCTCGGCGAGGCGTGGTGCAAGCAGGTCGGTAGCTCTGCTTGCAGAGGACTGAAGTGTGTGTAGGCTCATTTCTCCACAATGTATTCATCAATTCTGTCTTTGTTGTAGTTCAAGGATCAATCTCTTTGCATAGCCTTCCTGGGTTAAACATACGAATGGATATGCATTTCATCAGAGAACAGGGTCAGCCAGAGTGCAGTGCCCCTGGAGCAGTTGTGGGGGTTCAGTCACTTGCTCAAAGGCACTTGGTTGTGGATGATGGCATCATAGATGCAATACCCTCTAGCTGAAAACACACAAATATACCCTTCTCTCAGTGATAGGAATCAAACCAGCTACTGGTCGGCCTGTCTTCTTCTAGGCATTCCTGCCTGGTGAAAGTAGTAGTTGGGTTGAATCCCTCATACCGTAATGCTGGAGTTTGTGAAACGGATTTCATAGCTAGGGGAAAGTTTTGGTTTGGATTAGATCTAAAATTACTATTCAGTTCATTGTTGACTCAATCTATAGAACTGGCATCAATTTTGATAATCATGTATGTAATTATGCAAGAAAAAAAAAAAGCTGAACATTAATGGTTCCAGCTTCTTAAATGTGAGAATTTGCTGCTTTTCCTTTCCTTTTCCTTCCTTTCTTACGTGATAGTAAACAGAATATCTTTGGGTTTGGACTATAATTCAGAGATAATGAAAATAATCACCGGTTGCAGCCCTACTTTGGATTTCAATTTACTGCTTAATTTTTGAGGCAGAAATTCTAAAACTAGACAGCCTGTATGAAGCGAAAGAGGTGGGATGAACAAGCAATTACCAGGGCAGAGTGTGACAGGCTGAGGTAAATATCAATTAAGCAAACGCCGTCCAAATCATATTTATCTTTAAACTTCACAGTAATAACTATGCTGCTGTCAAGCCAGGGGAATTACTCCTAGCTGAACTCGTGCTTTGATCGGCTTGTGAAAAGCATGCAAGGACACAAATTGCGATGATATGGCAGTGGCAGTGTGGTGAGAAGTAAAAACTACTTAGTACTACTATTACTAAAGGCTCTTTTCAGGAATGCTACCATTTGCAAACCCAGTAACACACAATCCCATGTTGAATGTTTGGTATGCAGTGCAACCACAGTTTTTCTGTCAGATACTGAGCAGCTCCAGTGAAGCAGAGGCCCTGAAGTGCCTCCTCTCACCTGTTGTGTGTGTGTGTGTGTGTGTGTGTGTGTGTGTGTGTGATTCTTGGACAGGGGCCATAGGATATGTGAGACTGAAGGTTGATGGTCCAGTGCTCCTGCTCAGGAAACTGCCTCCCTCTCAATCACCTCATTCAAAGTGCTGTAAGCTTGTTAGGTGCAGTATTGCTCCTCTCAGTCTAATTTCCTGCATGACATAGGCTTATTTGTTTCATTGCGGTTGCTCCACTGGTCATTTACCTATCAGCATTTCCAGCCAGTCGTAGTGCATTCACCAGCACAGGGCTTCTTTACATAAGAGTTACAGCGGGAATCTCTTTTGGGGGTGAAACCCCATCATGTAGCTGGAGTGAACATCATGTCTATTCTTATAAAATCCTATTAAAAAATACAGTGCTGGTGTTTTCCGACGTGCTGCTGTAAATGTAAATCACTCACTGTGTTGTCAGCGTTATATATGCTGACCGAGCATGTCCACTTCAATCCGCATTATTGCTTCACTCCTCCTGCTAAAGACGTGCTCTGCTCTGATGCTTGTGTTTGGCTGGAAGTGTTCTGGGGTCAACAGCTGCATAACATGCATCAATTGTTGTGATATGCTTGTAATCTTCTTTAATTCATTGTGCCGATATTATCCGGGAAATTGTGCCATGCAGGCGAGTTAACTAATGACAGCTGTGACGAGATGAGTGGACTAACCGCCATCACTATTTGCCAGGTTCTTGGTTTCACGTTTATGATAGATTTGAGGTTTTTTTCAAACTGATGGAACAACATTTGGGCCTGCAATAAAAGGGCTAGAAAGACCAACAAATAAACTAATTTAGTGATATGTTTTCATTACCTTCTTGTCTTTATTCTGCTTTTGTAGATGCAAACATCATGAATATCCTTCAGAGAGCTTATCACTGATCTGCAGCTCTTCAGGAATATACATAAAAATGTTTATAGTAAGCATCATTTCTACTAGCAGAGTTTACAGAGTAAGGTTATGGAAAACAAAGCATTCCAGATGCTTCTATCACCAAAAGCCAGCACTCTATACACACTTTTTAAACCTAACCCCAAGTATGTAACCAGTACCTTCGCTATTTGAAGTTGCATTACCCTCTCTCAGTAACGGTATCTGTGCATAGCCAGATCCCTTACTACTATTGATCTGTGGCCCCACTCCTTTTCAACTGTGTTGTGAGAGAATGTTCCATGAAATATTTATTTTCCCTGCAATTCCCCCTTTTCAAATTCGGGCTATCCTTTCCAGTCACACCTGCTGATCCAAGCCATTTTTTGAGGCGTGGATTTAGCCCACAGTTGGCTCTGCCTAGTGCATAATATTCAGTGGGTTAGAGCCGCATGGCTGCACATTAAAGGTTGAAGTGGAGGGAACATAAACAGGGTCCTCTTGGCCATTGTAGGCAGCGATGTCATGGGTGTTATTACCCCATCCACCTTCTCAGCCCCGATCATCTGCTGCTGCTGATAGAGGTTGTAGAGATAGGGTTTTAGAGGATGTTTGTAGGAGGAAAAGGAGACAGAGCAGTGTATGTGTGTGTCCTGTACATGCAACCTTTGGACACACACTTTGAATGAACTGTCAGACAGACTACATTTATATTGACCCTACTCTATTTAATCTGGCTGTGCACTCAATACTCTGATTCACATGTTAGAAATCTTCTTTCTTTCCTTCTCTCGAAGTCACAAACACAGCACAGACACAAAGTCTGCATAAAGCCCCATATACACACAGATCACGGCATCCATAAATAATAGAGCACACATAAATTAAACATCGAAGTTGAGTTTGCGATAGCCGCTCACAGTTGGCCGACTAAGATGCCTCATTCTCCCCCCTCCAAGACTTAATTAGAAGCCTCGCATTTCCTGTATGGAAAACAGCAGAAAAAAGCAAACAAACAAACACAAGGGGATGAAAGCCACAGGGAGCACAGCCTTTGATTTCCCACAATGCATGCACGCTGCTATTACAGTTTGCAATAATTGTGGGCTTTATGAGAGGACAAAGCCTTAAACATGAACATCTAATAAACACCTGCTTCCTACCCTCTTTCATTCACCTCTGGTGTCCTCAAAGGTTAGCTCTCCCCACCATCTCCTTACAAGCCCCCTGCCCAACACATCATGCATCAGTTAGCATTTATAGAGGCTGTGCAGATGCAGCACAAATTGCCCGGTAACCTTAGTCAGTGGCCCAGTGGACAGTTAGCTGTGTGCAAACAATGTCCAAACACAGAAATCACCAGGAATGAAAATAAAACACACATGAAAATGACAGCACTGATGCAGGAGCAGGTCTGTACAGTGATAGAACATGATTATGATACTTTGAGACAATAAATGATTGACAGATCTATTATTTGATCAGTCAATATCCTTATTTATTGTTGATTAATCACATATAAGAAGCTATAATCTTGTAAAAGAAATAATACATGATGATTAACAAAAGTCAGTCGGTAGGACGGCTAGGCAGGAGAATTTCTACTATAAGACATGATATTATTATATTTACATGTATACATACATATGTAAAGATGACATTTGCCATGGAATCACTTTGCTAAAAACACAAATCGGACTTTTTGCGAAACATTTTGGTGCTGGACTCATGCAAGGTTTTGGTAATTCAACCTGTGATCTTCCTGATATGAGACAACTGCGGCACAAAAGCACACGTCCTTCTGCTAGCTCGTTCTTAATTATGGCTTTGGTGATATTGAGACTGACATTTAAGATCCCTTCACGCCTGTGTTTTTGTGAAAGACCTGAATGAGGCCCATCTGGTCTAAGTAGGGCACCAGGGATGACAGCGCGGCAGCATGTTAATATGTTCTTTCAGAGATGAGGGGGACGCTGTGTTACAGAGATGATGATGATGGCGTTCCCAGTCACGTTCACTCACTTAGCAAATCTTGTCTCCTCTTGATCATTCTTGACAGTAACAAAAGGGGTGAATATTCTCTAATCAAGGCCAAAAATTCAGATCATTGCTGGCATTTCCCTAATCAGCCTGTAATAGCATTTTGAGGACAGTGTCAGTGGATAATGGAAGGTTAGCCATATGAAACAATAAGAGATGACGAGTGTCGATGACAAATCCCTCTGAAAGGATTGCCCTGAAGAAGCTGGTGGTGCAAAAATCAACGCACATTAAGGAGATATAGATACAGGACACTGAATATACTGCTTTAAAATAGTGCTATATGGTGAAATGTAGTCAACATTTCAGCTATTCAGAGTTGATGAGAAGTTCAACCTTTTGGGAACAAATTAAGAAAATTGCTGCAATAGCAGCAGCATATTCATGTTATACTGTCCCTCAAATAACAACATCCTAGGTAGAAGCGAATATAATCCAGATCCGCACAACATGAATACAGCATCATTTGGCATCATTCACGATGCAACTGCCAGGCTTGAAATGATATGTTTGGAAGGAAGGGTTGAGAAAATAATGATGAATCAATAGACTTTGTGGAGATATGACTCTATTACTGAGAATAATGAGGCATGTGGGCAGCACAGAAATTATAATAGACAAGATGAATGCAATGTGCTTTCCATTAGTATGAATTTGTCTTTCAAAAAATAAAAATGCATCCATGACAAGCAAACTAACTGTCTGTCTCATTATGAAGGAAAACACATGCAATATCAACCCAGGGACAATAATTAGAATTTCTGACATTTCACAGTAAAAATTTCAAGACAGCATGCATGGAACTCTTTTCTCTTCCTATATATTATCTCCCCTGCATCCTTCAATAAATTACATCTGTCCTAGAATCAAGAGGGAGTCTCTGCCTTCCAGCTACAAGAAAAGAGCTGCATGGAAAGAAATCATATCCATAATAAATCAGAACTATAGGTACAGCACAATGAATTGAGCATCCTTGCTGGGTTATCCCTGTCGTTTTTCTGCAGCGAGCAAGTTTCGCTCTCTAAACCAGTCTTCTCACTGTGTTCTCCCTTTGAAACAGCAGCCAGGCTTTCCATTACGTCTCAGTGTGCTGTCAGAGTCTACCTCTTTCAGAGAGATTATTTCCCCCTTTCATATCGGAAAGTGTGCAGCCAGATCTAATAATACCATACCCAATTGATGTCGGGGAAAACGTAGCACTTCATTGTCGAAAAAAACAACAGCAACAAACAAACAAAAAAAAAAAACCCAAACGTCCTCTGTATGTAAATGTCAGCATCAGAATCTCGAATCCCTCCGGACAAACACTCGTATTTTTTACTGAAACATAATTAAAAGCTCTGTCACAGTTTTTCTGCGTACCCTCGCAGGGAATGAAGCGTGTCAGGTGAGACTTTTGAGGGGTAACCCCTGAGGCGTTGTGATATGCAACGTGCCCTGACTGCCGCTCACCTCTTCTCCCTGAGAAGATGAGAAGGTGGTGCAGAGGTACGCGCCATTTCCTGCTGATAGAGGATGTGAAGGAAGCACACCTCATTGCGATAAGGGCTAGGTGGTGTTTACTTTTTATCTCGACTCTTCCCAAGAAGCTGAACATTTGCCAGAAATGACAAACAGACAATAATGCAGGAGAAAGGACTGATTTACCGCCTTGATGCCAAAAAAGTTGGGATGCTGTTTAAAATGTAAATAAAAACAGAATGCACCCATTTGTAAACAAAAAGTGTTCCTGAGCCCATGTAGAAATATCCTCTATCCAGTCATGTGTTCACAAAGTGTGAACGCCTGAGCCTTTCCAGGATGCCCCTTTCATACCCAATCATGACACTATCACGTGTTACCAATGAACCTGTTTACCTGTGGAAGGTTCCAAACAGGTGTTTTCGGAGCATTCCACATCTTTCCCAGTCTTTGAAACGTGTCGCTGCATCAAATTCAGAATAAGCAGATATTTACAAAAATCAATGAAGCTCATGTCCATGTCAAAAAGGATTCTAAATTTATCACATTCTGTTTAATTTATATTTCACACAACGTCCCACCATTTTTGCAATCAGGGCTGCAAGACGGTAGAACATGACGAATGTTTAGGTCAAAACAAAGTGAAGCTAATGGGATGCGACGTGCCTTGACTGATGCACTGCGCTGGGTAAATTAATCACACCTGGGGGGATGTTCACAGGGCGATGGACGGGTTACATACAGTAGAAACACATTCAATCCTGCACGGGAGCCAGCCTTAGTCCTGAGCACCATCAGTGGGACTGATGTTTGTCTTCCTCATCGTGAGTGCAGACTGCTTCTTAAATTAAGCATTTAAACAACACCGACTATTTCAGAGCTGTTAGAGCAATAGCTCAAGTCTAAAACATGTTGATGAAACAGGGTCTCACTACTATGATTCGAGTACATAAGGAATGCAAGACAATATTAGTCCAAGAACCAATATTTGTGTGATTTTTAGTCCACTGGAGTCACTGATCAACAACACTGTCAATCCCTGAGTATTACAGGAAGAAAGAACATTCTTAATACGTACATGTAATTACATCCTTTAGCTGGTGGTAGTGGCTGGCCCTGAAACTCAGCACCGTGATGCAACCTGCTGAAACTTCCACACACTGGTTGATAAGTACACTCTCTTTGGAGTTTTCTTTCCTCTCCTTTTTTTTAATTGACTAGAGACGTTATAGTTACGAGGCAATTGAATTTAACAAGACTTTAGCACAAACAACAGCAGCTGGATGATCAGCTTGTGCATCCAGACGTATGTGAAGTTGAGAACAGACACATCAAACTTTGTCTCAATAAAGTGCTCTCTGAAGGAACACAACATCTTGATTTAGATGCAAAACACAATCCCATGCTCGGCTGGCTCCTCCCATGAGGGGCCAGGAGATTAAGATTTAATGGTGATGCTGAGGGAATGACACTGTCTGCAGCCTCCCGTCTCTTCACACAACATCACCTCTGCTGCTTCCCTATCGCTTTCTCTCCCGCAAACACAGACGCACTCGCCTACACAGTCATGCGTGCGCTCAAGTTTGGGCGCACAAACATACACAGGAGTATGCGTGTGCTCACCACAGATGCCTGCACAAACACATGCACACACACTTAGAAATGTAGACACTCACACATGCAATTTAAAATCTGACAAAAGCTTGGCTACTGGCAGATGAAGTCAACTAGAGTTTGACTTGTAAATTAAAACTCTTGTCAAGATGATCTTTATGTTCCACGAATGCTGGAATAGGTTTAAGAAATGATGGATCTGCGCTCAACATGCCTGGTAAAACAAACGTGTCTGAAGAGGATGCATTGTTTGGTGATGTTTCACAGTGTAATGCACAGTGCGGCTGACATCAAGAGGGTTTAAATAAGATTACATGTGACATATACGGATGGCAGCCACTGCCCTTCATGCATTTACCTTCAATCTACAGTGATGTGTTGTGCAGGGAACATCAGCACAAGAAAATCGCACACCAGCTGCTCATCCTAATTACAAAAACCACCAACCACCACAAATATCCAGCTGCAACCACCTTTGCAGGATTCATGTCCTAATGTTATCAGGGTTTAAAATGTATCTGCAATGGCTTCCTCCCCCCTTCAACTGCTATTCCTCATACCTTAAAATCTGAAGAGGCATTAAAAACTGAGATTAATGAGGGATCAGCTTTGCCCTGGATTCACAGGGAAAGGGTAGTCCATTAAAAGAGCAGGTGATCTTGTTCTTTGGTTTAGAATACACATGTGCATCTCTGACATGTCACACATACTTGATCTTAATATGCAGTAAAAACCATGAGGTGAATGTCAGTAAGTACAGCTTTAACTTACAGGAAAAATCTTAAACTCAATTATGTGATACACATGAATAAGCAGTTAAATATACACCCCCCAAATGCCTTCTATTATAATCTGAAAGGAACACGTCAAGTTATATACATAGCACTTGCTGTACTTGGCAGTCATTGTAAATTGAAAGGATGCTTCCAGTGTGAAAGAAAATCCAGGGTGACAATGTGAAACATTGTCCTTAGATGGCACCCATCCCGCTGTTACGACCTGCTTGTCCCGGCTGCATTGATAGGGGATCAGATCATTATTCAACAATGATTTGAGTGTCAGCGAGGTTGCAACAAAGGACACTGACTCAACACTGCAACTCTGTGACACCTGGAACACAAAGCCAATGAATCTGGAAGACCTGAGCAGGTTTAGCACCACATCACAAAAAGCGTATATCTGGATAAAAGTGGAGTCTGACAAAGGCCTTCACAATTAATCCCATTGATTTAGAAGGTAATGGCATACTTATGTGTTCAAAAAGGGTCCTTGATTGGAGAAGTAATGGTTAGACTTTTCTCACTGTCTGCATTTAGCACAAATGAAGAAAAAAAAGTGCAACGCTGGAAAAAAAAGGCAGAAATGGCTGAATGAGAACCACACACTGACGTTCAAGATGGTTGCAGGTATTGAGTAATATAATCATGTCAGCCTGACCACACGGAGACCACAGAGAGGGCTTTTTTTCATGCTTAAGCTATTTGTCCATTTCTCTCTACCATAAAGGCACCAGGACTGACGCAAAAGTAATGAAATCGTCCAAAATGAACACACAAGTCTCTGCAACAAAACAGCTAAGAGACTGTAAATGTCTGATGCTTACCACTTTGAGAAGCAATCATCCCCTCAGCCATGGCCTATTCTTTTCTCTCTTCTTTTGCTGTGGTCGTCCCTATTTTCGCTCTTTTATCTAAAGGGAGAGGAGAGGGAAGAAGTAGAAATGAGAAGAGAAATTATGGGTAAGCTTAAAAGCCACAATGAGGATCAATACATAAAGATTACGATTTCAAACATCTTGAGAACACAGCGCTTGGAAATAGATAGATGTGGAAGAGACGAGGAATCGAAGCAGGGACAGTGACTGCGCAGAAGTTTTCAAACCACATGAAGTAAATCACAAGAGATATATACATATATATATATATATATATATACACACACATTTCATTTTAACTGAAGCAAGCCTTGAAGTGTCAGTATATGCTCAGATTTTTTGTTTAAAGATCGTTGTAGCAGAAGTTCCTGATCTTTATTTCCAAGTTCCTAGCAAACAGTGTGACCTATGCAATGCACACTGGCCCCTGTCTTCTACTCTCCACGATAATGAGTCCCCTTATCCAGACTGCAGGAGGAAACACAGAGGATGGTGATTATGCAAAAGGCGTGCCTGAGTTGGTAATGCGATGATGAGAGAAAAAGATAGACAGAGAGAGCGAGCGAAAGAGGAGACAGTTATCTCCTCCAAGTCCAAAGGCAGAGAGATTAAAAAAAAGTCTGACTCAGGACACTCTTGTTAAAATCACTCTTGACACCCTGCGCTATTAGTACGCCATTAAGAGTTCAAGGACAATAGCTGTCCTGTTTTTGATCATTTATCCGTTGGATCCCCTCGTTAAGCCTGAACCCAGTTCCACACAATGGCCACAGAATATTGATGGGTTGCGAACGGGTGATTTTGTTGAATTTCTAATAATCTTCCTTTTGTCTGCCCTTGATATTACAGATGAGCCAAATGCTTTTGACATTCCAGATTGAAAAATGAATTCCTTGATGTTGATGTAGTTCTCTCAATATTCTAATATGACAATATTAGACACAAATGGTGCATACTAAAAAGCCCTAACTCGAACTAACTGACTCTTAGCACAAAGTCTCAGCCACGCTAGCGTTACTAGATAGTGGATGGCAATTTCAACCATTGGACGGACTTCCGTGAAATTCATTTAAGGCTTTCATGGTCCCCTAACCCTACGTTAGGGGACATTCCAAAAATGTGAATTCTAACCGGCAACCCACCACTCTCTACTCACTCGCAGCTGAGGATGCCAGCGGAGAGATATTGAGCTCCGACACTCTTAACCTCGTTTTGAGACAAGTTAGCCTGAAGAAGGTCCAGCCCGGACCGAAACATTGCTTTTATTAACTTGTTTCATTGAGTTTGTGATTTTTTAATAAACTACGAGTGTTTATTCTGAAGAAGTTTCTGCTTCTCTTTCACTCTTAAGACAGCCAGTGTTTTTTACGCCACAAATTAGTGGCTTTTTTTACTCTTTTTCACACACACTACTCCTCACGCCATGCACTATTCAGACGAGAAGGACGGGTGGACGCAGGCGAGCTACCGGAGAGGCCGGCTTCAGCAGCACAGTGAGCAGCCCTGGCACCTCAACTGCCCGCCGCGAGGAGCATCCCCGTACTCCCACCGTGACCGCCGCCAGCCTCCTCCGGTGAGACCGTCATATGCCTCGGTGACCAGAGGCTACTCCAACTACCACCGTGACTACTCAGCTCTCCCGACTAACAGCAGCAGACCCCGTTATGGGCGCGCACCAGAGGCGAGTCTTCCAGCGGCACCGCAGCCGCGTAATGACGGTCGCGCTGCCGGCTTTCAACGGAGGTTTCCCGGCCCTGCAGAAAACTATCACCGCAGGTATGACAACCGCTATTACGGCAGCAACCAACAGCGACAGACTCAGAGACAGCAGTCTTTCCGCGGACCGGGCAGCCGGCAGAGCGCTCCTGCTCATAACACGGTTCAGTCTCAAGACCCCAATTTTACCAACAAGGTCTGTGTTATTCATAAAATAAGCAGCCCACCATCTCAAAAATGTCACGGAGGCTGACCCACCTCCTATAATTCAAAAAACGACCCAGAATTTAGCAGGCTTTATTAAGCCAGCATCCCCTAATAAGAATACTAAAATGCTTTTGGAGGGGAACGCTAAAAACTGGGAATTCACTTCTGTCCTCATACTGCGGCAACATTATGAGGACAGTATTGACACAGAAATCCAGAATCTGGCCAATTTTCCCAACCCCGATTCCTGGGATCCCGATTCCTGACCCACTCCCCCCTCCTCCGCCTCCTCATCGAGCCAAGTCTGCATCGATCTCCACCATGACGGAGCAGAGAGGAGGTGATTGGTCCCCCGTTCTCCCTGAGCCTGCAGAAGAGCATCCTTCTTCTCCCCCCCCTCCTCCCCCCTTCTCTGCTTCTCCTCCTCACCCTCCTTCTCCTCTTCCTTCCCCACCTCCCCTTCCTTCTCTCTCCATCTCTTCCCCTACTCCCCTCCCTCCCTCCTCTTCCCCTCATCCCTCCTCCCCCCCTTCCTCCCCTCTTACCTCTCTTCCTCCTCCTCCTTCTCTTCCCATCCATCCTTTCTTTCGGAGTGCCATGTCTGCTACACTTCTGAAGGAGGCTTCCTCAGACCTGAAACCACAGCGGCAGCTGAGAACCAGCAGCGGCAGAGGCGATGATGTCATCGGGGATCCCACAGCGGCTCCTCCAGCTCCTTCTCTCCCTCCTCCACGCTATCCGTGCATTCTCCCGGGGGACCAGTGTATCCAGGAGCTTTCAGAGGGGGAGCCTGTGACCTCCAAGCCTCATCCCAGCACCAGCTCTGAGCCCATTGTGCCCAGGCTGACACCCATGGGCCTCCGCTCATCTTCCAGAGCATCCACTTCCACGCTCCTTCTGTCACGTAAGGGGTCACAGAGCTCCATGCCCTGAGGGTCACCACATGTTCGGCCAAGCAGCCAGCTGTGGTCCCCCCACAGCAATCCACATCACTTTCAAAATCTCACGCACCCACACGCAGACCAACCAGGCATGTTAACACTTCCAAAAAACTTCATGACTGGGGTCTGTGTGTGAGAAAAAAGCATTTAATCATTGGTAACTCTAGTGTGGCCAGATTTCCCCCTTTTCAGCACCAGGACTTGCAGGTGGACAGTTATCCAGGGGCTTCATTCTACCATGCAGAGGCTCTCCTGCGAAAAGCCACCTGCACTATGAGGAAGAATTCACAGTATTCTTTAACCCCAGCCCAGATACTTTTCCTAATCTTAACCCTTGAAAATGGGCCCTGACCCCAACCTTATAATTTTTACCCTATTCTCACTATAGCCCTAATCCTAATTATTATAACTAATAAAATCATTATTCATTTCTGCATAATATAATATTTACCTGACCCTAAGGTCATTCATTTATTAATATATTTCATATTTGGGGTTTCCTTCCTCTCTAGCCTCAGAGCTCTCTCACCAAGCATCCCTCAGGGTGGTATTTATTGTATAACATTTGTAAAACTATTTTATAACCTGCATAAGAGTATACTATATGTATATATTATATACATTGTACTGTGATCAATGATAATACATCATATCTGGATTTCATGTGTGCAGCCTGTTTGTTTCCACACACTTCAGGTTCTGGGTGGGGGGTGGGGCTGATTCGCGGGGGCGACGCAATCCAAAAATGTCTCATATGAGTTTAACCTCAGATCAGAGGATTTTTATTTTTAGAACGCAAATTGATGCATGACAGGTTTGAATATGTATATACATATATGTAACCAAAAATTCTTTGGTGTGTTGTATAGCAGGGTGAGAGGGCTGGCCCAGAAGGGGATAAGCTGTGATGGAGTGTGCCTTGTGTGTGCCAACATTTATCTTCCCTACCCATGAGATGAGGTCCCTCTACTCAATCTCCCCAGGAATACACCACCTTTTCTTGGGGTCATCAAAACTGAGGATCATGCGTAGGATTACTGCGTAACCTGCACATCTGCCACGCTCACAAAGGTGGGTATGATCCTGCCTGGATGGCATTTCAATCTGAGATCGCCCTGGAGGAGTTCTTCCACGGGCAGCCACGCTGTGCCAACTCCAGGCAGTACAGCGTGAGCCTGGGTACCAATTCGACAAACATACACAGTAAGACAAAGACTCGGGGATTCCTTGGGCTGGCTCCACACTCCAGTGCCAGTGCTGGCATGGCCCCTCTGCCACTTTGGCACTTCATGAAGGAGATGAAGCAGCAGGATAGGGTGGAACGCATGTTCCTCTTTGCTGACTCATTGTCCGCTGCCCAGCAGTGATTGGGAAGGAGCTTGTAATGATCCTAATCAAGGACATGTACAGGAGGAACACGGACATACCCATTGACATGCTCAAAGACCAGGCCAAGCCAATGATGGTGGTTGACGCAATGCTATACAAAGACTTCACCAAATTGGTGGCTGACCGCATGGGCCACTTCAGATTCCCATGTGTCTTGCAGAGGGCCCATGCCATGCTGACCAACTTGGGGATGGACTTTTCCGTTCTCCTCAATGAGGGACTGGCATCCATGAAGATCAGATGGTTCCCCAGGCTGTGATTCTATGAGGGGAAGATCAGGAGGGTCAACTGGGACAAACACTCCTTTGTTGAACTGTTTGAAAATCCTGCTCAAAGGACCATGCCCGTGACCCTCACTCTTCTCAACTCCATCATCCAGTTCATTGTGGATTGGGAGTTGGTGTTTGACAGCAACATGGACTGCTACCGGGCATGCCCTGGCTACCAGAGGTCCTCAGACAAGACAAAAGACTGAAACTGCTGGCTTTCATCAGCTTTGTTGCCCTTATCCAGAACGGCACGTTTGTTGAGTTTGAGGCCCTCCTGACACTGTACTGGACCTGCCCCTGCACAATCAATACATTGAGGCAGGCCCGTGTGTTCGGGAACTTCACCCTCCCACACAACATCAAAGGGATGCAGCTCTACAGCTTGGGTCCTGGCATAGACTTCAAAGTCGGTCCCCCGAGAACAGGGCCACCACTGAAAGAGACGGTCCCACCGGCAGGAGAAAGTGAGCCGGAGGACATCCAGCTGCTGGATGAGGAGGACCAGGCTCCTGAAAGTTCCAGGGCTATGGTGTTGCCAGCCAACATCAAAAGGAACTGGTCAGGGCAAGAAGTGGCCCTGACTGGACGGGAAAAGAAGAGAGGACTGCAGCCTCTATGTGAAGGCCTGCCAGCAAGCTGGAATTCCAGCAAGAACTTTGATGGCCTTCGCTAAGAAAAGAAAACTTAGAGAGGAAGTTTTTCCATACAGGGAGTGTAAGACCACTAGGTGGCACCCTGTTTTTTGTTATCCTTTTTTCCATACAGGCAGTGTAAGACCACTAGGTGGCATCCTGTTTTTTGTTATCCTTTTTTCCATTACATAGTTGTATATACTTATAGTCTGTCTTAAAGAAAAACAAAAACAAAAGAAAAACCCCCACAAGAACTCTGCCTTGACGTGGCATGGGGGCTTAAGTTCCTACAATCATGGAGCCACAACCTCAATGTTCCATGACACAGCTCTGAATAGTTGTAGCATGTAGATATAGTGAGCATTAAATAAATAAAATAAAATAAAATAAAATAAAATAAAATAAAATAAAATAAAAAAACACACGGACTCTGCCTTGACATGGCGTGGGGGCTTAAGTGCCTACAATCATTGAGGCACAACCAAAGAGTCCATTCTACATACTTTTCTTGTTATCTATACCTTACCTGGTGTTAGTATCCCTGCATACTTGCCTTGTTATCCATACCTTACCTGGTGTTCGTACCCCTGCATACTTACCTTGTTATTCATGCCTTACCTGGTGTTAGTACCCCTACATACTTACCATGTTATCTATACCTAACTGGGGTTAGTACCAACTAGGGTTAAAATTTTTGAACCTTGAAAAATGACTCAGGACGCTCTGAAACGTACACGTAACACTTTCTGGGGCACACTTTTCACCTATAGCACTTCCGTCAACTTCCATTGACTTATATGGGAATTTTCTTTTGGCCATAACTTTTGATCCTCCCGGCTTTCCCCTTAGCACCACCATAAGGTCGACTCTTCAAGCGCAACAACTGTTGCATGGATTGCCATGAAATTTGGTAAAGACATTCTGCCCCCCACAGGATGACCTGGAATAACACTGGTAATCCCTGACTTTTCATCTAGCACCAGTATCAGGTCACAATGCTTGCTGACATTCGGATTTGCCTCAAAGCGCTGCAGTGTCTAAGCAGAGCCTCGCAGAGCCCACTGGAGCATGGCTGTAGATTATATGACTTGTCATTCATGATATTCTTATGGAGACAGTCACTGTCCCCTTGCACGGTGTGAGGTCCCGTTGTTCGAAATGAACATGATCAAGAATGCACTGTTTTAACATCGTATGTGTCTGTGCTGTTGGGACACATGCATGTGTATTTATTGCGCTTGGAAAATAAAGTTGATCCTGAGTCAGATTGAAATATGGTATATCATTGCACATAATGGGATTTAATAACCTTTAATTGACAATCTGTCAAACTCTGGCCACAGAAACATTGCCATCATTTCCCCTGCCTACCACGAGCTTGGCCTTGATACGTAAAGATGCAATAGCATGCCATTTGCCACCTGGAATCAATATGGACACCAATCAAGACAATAGTGTCTCTCCTTAATTATGTGACCATAAAGTGTCTTAATATGCAAGAGCACCTGGATGCTGTTATGGAGATCAGAGCTTCATCAGCGTTTGTTTTTAACTACTGCAGCCCAAACCCATCTAATTGGTGCTTTATTTTGCAGAATGGCGAATGGTGATGGACACACTGGGACATGGGATGTTTTTTTTTTCCTCTCCTATTTCACTGATCAGCTGAGAGTGACAAAAGATAAAAGGGTTTCCTCAGCAGTGGAGAGGCTGCATGCATGACGGTTTTATAATCACAATATGTTTAAGAATTATTTGTTCTAAAATGAAATCACTGAGTCACTCAAAACCAGTGTTTTTCAATAAACATGGCAACATAAATCTATGTTTTATATACTTAATCAGCCTGTTGGGTAGTGCTGTGATGGATTTCAATGAAACACGCTGTTGTTAATCTGACAATCTGAACTAGAGATGACAATGAAGAGCTTTCAGGTGCCCTTCTGAAAGACTGCCTTATAGCTCCCAAAATTTAATGTCATTGCAGCAGAAAAAATGTCTTAAAGACGGTTTGATTTTAATGTTTTGCTGAAAATGAGGAAAATTAAACTACATGCCAAAATAACTCATCCCCCTGATCCAAACGTCTTTCCGTTCAACTAATAATACGCAGCTAATAAAGCACAACCAATTACTTTGCACAGCTGGGCATCTTTTATATGTTCCTTTTTCGATCGTGAGCATTTGATTGCTTGTAAATACACGCCTGATTTATACTTCTTTACAGTGTAAAACGCAGTGGGCCCAATGACAAGAAAGGAATTAATCACATTATTATGCCAATTAAGAAGTTGGTCTGCTCCAGTGAAGGTGGAAAAAAAGCGACAAAAGTGAAGATGTGAGAGTGAGGCCCTCCAGGAAGTTAATGTGAGCCTTTAAATTACATCCATCACTCCCACTCCTCCACACAAATGAGGTTTCACATGCTAGCACTGAAGTGCTGTTTATATATTTAGATTTAAATCCATTGGCCTCTTGTTACATAACACTTTTTCCCTTTGCAAATATGCATTCAGTGTTGAGGGGACTTGGATATTAATCACTGCCTAACATACTATTAATAACAGCGAGTGCTGTTGTTCAGATTTTTGCATTACAAAACGTCCAGTAATCACCTTACAATGAATACAAGACAGTCTAGATAAGGAATGAGAAATTATGTTCCGCTATGATTTTACTTCTTCAATGTGACAGCAGGGACTAGCCTGGGACATGAAGGCTTAAATCTAATCATTTGCAGCCTCACTTTGACTTGCTAACTTTTGCATGGATGTTTCAATTCTTGCTGTAAGATAACTAGGAGTGGAGTATCTTTGCTAACATGAGTCAGTATGATGAGGGGATCTTTGCATCAAAGATCTGGCAGCCTAAATCATCTTACAAAATCAATAACAAATTAGCAATGTCTAATATGAGACACCTCCAACTGATAGAGGGTAGCCTGGAGTTACTGCTGTTTTCACTGACATAAGTTACTGTAATGGGACCCTCTCTCTGTCTCTGTCCCCCTTCTCTCTTTCTCTCTCTTGGCTCCAACAGTGCACAGCAGAGATTATAATTACAGCAATTTGTGAAGATTACTACTGGGGTTAAACGCTTAAAATTAATTTAAAACCAAAAGTAAAACTCAAAATTTAGTTCATGAACTTGACTATGGAGTTGACATTGGACTACAAGACTTAACATAATCTCCCACCTTTGTTTGACCCTCCATATAAAGTTATGGTGCATCTTTATCGGTCGAGTTAATGGACTTAAAGGTTTTTTTTTGTTTTTTTTTCAAGGGCTTATTCCATCATCATTCATTGTGTTTGCGCTCTCCTAAACTGCTTTACACCTCCTCCCTCCCTAAAAGGTGAAAGCAAACTGTAGCCTAAAACCAACATCATCATATTGTTTCACCACAATACTGTAATGCTCACACTGAAAAGAGACCAGCCAACATGCAATTTTCCATTTATCTCTTTGCTGAAACTTGTGTAAACTGTGATTCTATATGTTATTTTTACTTTGAGCTCTATCAGATATTCTGTAAAAACCTCCTCACATCAATCTTTCATGCACAGTTTCAAGTATTTGTGGGATTTTTATAGGTCTGTTATCTACCGGCAGGCATCAGAAATCGTAAATGTGTCAATTCAAGCAGCGGTTCAGGGGGTTAAAAATCTAAAAGTGAAATTGAGTAGCTCTTTTACAAAAGATTATGAATGTGGGCGTTCAAAAAAGTGATAGCTCAGCCTGAAGCCACAGTGCTCTTTTGCTTCACCTACAGAAGATGACTGGCAGCCATGAAAATACAGCAGAAGATAAGCAATGTTTAAAAAAAAAAGAGTATGAAATGGATTTATATACCTGAGCAGTTAAGATAATAGTTTGACTATAATTTTTTAAAGACGTGCATTTTATGCTGTGTACTATTGTGCTGAAAGGAGCATCTTCATCGCTTTGTGGGTGAAACCACTGAAGCTTGCTTTGGCCTTGATGTGTGTAAGAGAGTAGCAAAGTAACAAAATGGTCCATGATGAATTAATTAATGTGTAACACAATCAATATTTCTATGATAGCAAAGATCAGGAAAACAGGTTCCAGGTTATAGCTGTCTGGATGTTTGTTGTCAGCACATCACAGAGTGATCTGCATGCATGCCTGTCAGTGTACTCACAGATGCAGACATTCCGATATTTTATTAGAGAAATTTGCCTGTTCCATTTTCTTCCATAGATTCCATTTGGCTGTAATAACATCGCTGCATGCCTGTGCATTTGCACATATTCTGTATGTGCGCAGCGGCTTGATGTGATAGGCTGTGTACATTTACACACACTCAGAATGTATTTTGTGCCTGTGTGCGTTCGTTTTGACAGGGGCGCTCCTTAAGGCCTTCACATCAAGTGGAACCATTTTGACTGGCCTTGGCTCTAGGGGCCTCAGCGCGACTCCTGAAAGGAATAGAAAGTGTCGAGCGGCTGCGTTTGTGGTGAGGGAAACTGCACCGCCACATGCTCCCTATCTGTTCCTCTTATCCGGCTCAGCAGCCCATACCTCGCCTTAATGAGATGCGGCAACACACACAGGACACATGTAGCACGTCGACTCTAATTACACTAGAATTATATTGGTGGTATTGTGCAATTCAGTCCAAAGGGTTGTTTTTAAAGGGGTTAAAAAAAGTCTGTCATGTCCAATGGCAGAAATAAAAGGAGGCTAACAGCAGCAGAGCACACAGCAGGAACAGCGGTTAAGAAGTGGCATTTGAGCTGTAAGTTGCAGATATTTCCATATACTTCGATTCCTGCTACCACATGACATACTTTGAGAGACAGATACACTGTGTGTCTCTCTTTATCTACATCTTAGATGGCATTTAGAGCATCTGTCTGATGCATTCACTGTGGGGGACTAGATTAAATTCCAACATCAGACACTTCAGAGTTGCAAGAAGTGATATTTTCAGAACGTATAACAAATATCCAACTGCCCTTTGCCACCGAGGGTTGAAATTACCGCTCTGATAACTTCAGTCCTGCTACATGCGGCTAACGCACATAACTTAACTATTTTCTTTCACTATTTTCTCCTCTTGAGTGGCAGTTTAATTGCTGGTCATGTCGGTTCATGTATTCACACACAGCTTGTAACAACAGAAATGGAAGATGGATGGGATGGAAACACTTAAGCCTACTTCAGTTGCTTGTGTCGTATGGAGCCTCTATTATGTCATCTTAATTATTATAGATTGGTTCAGTGTTTAATTATTGTTGATTAAATTATAGATGCATAAAAATAATTAATACTGTAATTAAACACATTTACACTTAATATGCACAATTAAGCTGTTAATAAAACAATTTGTGAAATATTAATTAGAAGTGCGATTTACTATTCATTTCATTATTCTGTCTTTGTCACAAATACATAACTAAATTTGAAAAATGTGTTTTCAAAGTAATACAAATTGGACTTTGTGTTACACCGCTCATTTTCTTTAGCGGCGTTTCACCTGTAAGCTCGCACTCAGCAATGTATTGCACACTGGCTCTGTAGCATCCAATCAGTGGCCATGATCCTAAACAATGACATCAACTTCAGTCTGGTACACTAGCTGCTGTATTCTAAGCACAAGTCCAAAAGTTCGGCATGGCTGAGTTGTAAAATGGAAAATGAATAGAAAAACACAGTATTGCATTTCCACCATGTTGTTTTACTTTGTTTTATTTCCTTCTGCTCATTATGTTGCATCATGTGCTGCATTTCTTGTGATATACTGTGCTGCAACATTCAGCTGTATGACTGATTGCAGATCTGTAACATCTTAGCAGGCTTGCTTTCTGTTGTCTCTCTGGGGCATTATTTAGTGGTGAAGATCTTTTCAAAGTGGGCTCTAAGCAGGTTGATTTTCATGCGGTATGGAAATGAACCCATACAGATGATGAGGGAAAAATGCATTCTTGACAAGCTGTGCATGTTCTTTGGGAAATGGTTAACTGCAATGTGACGTACACATGATGTTTCATAAACTGGATTACATATGCAAATACCTTGGTATTTTCATTTAAATTGCAGTCAAAGCAGTGACAGCTCTAACACAGTCAAGTGATCAAGCGGTCATCATTTTGAAAGGCAGCATTCCTCCACAAGAACACTGTTGCAAAACAATAGCATCCACTGCCATTTTCTAAGTACTTCAAACCAAGCTATAAATAGACTGCTAGGTACACAGCAGCCAAGGCACCTCCACCCCCCCTGGGGAAGCTCACTACATTTGTTCCACCCTGAAGCTACTGTACACCACTTCTACAATTTTCTACTGCTGAGCAATTGTCATCATGTGGGCTTCTTTTTCTCTTAAGATCACTGCAGTTGTGAAATGAAGCATGTCTTTTCAATGTCTACTCCTTTCCCCTCACTCACGGATGTACATTTTGATGATAAAATGATGTAGGGCATGAATTAGTGTGGGATAAATATGGGCTCTTATGAAGTACCGATCATCATTCGACACTAGCCAACTGACAGTTTGGCAGGTGCAGCCAAAGTGCTCTCACTGCCTCCCCTTGAGCTATCCATAGTGGTGACTATGAAATATGGACAGCAGCAAATTGAGATTCATCAGGCACGCCTGCCTTGCTCACTGAAATCTATATTCAATTTTGGAGCATCTGTCATGGCAGTGGCAGGCTGAGGCATGCTGGGATTGAGAATCACTTAAGAGTTCTGAAATTGTACGTGGTGGGGAAAAAAAAGGCTCTGTCTTTCTCTCGGTGTATCTGCCTGCCTCTCCTATTTTTTATGTATTTGCAGGTAAATTCACATGAAAGAATTATTTTTCTGCATGCCAACATGTGTTTAACTTTTTAAAGATCTAATTAATGTGTCTGTTAACAAATGCAGTTCCACCTGCAACTTGCCAGGTAATATCAAAAGAACCCATCGACTTCAACATTCAGTGAAATAATTAGTGTGTTCTCTTTGCGTTCATCAGCTTTACGCAACTTTGTCACCACTGAGAGATTCCTGACAGCATCTCTAAACCACTCGTAATGCAGCAGCTAACTACACTATGCTGACATGTAGGAGACTAAAGTGACAACCTGCGAATACAACATAAGCTCCAGCAGCTATACAGTTTGTGGCTTAATCTTGAATTTTTCCCATTTTCACTCACTGAAAATATCTAAAGTGACACATTTTCATCTATTTTGCGACACAAAAAAAGCATTTTCTATCACATGTGACAGCAAGCATGCACGAATAAGGCGACAGGGAAGAAGAGAGCGTGAAATCCTTCCTTCGATGGCAATGGTCAGACTCAATTTTCTTTTTTCTCATGCTTATAAGAGTTTATGATTAAAAGGAAGCAATTGGCTAATTATCTACAGAGAAGAGGAGCAGAGAGGTCAAGGTTTTATCTGCAGGGCTGGTTCCTGCTCTCCGCAGAGTGGGTCAACGTGAGCTAAGAATTCTCATTTACAGACCATTAAACTTGTATTGAGAACCTGTCAGTGGGCGGGCAGGTAGAGCTCAGTGTCTTCCTCGAGGCCACTGACATGAGACTGAATCTGTGGCTTTTCAGCTAAGAACCTGTGCTCTTACTACCTGGCTCCCTTGAGTCCACAAACTCCTTGTTTTGATGATTCAGTAGGGAGAAAGGCGGTGGAAGCTGTTGTGCTCATCCGCTGACCTCATGTGCTTTATTCAACGGCTCAAAACCTCAGCTCACTTTCTCTGTGAGACTGCCATTTGCTATGTTACGACCCTGATGTTGTTTGCAAATTCGGGGTTTCAGAGAGCACATTTTTGGTATAAAATGTCTGATTCAAAGGAACCCACAGTTAGACATCTATATTCATTCAATTACACTTTTACCTCAGCTTAAGGGAAGGTCAAACTTACTAACACGTTGCTCTTCAGCTTTAATATGTCTACCGATAAATAAATATATATGTTATTAACCTGTTAGCGTTAACAGGTTAATAACGAAAGGAAGGAAGCCAAAGATACATAATGATATCTGAGCTATTTGAAACAATATAACATGCAGGTTTAAGTCTGCTGAGCCAATTCAGTGAGTGAGGCCCTCCATCTGTTATTGTTTAAATGTGAAATGGCTTCCATCTTTAAGGCTTGTCGTCAGCCTGTCACTAGCCACAGAGAATGCATAATGGCACCAGTAAAGCTCTTTATTAGTCCATGGTGAACAATGAGCCGTGTCAGCTGATAGGAGACTCCCCTTCTCCTTCCCAAACAGTGGAATCCAAGAAGTGAAAATCAATAGAAATGCTTCATTTGGTTTATGTGTAGCACTGAACACACCACGGTAGAAATAGATTGTTTTCACCCCCCGTTATGTTAGCACATTTCCACCCACAGACGTGCCACTCATTGTCTCCATGGGCTTGTTATTTAGGCCAAGTCCAAACTATCAGAAAAAAGAAGTGTTTTGATTTGCATATTTCATATTATGCATGCAACAATTTCCATCCCATTCTTCAAACAATTAGAAGATTAATACTCAGGACACAAGTCAACTGATAAGCATGTTCATAAATTTCATATTTCAGTAGCCAAGCCTGCAGGTTTTACAGAACATTAATTGCGGTGTGTCAGTCAAAAAACAAGCATGGCAATGACAGATGCTACACTGATGCTTGTTTTTCCGCCAACAGCTTATTTTAACAAATGACACAACTGCAAAGTGCGGTTCTTATCACTGCCAGGCAATGTCATGCCACATCCAATCTCGCGAAACACCTTGCACTCTCTGTCACTCATCTCTCCTTCAAAGGTGCGACAATGCATGGCTGAAACACCTGACCGCAGAAACAAATGGAAACACAGTGTTCCCGGCAGAAACACAGGAGGAGGAAAAGTCATTCTACAGACAGAACAGAAAGAAAATGTAATGAAAGACAATTTTAACTGTAGAGAAAGAATAGAGAAATCGGTCTGACAACACTCATCATTAATCTGTCTTTAACTGAAGCCACAGCACAGATCAATCATAAATGTGCAGACACGCCTAACTGTTAATAACAAAGACAACAATTTTTCTAGTGTGTGTGTGCATCTGTCTGTGTGTGTGTGTTTCACATAATCCCTCGCTTGTTGACAAGTTCATGGTGGCAGGTTTATGAAACCGCGTGTGTGTGTGTGTGTGTGTGTGTGCGCGCTATCTGTCTACAGTATATGGAGATGATTTCATCGTCAACGTGTGGAAGATAATCAAACCATCACTTATGAACTTTGGAGAGATCAATCACTTGACTGTTACGCATGTTAAGGCATGGGACAGGTCAAAGAATATGTCTGAAGCAATTACCCAGGAGGAAGAGAAGCTCCTGCACCACTCAGAGTCCCTCATTCAGTATGCATGCACTGCATCGAAGAAAGCTGGAGGTATTTCTGGTATAACTTATTTATTTCCTAAGTGACTTTGTGGGGCTACAATACTGACAAGCTTCTACATCATGTGTTGATCTTTCAAATCATTTGCTACGGTGCTTCAGGCGTCGTTAAAATTTGGCTAAATCTGCACGAACAGGTACGTTATCAAAGAGATTTGAACTGGTTTCTGATCAAAGAAGCAATAACGTGGCTACAGCAGAAAAGATAACATGCTGTATTTTTCAGAGGGCAAGACCAACACTTAGCAATGAGACGTGACCTTTAAGGAAGATGATTGGCTCTGTCTACGCTTATAGCTGTTTGTGATAATCTTGCGTGAAGAATAAAATAGTAATGAAATATCATTAAACTCAAACTGCACAGGCTCTACTGTATCACTTTGTTTACTTTGCTGTGGTATAATCTATTGAAAGCCACTGTCTACAACCACTTCCACTGCTAGGCTGTGACTGTAAATGAAGGAAAAAACATTATGCCGCTATCTCTTTACTGTTCTCCTCTTGCTCAAATGACTGCTCCGGGATCAGTGCAGTCCCCGAGCAGAAGAGAACTGAAAAAGGTCACAACGAGGGAATGAGAGAATGGCGCGAGCCAAAGAAGCTACATTACTCCATTCGGCGGTCTGCTCAGAGATTGAGTTACAAGGGTACATTACTGTCTCCCAGAGCTACCCTGGTTGTGAGGTTTATGTCCCCACATCTGGCTGAAAATGGCTTTTCTTTTTTGTCACAAAGCAGCAAGGATATGCCGGCTTTGTCTCCAAGAACACAACACAGAGCCTCACACATAAATATGATTTACCAGGAATGCGGTATGTTTTATAAACTATACATCTGTCTGGATTTTATGGCTAACTCTGTCTGTAATGGAGACAAATACAGTGGAGGGTGTAAGCGGGAAACACTCACGACCACAGTGCACAGTGTCCCCTCAGGGATGTAGATCCCAATCCAATGCAATAACTACCTCTATGTTTTCATTTGCCAGCATTAAATAAACCACTTAAATAGAATTTTGTACTGTAAACAGTCTAGCAGCAAGTCAATAACTTTGGAATGTGAACCAAAGACCGCGCAAAACCAGCTGGGCTCCTGTAAGCGCCTGGAAAAGCACTTTTAGCAGTCCCGAAGTGAATGTAAACCGTCCCTAAAAATCAAAAGATTGTTTCTTTACTTTGTTATTATCAGCTATAATTGTTAGCTATTAGTGAACACTTTGTTATCAATAACAGCTATACACACTTTTTGTTATCAAAGTACAAGTAGCTCAGCAGTGTACTTCAGTACAGAAGTGGCGTAAATATGTGTGGTTATTTTGAAATTATTTACTGTAAACTTGCTGTGAGTAACATTAGACTGCAGTTCACTGGTGAAGGTTTCATGTTCCTCTGGACAGAAACTCTCAGTCCTGCTGTGTGTCAGCTCCATTAGCCGTTACCTCTAAGCTCTTTTAGCTCTATTAGCTGTTAGCTCTGTTAGCACTATGAGCTCAATTAGCTGTTACTTCCATTGGCCATACTCCCACCCATGTGGCAGCTAACAGCTAACTAGCTCTCCTGCCGATTTTAACACAGATATGTTCATAATGTGGCATTATCGAGGAAAAAATAGGATGCCCCCCCAGGCGATAGAGGGTTTATTGCCTCCTTTCAGAGTTGCAGGGCATGTACTGAGCAACACCACTGCTAACCAAAACATCATGGACATCATCAACAATCAGACTGACTGACATAAAAGACGAGAATAATATGTGATAGTGATTATACAGTAGTAACAGCATTCAGGACTCATATCAGTTTGTCTTTTACCAAGTTATACAAAGAAGATCTCTGTTTGTCCCAGACACATTTTCTGTTGTCCCCAGGACGGCGTTAGTCTTAAGTCCAAATGGGAAAGTAGTCCAATCAACCCACTGTCTTCCTAAAAAGGTAGAATCAATGTGTGCATTTTCCTGTGCAGGAACCTTAAAACAAGTTAATTTACTTTAGAGTTTCAAGAAGAGAGGGATTAGGCCTCCCACATCAACTGATGATGAGCTGAATGCTCCAATTCTTTTGAACGCTCTTTTCACTCTACAGTGATATAAGAAGCAAACACATAGATATGCTTCTAGTGTAGTCTTTACACCCACCTCCTCTCTTTACATTAAAGACAACATGGAGATGGCAGGAGGCAAAAAAAAAAAAAAAAAAGCTCCTTTTTAATTTCCCTCCTTTGCCACAGTGGTGTTATTCAGCAGCAAATGGTGTCGGAAGGTTAACGTTGATTTAATCAGCAATTAATTTTAAGCTTCTGTCTTAAACATAATAAAAGATTAAAATCATATTCCATTGCACTTAACTGAGTGGAGATATCGAAGTACACAGAGGGAAGGCAGTGGAAAGAGGAGTTTATTTGTTCCCCGCATTGCCAGAAGTCAGGCATCTGGTTAATTGGCTCAGCATTCTCCGAAGCACTAAGCACTAAGTGCACTAATGATGTCAGTCTGGATCTCTACAAAGGTACATGTGAGCGCTGACAAATCAGAAACACTTAACTAGCGCAATAAAATGTGCAGTTTAGTAGTGCGTCTTCGTGGCAGCAGTTTACCCATATTACAACTTACACAACAACCAATGAAAAAACAGGGCGCAAGGACAACAAGACCGCATGCTGTGCAAAGGAGCAAAACACAAGATGGATGCTACATACATGAAAGCATGATATCACACCGTACAATGGTGTGCTGTTAGAAAAGGGTCAGCTATTGTGGACATACGGTATGGATTCCCACAAATTTCATGGCCAGCTCATGGATTATACATTGTTTTGCTGCTTGTTAAAGCAGCTAGCCCACCAATTACAGAAGTGTGCACTGACAACACAAGAGTCTCATTTATTATCTATAGAAAGATTCTAACAATGCATGTCAGCAACAGCTCACCCACTCGTCACCGATTCCCCATGAGATTCTACATGTATGGTAGCAACTGCTTCACCTGCCCACCCCATCACTATTCCAACATGGATGAGGGGGGGGTCACTCTGAATCCATTACCACACTGCATTCGTTAGGATCTATTCCACTGTGACTCCTTCACATGAAGCACCAGCATTATTTGACCTGGTAAAAATGAGAATTAAATAGGCCTTAACCTGACTGTATGTGATTGTAATACATACATGCTGAATTTGTGAGGTCACATCAGTGTATTTACTACTTCATTGTATGTCCTCTTTAGGCCTGGTGAAGCCTGTTTAAAATGACTGTATTTTAACATGGTGAAATGTGGCAACAAACATGACAATGCATCAACAAATGCAAATGCAAAAAAGACCGCTAGCAAGCAAGCGTGGGCATAAACAATGAAGATTTAAAATATTTAAAAAATCAATTTTGCAAATGTTTTATGAGGAAGGAAATGCATGTTTGTTAGACCTCACAGACACAGATAATGTATTTTGGTGAGAAACACTGAATGTCAACATTTGTGTTTGTCTTCCAGGGCCCCTTTAATGGATTCCAGTTCAAGTCGGATTATGGTTTGATGACACACATCATTGACCAAATATTTTGAGATGTTCCAAACATGAACAACTTTGCAAATCACACAAAATATGTTATTCAAGCTATTGGGATCAAAGTATTAGCACATAAAGAAATGAAACAGTGGCAAATATTTCAAACTCGCTGCAGCGTATTTCTGTCCAGCAGTGCGTAGACTGCATCTGTCCTGCCCTCACACTGTAAAGACTGAAAACAATTACTGTGCTCATAGACTGTCAGAGAGCGCAGAACTGGCCCTCTAGGTCAGTAAGTGTGGAGACTCCTGCTCAACATTAGAGAGCGGCTACCCGATTAGGTACACAAGAAAACCACAAGCTTTACAATGCCAGAGTCTAAGGTCCCGACATGCAGCTCTCCTTTCAATGCAGGACCAAACACACAGCAGATAAATCACACAAGATCAGATGACCTACCTGACTCCCCCGTTAGTTTGACCTTGCTCCTAACAGCTACTCCTCTTCAAAGGCTGCTGTTTAGTGCCGCGCTAACTACACTACCTCTCTCGGGAGTTGTAGCTATATACCACTTTGTAATGTCTCGCTCCTCAGACCTAAGCTTTCCCTAAATTGCTACATAACCGACCCCCGGAATGGAGCATGTCACAACTTAAACCAAAATAGGAACAAATTCGTACAAACCCACGAGCCGCTCCAACATCCCACGCATCTTGTTACACTGCTCATGAGGATTTTTTTTCCATACAGCACATTAAGAGACAATCAATTTGTCAATGAGCAGCAGAGAGGGGAGGGGGTGTCATGGAGCATGGCATGGGGGTGGCGGTGGAGTGTTGCACTTTGGGTATCAGGTGTCTCCTGCACTTTTCTAGGGAGATGGTAATGCCAGTGTGTGGGGCCTGCGTGCAAATTAAATGGAGAGACAGAAAAATGCATTATTGATCAGGCTGATGCCAAAGTGTCTCGCTCACAGCACGGGATCAGGTTTAGGTACAGGGTAATTAATCCACAGGCCTGAATAAAAGCTGAGGAACTGATCTGCACCCCCCCCAAGAATGTCTTTGCCTCTCTCTTTGTTCAAATGTCTACTTCATTCAATGCCGAGAAAAATAGGTCGCTACCTTGTAGGCAAAACCGGTGCAAGGCACCACTGGGATAGCTAGAACACACACACCGTTTCCTCTGCATAAACACTCACTGACACACACACAGAAACAGAATGGGAGGACAGAGACAGAGCATAACCGAGCACCTGGGTGTTTTCTTTTTCTGCCATGACGAGCATAACAGGTGTCAGTTTGTTTCTATCTATGTCATGTACTGTAATTACACACTGCAACATGTTAATGCAGAACTAAAAAAAAATTCTTTTTAATGTACGTACGTTCACCTGCGTCCACCTGCTGAATCCTTACTTTCTTTTGGTCTGGCTAAAGTCGCTGACTTCGACGGAACATGTGTGCGTGAAGGTCGCCATAGAGAGTCATCAGCTGACTCTGCAGGTCAGCTCCTGGGAGAATTTTAGCATCTTTCGGTGTTAAAGGGTGTGCAATGTCAAGTAACACGTCAGACAACTTTTTTTGCTGCTTGATACAAAAGGAAAACTTGCATGGTTCCAATTTCTGTCTGATACAACGTAATTTTCTCTGCTTTAATGGTTCTTGGATACACAGTGGAGTCACATTCAGGCTTGGCATGCACAGCGAACTTTCGGTGCATCTCAGAGCCTTCGATGTTTTTTGGTCAGTAGAGGAGACGAAAGCCAGTTTTATCCTGACTATCAGATCACATTGTGAAGTCTGCGTCGATATAGCCAACTTGTGGTAAAACATACAGTGTCTGTGTCAGGAGGAGGAATAATCAGGTGGATGTGTGTATTTCCTAGACGGAGTTTCTCCAGGAGTTGCCAGTTGGCAGAGCAAAGGCCGACTCTGCAAACAGACAGACTGACTGACTAATCAATGTTACCATGAGCGTATTGTTATGGCTTCACAATGTAGGAAGGAAAACAAGGCTCAGGGCACGAGGCCGTAACATATAACATAACGTATGACACTCAGAAAAAAGGTGTGAAAAACCCACAAGCTTTCTTAGTACCCATGTCAACAGTGATGGTAATATAATAATAATAATAATAATAACAATAACAATAAGAACTCAGACTTTTGAGTTGTCTTTTTGTTGCTGTCGTGAACTGAATTTATACTGAACTTTTTGGTGTCGTTGGGAAAACAAAACATACTTGTTTTGTATGGCTTGAGGGAGCTATTTTGTCACTCTGTCCGGCACCCAAAAGTGTCCAACTTGCCACAAAAAAGTTCTATAATTGTTAATTCTTTCCAAATAGGGCAATTCAAGTATTCAAATTCCTGTATTTTTTTCTTAATATATATGGCAGAAAAAACAAATATCACAATGTCAGTTTTTTCCAGTATCACGCAGGCCCAGTTTTGAGTCACTCTCCTTGCTCTCACCAGTGTTATTTCAAGAAGCAGGAAGCAGCTGCTGTCAACAAAGAAAGCACACTACCTGGCCACCAAAGTTGGCGACTAGTTGGTGAACGCCGTGGAGCATTTAGTGTCTGCAGAGCCAGATATTTCCCTCAGGAGTTGGTGGAGACAAAACAAAGTGAACAGCAGAGTGAATATTGGATTTTCATTCATCGAATGGACAAAGAAGGAACTCCAATGTTTGCAAGCATCTGCTGGATGTGTCTGCTGTGCACAAGTGGTAACACTGTTGCCTCACAGCTAGAAGGTCCCCAGTTCAAATCCCGTGTCCTCCACCATGCCTTCGGTGCCTGCTGCTCGAGGAAAAAGGGGGCCTTTCTGTGTGGAGTTTGCATGTTCTCCCTGTGTTCATCCAGGGTTTCCTCCTTATATAACCCCCACTAAAAACAAGCAAGAAGATCACCACCTGACCAATGGTGACACTGTCAGCAGGCAGCTGGCAGCCCACCGCTCCTGGTCTGGCGTGGAGGATCGACAGACCGGGGATGGGTCAAATGCGGAGAATTAATTTCACAAAAAAAGCATGCCGTGTGCATGTAATGGGTGTGGTGCATGTATATGTAATGCTTCTTCTTCTTGTTCTTCTTGTATTAATATGTCAGTATTGTGTTCACAGCTTCAGTTAATGCAGGTTTAAAGGTTTCTGTCTTGCCTGAATAGTGATGGAGGCATTATTTTTCCTGACTTCTGCTTAGTTAT
Organism: Chaetodon trifascialis; assembly: GCF_039877785.1. Lineage (NCBI taxonomy): Eukaryota > Metazoa > Chordata > Actinopteri > Chaetodontiformes > Chaetodontidae > Chaetodon > Chaetodon trifascialis. Next base: position 24,544,027 of record NC_092060.1, read on the forward strand.
CTTAAAGCTGCATTCCCTCCTCGGCTGTGTGACGCTGCCTCCAAATTTCTGCACCAGATGATTTTTAAAAATGTTTTGAAACGGGCTGTGCAGAAACAGCATGCAGCCACAGGCAGAGAACATGGAACATGAGATAACAGGAGGCTCAGAGAAGTCATGTCCTACATCAACACAATGAACTGATGGGCTACGTTACCTGCAGACCTCGTGTAACATACTTTTCTAAGTTGTGCGTAAAGTTGTGACGTCCCTCTTGTTCTGTGTTTGGTACTGTTGTCCCTTGAGGCCTGACATACAGGCAGAAAGATACAGCAAGCCCCAAGGGACAACAGTGCCAAACACAAAATACAAGGAACTGACAACATTAAGTTGAAATTTACAAACGAGCATTACGCAGATTTTCATCCAGCGGGAAAACACAACCGAAGCACACGAGACGCACAAAGGAGCACAACAAACACAGCAATGTGCTTCTGGCTTTAACCACAGAGGCGAAATGCTGCACACACATTGTGAAGAGTTTCTATAAACTGAGCTGAAGCAGCGGCACGAGCACACAGCCTTACACAACACCAGGCGCAGCACGAAGAGTGAGTCTTGCTTTGAGAGTCGTGAAAGGGAACAGAGTGGAATGTTTTTACACTCCAAAGCAAATGTGTACGGGAAAAACTCATGCGCTAAGCAGATTACGCTGGAGTCAAAGGTCTGTACTGAAATGAAGAAAGTAATGATTTATTTTAAGCTCTGAACTGTACAAACAACCTCATTTTCTATTTACATGTTATTTAGTGCATTTCTATACATTCTGTGACATTTAAACGTGAGCAGGTAGAACTGCTAAACTAAAATAACTTATGATTGAGGTAATGTGGCTTGTGCATTATATTTGCAACTACTGGATTACCACAATCTACAAATCAATGACAACAGTGCAGTTAGAAGCATATTTTGTCAGATTTTTTTCTCAAACACAAGTCTTTACACCAGAAACACACATTGGTGTTGTTCTTCCATGCTTCCTATGCAAAACACTGTTGTTTAAATGTAAATATTTGGTATGGTTTTAATATTTCGCTTTTTGCATTTCAGTAACTATATGAAGGTTCTGTTCAGCATTGCCATTCGAGAAATTGTCAAAAGTCTATTTATGCCAGCTGCCAAAGTTGGTCATTTGAATTCAGCATTTGACTGCAAGTTTTAGTATGAATAGATAAAAATAGATCAAACAGTGTCACTGGGGAAGACATATCATCATTAAAGTAATAGGTGGCGCGTGAATAGAAGGTTTAACACCGCTCCTCAACATCTGCCATGATAATGGCCTCACTTATGAAAATGGAAAAACATAATTATTCCTTTTTTATCTCCAAAACAATTGACTGGAGAAGCAGTTCTGAATACCTATCGTCACACTGATTTGCCATTTCAATTATTCTGAACCAAAATGAGCTGAAACAAACACACAGACACACAGACACACAGACACACAGACACACACACACACACACACACACACACACACACACACACACACACACACACACACACACACACACACACACACACACACACACAAAAAAAGCCCAATTCTGTCAGACAAGATCACCTGTATTTCCTCTGACTTAAAGGTCCAGAGTGGAGGATTCAGGGGGTCTGTTGGCAGAACTGGATTAGAACACTTATAAGTATGTTTAGACTAGTGTATAATCACCTGAAAGTAAGAATCATTGTGCTTTCAAATTTACGTTCGCCATAGTTTTCCACCATGTTTCTACGGTGGCCCAGAACGGACAAATCAAACACTGGTTCTGGAAATCACCGTTCATGTTTTTCACGTTTTAGCAGCCACCGTAGGGGAGGGTGAGGCGAGGGGTGCTCAGCTGGTTGAAATCTGGAAACTGCAATGGCAACAGTGAGTGAGGTCTGTCATATGCGATTTCCGGTGCTTGCAATTGAAACACTGTGGTAAAAGGCCCTCAAACTACAGCACTTCTTCACAGTCGAACACAAAGGTGACGCTTGAATAGAATAAATTAGCATTCCATTATTTTCCTTGTAGATGCTAAAATGGAGAAATCTGTGGCAAATGGACATCTTGATACACTTACAGGTTATAATATGAGCAAGATCATTTCCATTAGCTAGGTTGGTCCTCATCCATCAATCACTACAATATGTGTGGGCTGCTGCTCAGTATCTCTGCCTCTCTGAACGCTCAGCACCCACATCCCGCATCTCTGCCAAGCACGTTCTTGTATTTTAAGTCTCTAGTGCTTTTACAAAGGCAGACACTTTCTTGTGTATTGCAGCCATAGTCATGCAAAAAAATTCTTTGTGGATGTAATGCGCTCTATTAAAATAATCTCTTTCAAGTCTTTCTTTAACACACATTCTAAGAAGCACACAAACCACACAAAACCATCCACCTCAGAAAGTACTTTTTTTTTTTTCCCAGGAGAACTGATCCATCCATCTTTCAGCATGTCACCCAATTAAAGCTTTTTGGCCATGATGAAATGAACCAATTAAGCAGTGCACTTCTGCTTGGGCAGAGATGCATCTCTTAATGGGTGAGACTCGCTCACAAGAATGCCATGTCCTCTCCACCTCATTATCATGCCGCTATTAGCCATCACTCATATCAACTAGGGCTCACACTTAGACACAGAAAATGGGTGTTCATCCATGTGCTTTGGTGAATCATAATGCACTAACACTCTAGTAACTGGAACACAACAGGAAACAATCGGCTACTTTCACTCTATAAAGCTGGAGAGTAATGGTTAAAATTAGATCGTATGGGTTTAAGGGCATAAAAGACCATACTTGAACCTGGGAAGTAAGTGTATGAAAGGGACAGTGATTCTGGTGATTCTACAGTGAGTAATACATGTTTTTTATTCCCACTATACATGACATTTAGTTTGACAGTCTCACTATTAACAGCAATCCCTCTTGAGCCTCGGTTCTTCATCTAGCAGACATTATAAAATCGTGTAAACTAATGAGAATTCTTCCGGGTATCATGCAGCATCACGCACTATAAGACTCCAAGGACATTAACTTTGTTTAGATAGAATACTAATGATACTTCAGGGGTTTAGATTTTGTTCTACCTGCCAGGATAACAGAGAGTCTATATTAGGACCGTATAAAGATTGTCTCGCATGTAATGATTGCTGTAATAGCAGCAAGCCATGATTTCACTTCAAACTGGAATATTGTCTGAAATTTTGAAATCATCGAACATAAAGTTTGCATCGAGAGAGCCTGGAAACTTAAAATGCCTCAAAATGCAAATGAATACTGAGAGAAATCTCACACTCGTAATAGAATAGGAGGCTTGTAATGCAAACTTCTTACAGTGCATTCACATAACATAATGAGAGGGGCTGAAAATTAATGGGAAAATATTGCTGCACATCAGATTGCCAATAATGTGGCACTAGGATAATGTCAGCTCAGTTTCAGCTCAATCAGCTTTGCCCATGTCAGATGAAATGCAGGATGTGAGCTGGAACTCATCTCTCCTTTTTGGGAAAAAAGGGACACTTCATGTTCTCACCCTCCCATTTCCTCCTGATTTGCACCACCTCTGATTTCCACCTCTCCCACTGATCACTTTGAAAATCCTTTTTTTCTTTGGAATAAAAAAAAGACACCTTTCCTCATTTCCTTATCAGTTTCTAAGCAGTTCTTGATCATTACTCTTGTGATACATGAGTGCACCTTTACATCTATTGCCAGACTACTTGTCCTGGTTTTATCTTCATGCTTCATACAGTGACCTGTTTGTGATATTGGTGATCAAAGATAATTTCAGAAAAATCTGTGTTATTTTTCTTTTTTATGGGGTTTATCTCAACTAAAACTCTCTCTTACAATCGTGCAGTGAAATCCAGAACATGAATAAAACATTATGTGATAATTTGATAATCCTTTTTGCCTTTTAAAAACAGGACAAAGCCAATATATTCAATGTCTGACCCCATCAGCTTCATTGGTTTTTGTTAATGTCTGCTTATTCTGAATTTGATGCAGCAACACATTTCAAACCAGTTGGTATCTGGGTTTTACTGTCACATGAGAAAACGAAGCTGAAATCACAGCATCTCCAGTAAGTTTCATTTGCATCTCCATTTAGCCACATTCCTTAATAATTTAAAGAAAGTGCTTTCTAAAACTCATATACTGCAACAGTTTACATTTTGTTTACTCACTGCCTTGACCACAGAAGCACTACATTATCCATAATTTGCAGCGTATGCATGATTGCCCTATAAATATTTGATTAGAGAGGGTTGAATCGTGGCCTTAAGATTCAGAATGCACTGTAAACACATCTTTTTGCAGATGAAAAAGAAATCACTTTTCCATGTTTTTGTGCAAAACAGGATGCGTCACGTTACACTTGAAACATCTAAAAGCTAACAACAGTGAAGCGTGCAGCTGTGCGTACCACAGTAGTTTAGTGAAGTACAATGCAGCACTAAATAAAAGCAGCAATCAAAATATCCTCAACAGCATCATCACATCCATCTCCGTTTGGTATTTTTTTGTTCTGTGGCAATAATTAATGGGTGTTGCTCTTCTGTCATTCATTTGGAGTTTCCTGAAATCACTGGTCGAGGCAGTGTTATCACAAATTAAGACTCTACAGTAAAATGATGAGAAACACATTACAGAATTGACTTGTGAATCTTTGAAATAGAATTAAAAAGCCAAAAATCTGACGTCCTCCACTTGATGCCTTCTTTGTGTCTCTCTCGTTCTCTTGGTGTATTCAGAGCCTGCATGGCTAAAATTAGCAGACACCCCTCCCAGCCCCTTGCATCTGACCCCCTGGATGTAGCCAGTGTGGAAAAAGACATGAAGGGAGACGAGGATACCTGCCTCTCCACTCCCCTTTCATTGATTCCTCACCATAAAAAAACACTAGAACAATATCTCAATAAAGCGCACATTCAAACCTACGACTCTTTCAACAGGTGGATAAAACCAAGCAGAATAAAAACAAGCTCTTGGTTCCACAGAGATAAATCCTCCTCCTCATTTATGATTAAAATGTATGGTTTTCATGTTGTTCACAGCTGACATTTATTCACCGGAGTGAAAATACCCCCCCAGCTTCCTGTTTGCTGTCTCTCCACAGGCCAGCTCTGAGGACTCTTTTGTAAAGGCTTCTTTCCTTTTTTTTTCTCCTCATAAAATAAATGGTCACATGCCTTTTAGCTCTCATTTCATTTTCCCGCCAGATGGCAGGTTGGAGACAGACACTTTACACGGGGTACACGGTGACGTGCTCATCAATCCATCAGGCTCATTTCAATGTTAATGGGGAAAGCATTACTTAATTTGTCTCTGATGAGGACGTACTTAAAACGCTGACATTGTGTTTCTCATTATATCGTCAAAGAGACATGGGCTTAGGTCACAAAAATGATGGGTCTTTTAGAAAATACAGGATATTTGGGCTTATTATTTGGCAATCAATCATTTTGGAGACGAAGGGATATTTTTCAAATCAAGGCATAAAAGATCTGAACCTCGCTTTTTCACATGAGAAGCCCGTCACGCTTTGAGAGGATAAATAAGTCCCTGCAGAAACGAATAAAAGGTGATATGTGTGAATATGTATGTGTATGTTGCTCTCCCTTAAGTCTTTTTTCCCCCCATTAAAGGGTTTTCCTTATCAAAGTGAGGGCTGTAGGATGCCGTATGCTGTTTATACTGTAAAGCTCTGCATATATGTGTATTATGTTTGAGTTATATAATGAATCAGGGCTGAATGCAAATCAAAACACTGTGTGGAAACGGGGATTTTCTGTTGACAGTAACTTTCCTTTCTAAGATCACGCTGACTTGGATGTCAAAGTGGAGAGATTTCTAATAAAGTAAAGTAAACTGAAGAATAAAACCACCAAACAAATTAACAATAGAAACTTAGATTCTCAATGTTTCCAAGGCTTCATCTGTATGTGTGAGGCCTGTTTCAGGGTCAAGGCATCCTATTCATGCATTAATCTCGATATCATTTTCACTTCCAGAGACATGACTGATATCTAAATGTGTGCTCAGAGAGACAAAGTAATCACCAAACACATCTGCATGACTACAGTGTTGTCAAATTCGACAAAAACACCTTTGTTTGACCTCTGACCTTAACATGGGAAGGAAGCTGGGAGACAAAATGCGTAATGTCCTTTCCACATTCATGACACATGCATACAAACTGCTTCGAATGAACACAACGCATTAACTATTCATACTTTGAAAACAGCGTATGACCTTGAAACAAACAGCTTCAGTCATCCATTTTGAAATCTAGCCTCCCTTTCACCTATTGCGCATATATTTGTACACGAGAGCCGTAACTTTGTATGCATTACATTTATAGCCAATGTACTGTGAGCCCCATGCACATTCATATAATGTGTCCAAAAGGAATAAACTGATTATTATGTTTGTTAACCATGGCACCATATGTAGCAGCCCATGAATGGAAGAGCTATGGTGGCTTTTCTGAGGCATTTCGCTTCAGTCATAATGCTGAAACAGGGTAATTAAAACTTCCTTCCCTCCAAGACACAAATGTATGCACATCAGCAGACAAGTCGGAGCACGTAGCCTCTCAGAAGCGGCACACCTGGAGACGGTCGTGATTCAGTCTTCTTGCTCAAGGGCATTTCATAAGAGATGGCTATATTTCGGATCAAACCTGTGACATTCCAATCAGGAGATGGTTCTGCTAAGCACCCAGCTATACATGCCTGCTGCCCCCGTGTGATTAATCAAAAATATTTGACACATACAGGTTATTCAATTATCCCTCATGCCAGTGAGCAGGGGAAGTTTCCAGGACCCCTAGGGCGGAGAAGTTCTTGCTTCAAGGATTCAAAAGCAACCAGAAGTGCAGTTAAATAGGCCAGCACAACAGCTGGCTTTTCTCAGCAGAGATTTGAATAAATATTTGATGATGGTATAGTATCTGGGATAACACACACATACTTTGGCAGTATTGCATGGTTTTGCCATCACAATAGCTATTGTGTGAGGCAAACAAAGATGCGTACACATTAGCACATATCTTGGTAGAGCTGGTGTGTCCTGGAAACGCCTTTGAATGGGGTGCGGGACGTTCGCAGCTAGAGCATACGCCAGTGCATCTGGGCTCTAACATCTGGAAGCGATTCTGTTGAAAGTGGGCAACAAACGTTCAATGTTTTCACCTGAATTAACATAAAGTGATGCATTTAGTGGTGCCAGAGCTGTGAGACTGGTGTAAAACAAAAGTAGCATACGGTCTTTGATGGATGCTTCCATTTAAAGAACCTTACAGCCCCACCAGTGCAATTTTTTATAACATGGCTGACCTCTGCTGTAAATCAACCCCTAATTTCCACCTACTGAGTTATACAGGAGCACAATTTGCACCCCAATTTCTTGCATGAGTGAGTTACAGTAAATTTCTTCAGTAAGCTCTGTTGGTTTGTCTTTTTTCTGATGGGCGAGGCGCTTTATTGTTAACCATTATCTGGTTATGTGAATCTCAACAGCCTCAACACATTCTCAACATAGAATTTGAGTTTAATTATGGGTCAATCATGTATCCATCCCTGGTGCTATGCACTATTTTAGATACAAGTGTAAACCAAATACTGCGAATAGCCTTTAAAGCATTTTGCATCAAGATAAAACAGTTACGAATTGATGTAGATTATATTTAGAGCATAATGTGATCTCTATGCATGTATTCATTCAAGGTTAGCTTTGAAACACTTTTCGATGCACTAATCATAACTGCTGAAATATTACTTTTTCTAAATGAGCAAAGACGAATCTGGCAGCATAACGATGACGATGGACCGCTTCTGTTTTGTGTTACATCACAATCATTGATAGATCAAAATCTGGATTTGGTGCTTGTTGCTGTGTATATCAGTGAAAACAAGATGGGCTAGTGCCTGTCATCCACTGAGGTGCAGAAGAACAGAAGGAGAATAAGAAGAAAAGCAGCAGTTTTCTCCCATTAATCTTCCCATACTCGCTCATCCTAATGTCTTGAGGCTTTCTCATGAGTTCAAATAATATTGCTTATTAAATTGTCCCACAGTGGCTTTCTATACAACAATGCAACATGTATTAAGAATACTTCAGAAGACTAGAAGCAAAACAAATGCTCAGACAGCATCAACAGATCTTTAAGTAATTAACTGTTTAACTGGAATTGACTGCATTTATGTTTGTATTACTGTTCATATTTATATTAATGCAGATTATACAGCATGTGATGACTATGTCAATGCTCACATAATGTGATATGTTATAATTCAGATGTAAGAGACAGGGAGCATCCCCTTCTCCATCCCTGTGGAAGGACTTCATGCTCTCTTGCAATGATGGATGCGACTGACTGCGAACTGCCTCCTTTGCCATTTAATGGTTTGTAATCAGTGATGTCGCGCTGCAACTTTATCATCTGCAACAGTGAGGATGTGCCTCACCTGTTGTATTTCTCTCTCATTACTCATGCAAATATACATAATGATTACAAATGGATAGTGACACAATGCCTCCCAGTTAATTGGATGTAGAAGCGGAAACCATTATGGCCCCGCTTTTCTTGCTCCTCCTTTGAAGGGGGCTCACTGTGAAGTATGGGCATGCAGGGTGGGTGTCAAAGTCGTTATGTATGTATCCACAATTTCCTGATTATTTGAAAAAGAGGCTGATGACTTTTGCTGCTGTAATGCTGTTGTTTCACACACAAGGATGCCAAAAGAGTTGTTACAGATGTGCTCGCTGCCTGTTTTTCTTTGAGGTAAGGTCACAGGCCCAGATTGTTCCAGACCTCCTGCGTGGCACCACATGAGGTCCCGTTTGCAGAGTGCTAGAAGGATACAAAAAATCCCTGTGCTGAAAGTTTCCTTCCTCAAACAATATACTCTAAGTGGTTTTAGCTCAATTACAGTCCACCAAAACCATAATTATCAAAGTGACTTTGGAAATGGCAGATAAATGAGTACAGTTATCTTCCTTTGTAACGAATACAAACCATTTAATCCCACATTAACGCTGAGATCTAGTCCCCACCTCATGCTTGTGTAATAACAGACATGATACTGTTTTTAAATTTGTCCATGAATTTACGAAAGTAGGTGATTTAATGGATCATATCATGTCTCATCTAATCACACACTAAAACAAATGGATTAAAAAACAAAAAAACAACAACAAAAACGTGACGTGTTGATTTTAAGTACCTCAAACATAAAGGGCTAAAATCTAAAATGCTCAAATGGGAACAATTTAACACCAGCTAACAATCACAGTGCCTCAGAGAACAGTCCAAACAGCCATTTCTCCAGATGTTTCTGCTGTAACACTGTTGACCCTGATTCAACAGGAAATGACCTACATGTTTGCTCAATAAGTATGCGCCGCCATTATTAGGTGCAGAGTGGCACTGCCGATCTGCGAGATGACCCTTTCACCTTGCATAATGTAACAAGATAACTTGAAATGAGAAGTATTTACAAAGAAAACGAGAAAACCTGCCGTGTGTGGCAGATATGTTTTCAGGTCCTGATGTTGAAAAACAACAACCCTTCAGACTTCAGCCTGAATTCACTGGCAGATTTTTTTCCCTGAAATGACCGTGATGTTTTGTGCTGCACTACTTTCACTGAATTTGGATTTCAAATCAGACCTCAGTTATACGGACACACAGCTGCTAGAAAGAAAAAAAAAATCAAAGGGATCCATCACTGACCCCAATTTTCCAGGGCTACTTCATAATTCAGTTTGATCTGAATACATTTTTCTTGCCTTTCACGGCAAACCCCACTGATTTGCCACAGAATCACAGTCAGTACTAATGAGAAGTGGAAGACTGAAACTCTGTCAAAGTCCTTACCACGAAATATAAAGGGTAGTTTTTGCAGCCAATTTCTTCATGCTAATTTGCCTTTAAATGTATGATGTACACAGAAAAAAAAAGTAATTTTGCCTCAAATTAGATGACAACTTTCAAAAACTTCTGCCTCTGAAGCTTAATGAAGGTCTGTTCAAGTGCATCACAAATTCTTTCTGAGCAAACACGCCATGCAGAGGTTATCCACAGGGGGTTGAGCGTCATGTGGGCCCAATGTATGGACAAACTGTTTCACCTTTTGTTATTTACTGTATAAATTAACTCATGAATCATTCACAGAGCATCTATGAAGGAGCAGGATCAACACATGAATAAATAATCTCACTATTCCAAGCCTTTGGGTATGGGGATCTAGCAAATTGTGATTTTTCTTTTTGTCTTTTTTCTTTCGCAAAATCCTGAAACTGCTGGGCTGTGCGTCCTTCAATCCTTGAGACAGACAGACAGACAGACAGACAGACAGACAGACAGACAGACAGACAGACAGACAGACAGACAAATTGGTGCATGCTGTTTCTCTCTCTCTGTATCTCGATGCGTTTTGCCAAGAGTGAGTTGGATGCTAAAGGTGTGCAGAAATGATCATTACTATCAAGCGAGTTCTGCCTGCAACACCATGGCAACGGAAGGCAAATGTGACCATGAGATGTGTTCCAGTAGCTGGCAAACTCAAAAGCACAGCCCTTCAAGGACTTGGAGTAAACAGACACATTTGCCCAATGGAGTGGAGCTGATAGGTGTTCCATGTTCAGGGTTCATAACTCATTTCAATGCACTTCCACATTTCCCCCCTCTTTTTGGCAACTCAGTGTCATTCTGCATTCTCCTAGTTTGGGTGACACACTATTCTGGAGAGTTATCTGAGCTAAAATTCCCATCTGACATAATTAGAGAAGAACTTTCTCTGATATTAAGACACTGCAAGATTGATGGGACATTTTATACAATCATGAGTGCATATGATTTTAAAAAGACTGTGGCTGAGGAGAGTGAATATCTTTTACCAGCTGACTGACGACTGAGATTCGTTTGCATTCAAGGTAAGGCAATATTTCGAGGAATTTAATAAAAGATATTAAGCCTATTTTTTCAAAATAAAAGTTATGACTATATAGACATGTATAATTCCAGTGAATCATTTCAACATGTTGTCTTTGCACACATTCAACCCAGCAGCACAGAAGGTCTATACAGTCAGCACAGTTTCAAGGTTAGTGCTACCAATTCAGTATCTGACAGTGTTCTACATGAACTAGTTCAAAGTTCAGTTCTCAAAATTTCATAAATTAAATCTTCATAATTCAAAATTCTGAACTAAGTTCACCGTTCCAAAAATGAGCTAGTTCATAGTTCTTTTTCCATTTGTTGCTGCGAGCTACTATTTTTCAAAATTATTGCCACAGCCCATATAGAACCACAGTCAGCAATTATTTCATCAGTGTTAACACTGTAACTATGCGTCAGATTTCATCTTCATGTCCAATTTTGAATCCTTATTCAACCAGGGTTTACATTAGCATTAAGGGGACAGCATTTCCCCATTGTTACTGTGTCCATTCAGTCCACACGAGTAGCAGCTGCAGCTTTCACCCCATGTGACTGAAGTGCGGATTTTCTTTTTGAAAGCCGGTGGGCAAAGTCTGCACAGAAATGTAAGATTTTTCCCATCCTCACTGATCTTGTCATAAAACTCGTTTAAATGATCATACGACGCCTCTTTGCTGCTTTGTCGCCTACATGCTACTTTTTGTTTTGATGACGCATGCGGCGATGTGACACACTGGTGGCTGGTGTTGCCAGATTGGGCTTTTTTTCCGCTACATATTAAGGCCTGTTTTAGCCGGGTTTTGGCCTGGAAGGCTGTATAGAAATTGCACAAAGTTAAACTGAGAGAGCGCACCAGAATGAACGAGTTCACAGTAACGTTCATCGGACAGTAATAGAGTACATTCAGTTCACGTTCGCCCAAAATATGAATGAATTAATGAACTGTCGTTCAATGAACGCGTTCAGGCACAACACTGGTATCTGACCAAATGTGAAATGTGGTCACAATCTGGCACTGAATAATGGCCAAAAAGGTGTTTCTGGATTAGTGAATAATTATCTGAAAATTTTTTTTTGTACCTTAGAATGAGCTCTTTATATCCAGAGAGGGAGTGGGTCCACTTTCATGGAGGTCGGCATGTTGTACAACCAAGTTTCTACAGAAAGGACACACCAAACACTAGCTCCAGAGAGCACCTATCATGTTTTCTCTGTTTTTAGCAGCCCACTATGGTTCTCCTCCAGGGTTCTCCTTGGAAGGCGAGGGTGAGGCACAGGGTATTTGGTTGTAATGTGCAACCTCAAGGTGCCACTAGATGCTTTTACACACAGACATGTTATAATCTCACAGCAATGTGGGATCATTTAATATAAATAAACTATATTTATGCAGGTGAAGTCAACCTTCATACGACTCAAAGTGATGAACTAATTATTGCATTCAGTTATTACAGACCTTCAACTAATGAATAGATAATGTATTTCAACGCTACTGGAGGACCGAATTTTCCATCTATCAGATTTTAATGGGTTTTTGCCAAAACCATGTCGCTTGTCGTCTATGTATGAACTGTGTGAAGAGTTATTTTGATATGTACCAGGATACTACAAGACAGACATGTCAAGCCAGGACCTCAACAGCGACATGATGAAAAAGCTGTCAGAGATTTGATTTGGTGTTTTGCATATCAGAGGAGAGAAAGAATTGAACACTTAAATCAAAACAGTAAAATGATTTGGAATTTTTTTTTTTTTTTTTTTAAATATCAGCTCCAGCAAATATTTTAATAATTAATCTGTCTATTTCAATAGCATTTCAATCATGTTGATAATAATAATTCATCTTATACTTCATATTTAAAAATTTGATTAATTCCACTTGATGACTTTTCAAAGAGGTGAAGTGAACTTGGACGTCCTCCCACAGGTCGAGGTCTCTGCTAACTCCCTATTGCCTCCTAAATCATTTTTTGCTGAAGGGCAGCAAGGTTAAGCAGGTTCAACAGAGCAAATAAATAATGAATTCAATAAGGGTAATTAAGAAAGCACATCAGGCGAGCAGCACATGACCTCACGGCCCCACACAAGGCCCCAGACATAAAACCCCTGTGCAAGCCTTTTTCTTCTTTAAACTACAGCTTCATGACTCCTGTTACATCTCTAATTTTAGGCCATTTTCAGAGGCTATACAATCTACAATCCCTAATCATCCTAATTATCTAACACTGTGGTGAGACAAACTGCAGACATTTATCACTATTAGTCTTTCTTGTCAAACGAACGTTGCAATTTGTTGATGTTGACACGGGGAGGTGAACACTTGTCAATGGTGTACAACCACATCAAGAAAGGGCTTAATAATCATCCCATGGGTCTTGTCCTATTGATTCAGTTGATGAAGCGCGCTTTAAAAACATATTAGAGTGAACCAAAAAGAAAGATAATCCCAAAATAACAATGCCAAAAGCATTATGACTGATGCAAATGGCTAAATCCAGTTCTTCAAGGCTCAGGCAGCTTTACTTGGCTAATTGATCCCTGAGCATCAACAAAGAGTATTCTCTTTTAAATGAAGTAATGTAATACGACTTGCAAACTGGGTTAGACTCGGTAGAACATTGTATATCACATGTTATATACACACACACACACACACACACACACACACACACACACACACACACACACACACACACACACACACACACACTTCATATGTGGAGTGTACTTGTTAAAACAAATTGGCACATCTCTATTACATCAGCCCCATAAACCATGTTGAAAACAAGCTGCTTTAAGAAGGAGACAGTCGGTTTTAGAAGGCTTGACTAACTTTTCAAACTTTTGATACCAGCGTGAAAATGTAAAGCACCAAAATTGCAGCAAGGCACCAAGTATTTTCCATTACAGCGGCAAAATGCTTTTCATTTGGTGGGCAGACAGCAGTACATTAACACACTTGATGTGGCTCTCAATCCCACTATGCCTCAATGCTCAAAGTCACACCCGACATTGTCACTGTATACTTTCATACACTTCAAGCCAGCTGACTGTCGACTTTGAGCTGATAAATTGTGGTTTCAGGAGTTCAAGCTCTTTGCTGCCAATTCCAATTGTAATTAACTAAATGACAATTAGATCTGGTTAACTGCACTGCTTGCCATTAATCTCCAGACGGCAAGATTAAATCTGTGTGTTTACAACTGCTGTATACATGCTGCCTCAGACGCACCAAGGGGCTCTGACTCATTACATGATCACACATTTGGTGTTACATGCATCTGTGCACATAAATGAAGAAGACCAAGAGGGTCACAGGCAGAGAAATAAATAAGAGGTGAGATGGAAGAAGAGAAAAATATGAACTAGGTTCATGTATGATTGCCTTGGAGGCATGGCAGAAGTAGATGGACACTCATGCTACACACGGCAGATAGATAGGATAAATTGGAACTTCAAATATAGGCAGATAGATGGCTTGCTCATAGGTAGGCTGGTATCACCAATTCCCCTATGAGACTTCATATGACAGAGTACATATTCCATGTCAGACACATCAGTCATGACAGCAACCCCATGGGTCTCTCCAGTGCCTGTGTTTATGGTGGATGTCAAAGGAACAAAAAAAAAAAAAAACAGTTAAAAAAAAAGAGTCTTTCTGTAGTTTCAGTTGTACCTTCAGTAGTTTCAAGTCATGCAAAGATTGGCAGCTACAAATAGCACTACTAAGAGGCAACAATTGAAACATTTCAAAGCAAATACCCAGAGACAATGGGAAGAATGTCAGTGAACAGTAGGCAGCACACTGGAACGAGCGTGTCCGTGAGATTTTCTGTATATTGAAGAACACGTCGATGAATGCGATGCTTGTATTGTTTAGTCATTTCCTGCAGAGGGGGTCAGATTCTTGGCCACTGCCCTAACCAAACAGCAGAAATCAATACAGAAAATAAAGAAATGCATGCAGAAGATTTAGTGAGAGGACAGCTCTTTACAAACCCACCTAATAATATTAAGTTTGAGATTAAGAACTGATATTGATTTTACGTATTTTTTGCAGTTTTAAGTCACTCAGTAGGGCTGCGATGTGAAATGTAACTTGGAGCTCAGGCTTGAGGAATCTGGCATTGATTTGTCAATCTGCATTACAAAGTACACACAAGGTTTGGTTTTCTACATGCTAACTTTGCATGAAATTATGTAAAGGCCTCTTGTGATTGCTGGTTCTCACCATGGAACAGCAAGCAATTTGTCTCAGCAAGCACTGGACTGTCATGAGTGTGCATGCCAAGTGTATGATAGTGATTGTGGGTCTCTCTCCTCAGGTTTACTGTCTATAACGTGCCTCCCGGAGGGAAATCATGCAAACATGAATGACAACGGTTCCTGTGAAGGTGAGCTGTCTGGTGTATGACTTGATGCCTCTTGGGCTCCCTGTCAGTGGAACAGACACTCAAAAGTAAGAAGGGACAGAGTCAAAAGTAAAAAAAAAAAAGAAGAAGAAAAAGAACATGAAACGTGTGCCAATGCCACAGTACTTTTGTCAGGATGATGTACAGAATATTTCTCCCTGACTATGCTAAGAGGATTGTGGGAGTGTGTGAAAAGCCACAGCTAAGGTGTAAAGACACAGTTAAAATTTCACAATGATATATCTTCTTTTTTCATTAAATAATTTAAATAGACCAAAATAAAGATGAGGCCTTTCAGAGAGGTGCTATGAAAGTCTTAAGGAAGCCACAGGAGAGGAAGAGTGAAGTCTCACCTCGGTGACTCTGGGTTTTGAGCACATATTATATTTATGTTTTATTCTGACTCATTAGCTGTCAAAGCTCATTATTATTTTCACTCACAGAATAAATATAAGTATAAAATGTCTTCCAGATCACTAGAATCCCTATGATCACTTACCAAACGCTTACAGTTCATACATAAAAAAGCATCACGGAGCCAACTGATGGAAACTGCATGGTGTAATAGCATGTTTGACTTCGACTGAATGACCAAACTGATGAATCAAATACCACACTGTATTTACAGTACGTCGAGAAGTCAATGAAACAAAGCATTTCTGTTCTGGATCGTTATCTTGCATCATAACACTGCCTCAATGCATTCCACTCATTGCTGGAATGTGGCAATACCGCTATTTGCATAGGCCTGATAAAGACATCACAAGCGGAGTCAGCTTGCACACAGATCTCTCCCACTCCTTGCAATACATTTCCACAGTGTTGACTCCGCTTGCCAGCAGTGATCAAATCCTTTTTCAGTGAAGAGGGGAATGTGTGGGCGATCCCACTTTAGCAAGGGATAGCCAGATGAAAGTGCGCAAACATGCCTTTGTTGCTGGAAGCATGTCCCTTGCAAGAAGAGAAACAGGACTAATTTTGAGGGTGAATCATCGCAATCAGAATTCATTGTGATGGCGTGGTTCATGGGAAAACACACCATTGGCTTCAGCTTCAACATTATAATGAACGATTGTGTAACCTGAGCATACTTATTTGAGATGATTTGCAGATGCCGGGGCTTCAAGGCAGAGTGCTCTGTGTTCTGACCCTAATAACTACAACCTAAGACATCGCAATTCAAAACAAAACACAAAAAGAAGATATCACTGAACTAGATTTTTCAAAATTTTAGGCAGCTTTTAACACTATTAATGCTGATCCACACAGGTACAGGTATCTGGGAGCTGCTCAGTACAGGCAGTTCTTCTTCTGCTCTGCTGGAGCTTGGCTCGCCTCACCACAGACTCTGCCAGTCCATCCAAAGAAGCTTTACAAAGCTCTCAGTGTTGGCATAGATCAGGCTCTTTGGTGAGTGACTGGCTGAATATAAAAGCTAATGCACATTACTCTACTACTGAATAATTCTATCTACGTGACAATAGAAAGATTTATTTGGAAATTAGGCCGCGTCTCCACCCAAAGTACCTGGAACTTTTAGTCCCGAGAACGACTTTTCAAGAAGTGAAAGGTTCCTTCAGCCTGTTGTCTGCTTTTCCACAGCTGTCAAAAGACCCACAAAGATTGGGCAAAGTAGTCCGCTGACGTATGAAAAAGAGGCTGCTGTTTTAACACGTTGTTTCTGTGAGACTATACAACAAAGATGAGAACTGGTTTGGGGCCGCACCTTTTTAAAAATGGTGGTCGTCATAAGCTTTTCCTCAACAATCCAATCTAGATTGAATATCTGCTTTATTATAAGAGAAAAAGAGAAGAGACATACTTCATTTATCACATCACATCACATCACAATGCACACTACATGCACATGCCATGCTTCTTGTGTAATTATTTCTCCACATTTGACCCATCCTGGTAAGTCCTTCCTCAGCGGCAGACCAGGGTTGGTGGGCTGCCAGCGCCCGGGGACCCAGTTCTTTTCGTCACCATTGGTCAGGTGGTGATCTTCTTGCATGTTTTTTGTGCGGGTTTTTTATGGAGGATACCCCAGGTGAACACGGGGAGAACATGCAAACTCCACACAGACCCCTTTCCTCGAGAAACCAAAGGCATGGTGGAAGACACGCCCCAGTGCCCACAGCGGCCCAGATGGGATTCGAACCCAGGACCTTCTGGCTGTGAGGTGACAGTGTTGCCACTGTTCCACTGTGTCACCATAAGTGAAACCAAGTGAGATTTTACAGCTGGGGATGTAGTTTCTGCTAACAAGAATGACCCCGTGTTTGTTGACATGAGCCTTTCAGGTTTGATAATATTGTTTGACTCTTTTTTATCCTTTCATAAGCTTCGACATATTTCTGTTATGATCCAGTGAATAGCCTAATTTTGCAGCACGTTTACAAGGATTGTACTTTTACACCGATTAAAGCGTTTTTTTATTATTTGGAATGACATCTTTCTACGAAATGATGCAGGAATGAGACAGGAACGGGAACAATGACATGTTGTTCTGGGAGCTTTGACTCAGCAACATGCTGGCACTATGATGGATGAGGATTTTCAAAAGTCTGCCTTAGCGAGCACGGAGATGGAGCACGAAGACAATAGTTGTCAAGATTAGATAATTAATATAAAAAAAGCATTGTGTGATCAATCCAAACTCAGGATTGTGCAGTGACGAATACTGCAATGAGATTTTTTTCTGACACGTTGAGTTCTATGGAGTCACATTTGCTCAAACAGCATATTTTGACAGCAGCGATATCACACATCTTTCTAAGTCCTTATTGAAGCAAACAGGCTGAGAAATACAAATTTATGCAAACCTGATCTGCGAGGGAATGTAGTGGAATTTCGCAATCATGCGCACATGAAAAAGTTTTTTTCAAACAGTAACAAATGTGTAGGAAAATGAATAACTCTTGTTTAGCAAAAAGGGAAAAAAAAAGACAAATGATCGAGTGGACAGAAGAGGCAATTACAGAACTGCTGTTATGTGTTGTACACATTTTATTAAACATAGTAATTCTCCAATGAGAGAGATGGTATATTTTTGAAGAAATGCGCCAAATTTGAAGCATGAATCTAAAACTCATCATTGAAGGTAATGCTCATCAACTGAATGCATTTGAAATGAGCATGTTGCAAACGGCACTCACTTAACAAGCCACTCATAGAGTAATTAACAGATGGAAGAGCAGCCTGTGGTGTATTTTCAACAAGAAGTTCTGATGTACATTTTAATTACTGACAATTTTCCTCTTATTAGTTGTATTTCGGTTTGAACAGATTTGATTGGAATATGTAGGTCTGCTGTGTCCTCCAGAGATGACTGCAATGCTGGCTCAGTTCACAAAGCCTTGTTCTCTGTCATGTTGCTGTACGATGTCTTTGTGCTCTCCAGCTTGAGGGTTTTTCAGAACATCCTCTTCCAGTCTAAACCAAATTTCAGCTGCAAAATGCAGAGACTACTAAGAAAGCAATTCTATCTCGCTGCACCACAGAAATGGATCCCACACTTCTGTAGTCATTACCAGTGTCTACTGCCTTTAAATCTACAGTCCTTTTATCTGAGAACTGAAGATGGAACCCTGACTGACAGCATTCATGTTGCAGAGCTGGAAAGAAGCTGCACAGTTTCTTTTTTCATCTTTTATAGATTATCTGCTGGTGCATCATTTAAATCAGCACTTAGTTGAACTGGTAAGACATGACTGACAGCCTACACATTTTTGTTTGCACGTGCACGCTGGCAGCTTACAAACATTTGATTTACACATTTGTTTTTAAGGCTTTTCAATTCCAGTTGAGTTATTTCAAAGGCGTTATTGTCTTGGCAGTTGAAATGAACCTCTGGCACAACACACGTCTAACTTCACTACCTATGTGCAATACTTTGAGCAGATGATAGAAGACATGCTGGATTACAGACACAATAAAGCCAAATGCAACTTGAATCAATAGCTATCGGCTACTGGGCAACTAAGTTATTGAGACGCAGCAGAATCCTCTACCACAAACAACCCAGAAAGACCCTCTTTGACTGCTTTCACACTGGGTTTGTTTGTTTATGTCTGAACCTGAGGTCAAACATCCCCCTCTGACCCCACTGGTCTGCTTTCACACTTCTTTATTGCTGTTGCGATTCATGGTATGTTTGCGCAATGTCATCGCTATCAAAATGGAGGTGTTTACCACTGCTTCAAGGAAACAATGACATCCGCGAGGGAAAACAAAATGAGAGCATTGTTTGGACACCTATAATACCCTCCTGTCACCAAGTTTGCCTTGTGTGTTATTCTCCATCCACACATCGGGAGGTCTATGAATCTCTCCCACGAAAGCACATCTCGACTAAAAGAGGTTCAGTACATACTGTATGTCACATGATCGATGTGACAGTGATGGTCAGTGACAACTGAGCAACCTCTGATGAAGACCCAGATGGGGTTGAAAGCTGGTAGGTGGTAGGGTTGGGCCATATGGCCAAAATCTTCTATCATGATATATAATTTTATATCCCGGTAAAGGTATATATCAAGATATAGTGACTGCTCTGTAAATCCAACATAGAAATGGTTTAAAACAACCATACCTCATCACATTTGATTATTTCCTTCTTTTAGTTGGAAGCAACACAGGAGACAATGCTTAGAAACGAATCAAAACAGTAAAATGTTCTGTCAAAATGGAATCTTTAATATTGTAAACGAGAACAATAATATCAAGTGTTTCAGGTTTTGAGTCCGACATCTTGTCTTGTCACTCTCTTCTTCTGCAGCAGATGGCAAACCAGCTTCCAGGTGCATTGCCGCCACCAACTGTCGCTCTCATGTCACGTGAGCATGCGTGTGGTAATTGTTTCTGAGTTTGCCTTCTTTATGTAAATCTTAAACCATCCTATAGGCAAAAGCAACGCTGAAACGACGCTGTGTCTAATTTCTCTTCTGCATCACTGTTCAATGATTAAAAGTGTGACATTTAATTAGGGAGAAAACATTTGGTGAGCACGCATGCCCTTTTCCACTACAGGTTCACAGTCGTATGGTTAAACACTGTCACAGATGAGAGCTGCACAGAGATGTCGGTCTTTTGTAGCTCACCATTGTGCAGCTTCACCAGAGCATCTAGAGGCTTTGTCCAAGCGCACCTCAGCAGGAGCTGCTGAGAAAAGGCAGCGCCTGTATCCTTCACTTCACCCACTAATTTTCCTGTACAGTATCTGAGCAGGCAACTGTCCAGTCACAAGCTTGGCTCCATTTGGATACTGTCTCCCAGCAGCGCTCCTCCTTATGTGTGTTTGTACTTGCCCCGTTACCTTCCATCCCCTTCTTCCCTTCACTGACCGGAGGGGGGTGAGAGGCTATGGCAGGGATCATTACATCACAAAACACCCGCAGGCCATTGTCCTCAGCAACTGCCACACAACATTACCGCAACGCTCTCTACAAGCAAGCGGACAGGTCCTGTGTGCCACGCTGCAGACACAGGGAAGGGGAGAGAAAGAAGGAGGCGGAGGTAGAGGAGGAGGGGAGAGAAGAAGTCATGAGAATGAGGAGGAAAAGAGGGGATGAGGGATGAGAAAGTAAGGGGGAGAAGAGAGAAAAAGAACCGACAGGGCCCCGTTTGGCCCCAGGGGTCCAAATCACAACTATTCTCATGCGGAAATACTTGACATTTGCATTTCCATGACCCAGATAATGTTTGCTTGAACATGGAAAGCTTGCATAAAGTCAAAGGTCGGGGAAGTATGGTGGATGTCAGACTGGTCATTGCCACCTCAGAGCTTTCTCTTATTACCAGAGAGGCCTGGCATTTCTGTCTTCATGGGATGGCAATGAGTCCCACACAGCACACACACCAACACACACCAACACACACACACACACACACACACACACACACACACACACACACACACACACACACACACACACACACACACACACACACACGGAGGTTTTTATACAAACATGACCCCTTTGTTGGTTCAGAGGAGGACAAGCCCTCTCTGGTCTTATTGCTCGCACGCCAACATTTTGCTTAGTATGCTCTCAACCTTTGTGGCTCCACGGGGGGCTGGGACACCATAAACAACTCAGTGTGCACACACAGCTCTCCTAATACAAATCATTATGGCCTCTCATGTAGTTTGTAATTTGATAACTGGATTCATAACATTGTGGGGAGAATATTCCTGGTGGACATATAAGCACAAACAATATTTGTGGCCTGTGGACAAGTATTGAGATATTTATTGCATATATCCATAAATATTAATGCATACATCACTTTAGAGTCGTAATATGTTGGTTCTAAGTCTCTCAAGGAGTGGAGAAAAGCTCAAAACACCCAAAAGGTAAACAAACATCCCATTATATCTCATCCATGACTCTCCATCTGAACATATACAAGGTGCAAAAATAAATCCTCCAGCTGAAACAATGTTGGATTTTATTGAATTAGTTAGCTGACAGAAAATGAATCAACAGCTATTTTATCGGGCATGTGCCAAACATACAGCATCTTCACAGTAAGGATTTTCTTTCCTCTGTTTAGTATCATAGATAGATAGAAAGACAGAGTACTTTATTGATCCCCTGAGGGGAATTGCAGCGTTGCAGCAGCAATTCACACATCACAAAACACACATAAGCTACACTGAGCTGACCTGAGTTATGTAGAAAAACACTATTTTACAAATATATACACACGTAGATAGAGTAGAAACTATGGTACGAGAAAAGAAATAGAATAAAAATAGATTAGAATTAAGATAAGACAGTGTTTGAATGTGCAAAGTTACTCAGTATGAAAATGTTACCTTTGGCTTTTTTAATATCCTATATGTTAAACAAGAGATCAATGAATTGGAAAAATAACTGATAATGAAAAAAATCATTTGTTTCAGCCTTGAAGACACAAAAAGTTTTAGATAAATTAACAGGATGTGGGAGAAAAGAAAATTTTGCCCTTCTTGCCTCTATACCGAGGTATTACCCTGCATTATGCTGCATTTCAATATCACACGATCATAACTGATGAGATGGATAAACACTGTCAAAAACTGAACTATATAAGCTTATTGAAAGTAGTATTTAATGGTTTCTGCGGTTATTGCATCAACCTGCTGTAGAAGAGCTATGGGTTAATATTTTTCCACTGGAAACATTGGCCTCTCAGTGGAGCTCCATAGAAAATATGAGCAGGTGAACATGTTGGGGATGCACAGCTGCTCTCTCTGGTCTGGTGTCTGGTTTAAAAGTGCAGTAGCAAAACCTCCTCACTAAACAGCAAAAGCAAACAAGAGAGAACAAATACATCTTTGCTCTCTGTAAACATTAAGACAAATACAAAGGCGGGCAAACACAGAGTCGAACAAACTGGGTATGACAACAAACAAGTTGCCCAAATAATGTCAAATACGGAGCGAAAAAAATAAAGGGCAGGGAGCAAACAAGGGTGAGCCACACCAGCCAGAAAATGAAGTTCAATCTTCATTCTACACCGCCACTAATGCAAATAATGTGTCTCATACAAAATTCCAGGCATATAAATGAAGGGAAATTGAGGAAATAAATAAATAAATGGGGGGAATAAATTGAGAACAAGGCAAGGCACAGAGAAAAACCTCAACTGAAGGAAGAACTGAGGAAAATCTGAGCACAAATATGTGGATTGGAGTAAATATATCCTTTTTTCCCCAAGAATACTGAATCAGACCATTGAGTCCTGTCTCGAGCGGTGCTTTGTTTGCTCATGAGAGAAAAAACCTCTTGAGCTGAAATTATTTGATTTTTGATTAGATTTTTTTCTTCTACATGCAATTACAAGTATGACACAATATCAATATCCAAAAACATGTTTCTGTAATCCTAAATGTAATGACTGTGTAATAAGATGCCAACATGACAAGTGAATATTCTCTCATGACAATTTCTTTTTTTACTGTTATTATTATTCCCATTGGCTGATTTGTTTTTGTGTTGGTTTGCATGTTACCCCGAAAAACAACAGCTTGAAACATCTTCTGCATCTAAGATACAAGATACTGAAAAATAACATTTTATGGAACCAGAGGAAGCACAGGTCCATGTCTGAACACCCAAAACACTTCCCTCTGCTCCACCCTGCACCCCCCCGGCAGTGGCTGACATGGAGTCACACGTTCACACGTTCTACCTCAGCAGTCTAATTGCACAGATGGGTTTCCACGCACTCTGCATCCATATGAGAACACCAGAGGAATCAGGCCGCCAACGTTTCTGGTCCTGACATATTATCTCACACGACTTTTACCATCAAACACTGTGATACATTTCAATTATTTCTAAATTATCAGTATTCCATAACTGTTAGCTACAGTAGCTTTAAGATACCACCCACAAAATAAACAAAAACAGTAATGTTTTGATTTTATTGGGGGGTATTATTGACATTACAGCAATATATACTCCTGCACTCCCTTTTCCTTTAATACTATAATTGCTGAAACCAGAACAGGCTTGTATTTATAGAAAAAGCACAAAGAAAATCAATGTCGCACATAGATCCAACTCTTTCATTTATAAACTCTCCATGCAGTCCTATCTGTGGAACAATGTGTCACCACCAAATGCCTCTGTGGCACCTATCAATAAACCATTGGTTGTCGCATGCTGTGTCATGTTATTAGGACCCATCTTCATGGTAATCTCTCAAAGACATCATCGATGGGGGGTGCTCTGTATTTCTTTACAGTCTGGCCTGTGGGAGACATCCTACGGCGAATGAGAGAAAGCTCTCCCACCTCACTCTAAATCTCTTCCTTGTGCCTGAGATAAGAGTAGAATTGAGTTATTGAGCAGACAGTTTAAGATATAAGCTCTCGCTAAAGGGGCGCTCAAAAGAGTCACAACAAGAAGAGATTGAATGTTTTTTTCTTTACAAGGGGGTCGTCTCATCTTCAACATTGTCTGCCTGCAGTGCACTGATTAACCTGCGGTGTAAGGGCCACAGTAGGGGAGAGAAGCATGCGTGAATGTGAAGGTTATGATGTTAAGTCCAGAGTTTACTCCCAAAATACAATGTTTCTGATGTGTACCCTTTTTATTATTTTATTTTTAATCAGCCTGGCAGTAAACTGATGCAGGGCCCCATTAAATAATGTACACACCTCATGAAATAGGGCATTAAACTACCTTCATCACAATGACAAACACTTGTTCAAAGCTGGGTCATATTTGGATAAATGCCAATTAGCAGTGCTTGTCAGCTATAAAGAAAAGTTGGCACTCAGATTTCTACACATCAGAAACATCCAAAGAGGCCAAATCATCTGTCTTACACTGCAGGTGCATCAGCTGAAGATACTGCTGGGAAAAAATGTTAAATATATCAAGAGAGCAGATTAGTGCATGATGT
This sequence comes from Chaetodon trifascialis, assembly GCF_039877785.1. NCBI lineage: Eukaryota > Metazoa > Chordata > Actinopteri > Chaetodontiformes > Chaetodontidae > Chaetodon > Chaetodon trifascialis. The sequence goes on from NC_092060.1 coordinate 24,568,822, forward strand.
TGTCATTACCATTATTATTGTTCATTTGATGTGTTTTATTGTCTCTATTCATTGGTTGATAGAAAATGCCCAAGATAACTTTTTCAGATGAATGGCTTTATTCAAACCAGCAGTCTAAAACACAAATGTATTACATTTATTGTCACGAATGGCTATGAAAACCAGCTTCTAACTAATTTTTTCAAATAATTTTCGGTCATTGGATTACTCAAGTACAGCCTCAGCACCATGATGTCTATATACTGAAGTTATCTTGTTTGCCCAGTTTAAATATGGAGTGAAATGTATCATATAGCCACCTATTCATCATGTGCTGCTCCATCTTTCTGCATTGAATGCTACATCCTGTTGACCTTGTACAATTCCAATGAACAGTGACAGTCTTGTCAGTGCCTATTTCAACCAAAGTCACAATGACAAATATCTCCACGTTTAGTGTTCATGGTGGTTGACTGGATTCTGACTTGAAACAATATGCGACAGTTTGGAATACCAATTAGATATTTAGAGAACTGGTGTGGATTCTGGAAATCTACTCAGCTGAATCATATTTTGACAGTGCAAATGTTCTTTTCTTGCTAAGTTCTCACAAAGATGAAGAATTGAAGATTTTATGAATTAGTCCACTAAAGTAGCACATAACAGTCAAAGAAATACGGCATGAGCTGCGTTTTAAAAAAGAAATTTACACATAATCATGTTGGAATGAAAATAATCATAATCACTGCTTTTAAGCTCAACCTCCAGCAGCAACGCCATCCTCAATTAAGAGACCATTGTACAAGATGTCAGGTAGTGAACTTACATAATCATTCGATGAGACTTAAAATGAACTTATAATGAAGAGGCAGGCAATGAAAGGTCTCTCTGGCACTCCAGTCACTCACAGGCACAAGGTAATAGCAGCCTAAATGCGCCGACTTCCCAAAAAAGGCTACAAAAAGGCAGGTTAAGCACATCTGAAATTCACAGACACATCCAACAATGGGAAGAGGTCAAAAAAAAAAAAAAAAAACTGGGTTCACGAATCGCATTCAGGCAAAAACGAGAGAGAGAGAAAAAAAAGGCCTGGCAGGTGTGAAAACAGCCTTCTGTAGTGAAGATGAAGAAGGCAGAACAGGGTGATGCTGGCTCCACTAGATGGGTTATGGCTTGATGTGTTACAGCCACAGGATGATGGAAACTCACATCCACCATTTTCAGCATCCATAAACATGAAGGTGCAGACAGGAATACAGATCACAGCTTGCTTTTTAAGATTATTAAATGTGCTTAATACAGACAGGAAGGAGGTTACTCAAAGAAATGGTTTGGTCATTAATCTGAATGCTTTCTGAAGAGTGTGAAGTGTAAGTATGATAAATGTAGTTGTAAGCCCTCCATATGTAAGTTATTAAAAAATGACTAAAAAGTGGAACAGCTGGATGCACTGCGTAAAGTTCAGAGTTATTATACACTGAAGGGTTCTGAGGCAAATTGGAATTTTAGTTATACAAACATGTTCAGGGGGAGGGCTGCTCTGGGGGCAGAATCAATCTTGGTTCGGTCTCAAAGAGCGGAACCAAAGAACCCGTTTTTCTGGATAAGTGATGACTGAAGTCCAGCGAAAAAGGCAAGCTCATAAGAGGAAGAACACTAATAATAAACCAGCAGCACACTCTGTCATGGACGCAAGACAACCTTTATAATTCTGCCATCTTGCACATTTATTAGGAAATTAGCCCAGTGTGCTGTTTGTGCAAACAAACAAAAAACATGTCTACCCAGCAACCTCGACATAGTAAATTTTCTGTATGGCTCGATATCATTTGAGATGAGAGAGAATTTAGCTTTTTAAGCGTTTAGGATTTCCGCTGGCAACTACATACTGACACTTTAACAAATGTAATATAACATTGTATATACGGCTATCATAATAATGCTGCTATTACAACAGTTGTAACAACAACAGTTCTATTCTTCAGCACACTTTTTCTTCTTCTCACACAAAAAGTGATGCCCATTGCTCAGAGATGGGAGAAGAGAAATAAGTCCCAATTTAAGCAAGTAAATGAAGTGCATGATTAAAACGTCTATTGATTGACTTCACTGCCTTGTTTGTGAATAAAAGCCGACTGTTTTCTGCAATACAACAATGGGATCTGAAGGGAGGAAGCACGTCGGTGGATGTAAACCTTTCACAGGATATAATGACAAGAGGGGAAAAAATTACACAGGTGTTATCCTGCACAATTCTAAAAGTACTCGTAAACTTTCATCAATCGAGAACATCACAATGGAATTCTTTATGCTGCCACTCAGAACTCTTTGATTCATCAATAACCACATTCTGAAATAGAAACTTCACATTTAAATTTCCTTTGTGCCTTAAAGGCGAACTGAAAAACACAAATATAATACAGGAACTTGTCACACGAAGCTTCAGCCAGCATCGTTAAGTTAACGTAAGTTATCTATGGTAAGCAGTTGTTTTGTGCTCTCACAACTTCATGAATGTTCCAATCAAGGTGTGATTGCATTCAAATTCCAGGCCTGTAATTTGTGACAAACACGCAGTCGCATGTAACATGGACTGCTCCGGATGAGGCAGTTTGGGATAAGATGAAACACTGTGCCATCACACTATTATTCATGATGGCGACCTGATGCCTGTCAGGGTGGCAGTAATGAAAAATGAAAGCCTTCATTTACACTGTCACTGTTTGGGATACCTGCTTTTTGTTTTTGGAAGTGCCGTTAGTTTGCAACTGTGACTGCTCCCTATTAATGGATCAAATCTACAGATCATTATAACAGTCAGTCAAATTTGAATGCCGTGTTGGCCATTTTGGGCTCCGAATGGAACATATCACATCATATGGAGCAAACGATTGGCTGCTAGCCACTTCCAGGCTCTCTGCTCAGTTTGGCGCTGGGTTACCATGGTTACCTCATATGGATCTGAGTTAAGCACAAAGTTAGCTCACTGACCTGGTAATCTTGCTCTTAAAACGGGCCTCAGATCACTTGAAAAGAAAAAGAAAAAAGAGGAGAAGACGCACAGGTCTTTGCCCAGTAGATACACTGTGGACGAACTGTCTAGGACTGTAGTCGCATCCCTGGGAAGCTGCCCGAGGTGGAGGAGAAGACAACACAGAGGGGAGCTGTCCACAATGCTGACTGCTTTTCTCTGCTTCGGCTTCGCAAAATTAGTCAGAACAGACATCTCTGCAGACATCACCGCGTTCAGACAGTCCTCACCCTGTTTTGTTTGTCTGCCACATCCCACTCACTATACCAGTCAAACTGTGCTTTGACAAGGATGTGCGCAGAATGCTTTGAAAAATGCTAAAATCCTCCAGTCGATTATAATTGCATGCTACCGATGCTCGGCGCTTTTGCTGACTGAATTGTGTCTGATAGTTCCGTCATTCCAGCACACAGAAATTTTAGCAAACCAATTCATGAGATTTTGTTGAATGTAACAGGAAAAAAAAATGTGTATCATTACAATGACATTGTAACAATGTATCATTATAATGTCAAATCATGTGCTGAGGTGCTGCTGAGCATGAAAACTCAGAGTACACTGTTAACCGAAGCAGTTCCTCGGCTCTGAATATATATTCATAAACCCTGGCGTTGGGAAAATCACCTTCACTTAATTTCAACAAGTAAATACAAAGCTGGAAATACGCTCGATTCTCCTTAAGATCTTAGACTTCTGAAGCTAAAACTCTGTCATTACATAAGGATAATGATTTATATATTAAATGTGTTGCAGCAATGTTGCCCTTCAAAATCACACAGTCAGGGCGCCTAATTTTGTACATTGTGTGCTGGAGAGCAGCTGAGCACAGTCCCGCTCTTTCTCCTTATATTACTGAACAGCTCACTGCTGACAGCAGATGCTGAAAGGAGAGCGGAAATCATTCATTTTTCCGATCCAGCACCCAAGTTATTCACCCTCTTTGCCTGTTCATGTTTTACTGCTTAAAGAGCTCAATATCAAGTAGGCTTAAGGTCATGAAACACACAAAATGCACATGCTGATGTTCTGATGTCTATAGTCATTTTACAAATATCAACAGGTTGATCTCTCCCAGTATCTTTTAATGGGAAATTAACTGTGCAGATGATGAGTCCAATTCATCCTCCAACGCTCATTCTAAAAAAGTTAAGACTGTGTAAAACCATAGGCTGTATAAAACTGGGATGAGCCACTGTGTTGCTCAGTAACGCCATAATGGCAGTGCCTGACTCCCCCAAACTCCCAGCTAATCCAAAAATGGGCAAAGTGGTGAAGCGCGGGTGGAGCTAAGGCTGGTTAAATGAAGCCTCGTCGCTGAAACCTGGCGGCTAGCTGTCACTCAAAGCAGCCGTGCCCGTAATTATGCATGGCTTTCAGCCTTAATATAACTTAAGCAAGTGAGTTATGTAACAATTCATTCTTTCAATTCAAGTAATATGCTAATCCCTTCTGACATGTACTCAACTGAAAACAGTACAAAGACAATATATTTAATGTTTGACCTCATCAGTCTCATTGGTTTTGTAAATATCTGCCTATTCAGAATTTGATGCAGCAACATGTTTCAAACAATTTGAGAAAGGAGCAACTAAAGACTGGGAAAGATGTGGAATGCTCCAAAAACACCTGTTTGGAACCTTCCACAGGTTAACAGGTTCATTGGTAACAGGTGATAGTGTCATGATTGGGTATGAAAGGGGCATCCTGGAAAGGCTCAGTCGTTCACAAGCGAGGATGGAGCGAGGTTCACCACTTTGTGAACACATGATTGGATAAAGGATATCACTGCTTAGACTCACGAACGGCATCCCAGCTTTTTTAGGAATCAGGGTTGTGGAATAAACTCTTCTCTCATCAGTCCCATATCTTTAACCCCTGTACATCTAGATTATGCTTTACTGCTGCAATAAATTAGGAATTATCTATGCAAACCAGAAATCATTTAGTTGAACATATATACTGTACAGTATTTACTGGCATTCTCCATGCTTTCTGTCTGCGCTTCAGTGTTTCAAGTTGGCATTCTGTGTGTCAAATTAATCTGAGAGTTCTATTTCCAGTCCCAGTGTTTATGCCAAAGGCAGTATTAAAAAAGGAAACTCTCAAGAGGGATTTACCATGGAAAAAGTCTTTAAAATAGATTTAAATACACTGATGTAATAAGCTCAGCTGTAGAGTCCAAGCATTCCATAAAATCCCACTGGTTTTACTGGTATGAAAGCACTATATTTGAGGCAAATAAACTGTGGCTGCCTCTACTGTTCTCTGTGTTCAGTGTGTGCCACAGGTTGCTCTAATGTGAGTCAGGAGGTCAGTGTGATTTCTGGGGTGTGCTGGTTTGGCAGTGGTAGCCACTGCGGACCTCTGGTTACTATTCTCCACAGTGATGTGAGCAGTAGCCCTCTGCAACTTCGTGGTAATCAGTTTTACAGCCCTTGCTTAATCAAAATGTCACATCCACTGTAGCAATATACAGCAGAGTTCTCTGCAAATTAAAAAGGAATTAGGCTGGCAGATGTGGCCTTAATGGCTTAATCATGCCTTTACATTCGTTCCAGTAAAGTGCAGCCACAGATGAATATTGTTTCAACTCTAACATCCAAGAGTAGTGCCTCAAAACAATGTGAAATGTAAATTTGGAGACAGCTGCTCTGGTTACGTTGAAACCGGCTCATGACATCAGCATCGCACAACAAGTCAGAAAATGCAGCATACCCTAATGTATGAGCCAGACAGTAGGTAAACATACCCATTAAATTCAGTAAAAATACCAGGCACACTGGTTAAGGACTCTGCTAGACTCCCTTCACAACTGCAACCATACTGAATGCCATTCTACTATGCTCGTAGTGAAAACCTTGAACAGTCAGTATACGTCTGTCTCTATGGTACATCCTGCACTGCTCCTCTGAAACACCTGAGGTATTGTAGGCACTTCTTGTTGTACTCCGTACGTCAGTATGCTCTGTGTTAGCACGCACGATCGCAGAACAATCAGTACAAAAATGGGTGATTATCATTTCTTTAATTAATGTAAATCTGATCATTTAAATATTATAGGTTAAGCTGGTTGAGATTACAGCTGAACTGCACTGCATTCTTTTTTTACTGAGTTCCAGATACTGCAGCATATAAATCGAGCTATAACAGAGTCGGAAAATATTTCTGGGATGGGTTAAAATTTTTCCTAACTTTTTACCCAATGTCAACCTACCTTGCACTTATCTCCCCAGCACTGCTGAAGATTGATCAGGGCAGTTGTTTCCAAAAGCAAAGACCCGCTTCAGCATTCAGAGCTGCAAACACACGTTTCTTTCTTCCCTCAGTTTCTAAACTCTACATGAGATTTTCATGTACTACTCTAGAATGTTCTACCTAAAGTATGTTTATCTTGCCTCTCCACCACGACAGCCTTTTCCCCTGAAAGTGTAATCCTGAGAATGAATGTAGAGAGACTAAATTAAGGGACCCAATTTGAAGCGGCACCACTTCACTGATAAGCTGTACCAGTGATCTGTGAGAGCACTCAGGGTCTGCTACATTATGACAATACAGAGGAATAAAGCAGATGAAAGAGAATAGCCTGGCAAGAGCAGAAATCAGATGGGCAGAGGGAGAGGAAAAAACAATCTAAAGTCTAATTGTGTTATGCCTCACGGCAGCGAGGGAGTTCAGAGGGACACATTTTCTTTCCACACATCGTTCAGCACAGTCCCTTCCCCAACGAGATCACATTAATTTCCAACCGGTCCCAGTCTTTCTTGCCACATCTTGCCTGGGCCTTTTTATTGAAAAAGTGACATGAAAGGCAAATAGTTGAAAACTTAACCAGACCCATTAGGTTTGAACATGCAGCACTGGCATCTAAGGATGGGGATTTAAGCATGTTGGCCAGACACCCTCCAATTCATTCTGTGTCATCTCTGCCCTTTGGGAGGAAAATGTCACTTTGATGCCTCAAAGCGGTGGGAAGCGACGTTGAGGCTAGTGAGTCACATGAACTATTTTTTTCCTTCTGTCCTTTTTTTTTTTTTTTTTTTTTCAAGACAAAAGAACTACGAAGGTAAGACCTGCGTTGAAACAGGACAGGCCTGCTCATGAAGCAGGTGATACCATTTTGGACGAGCTTCTCATTTCCTGTTTTGATCTCTTGTCTTTCGCTGTATTGGAAATCTGCTTCCAAATTCCAAGTTGTTTGGTAAAAGGTACTTGACGAATAATTTGATTCAATATATAATTGCCTAAATCATAGTACCACTTATGACTTCTACTGTGTTTGGGGTTGTGTAGTGCATCAACACTATCGATTATAAAAGAGTACCTTCTCGTTCAATATCAAATTTCAATACTCGAGTGAATCTCATCAGTGTCAAAGAGCCAATAACCATGCAGCATGCTTGTACCAAGATCTACTAATGCTGGTGATTGGCTGTCTAATGTCGTTCTTCATAGATGCACGCAGGCAAAGTGTTATATTACACCAAGAGAAGGGCTCACTGTTTGTTTTTTTAATTACTTTTGCTTATGACATAACTCACTGAACTCTGTGCTGCTTGTTAGCTAGCCTGTGCAGCTAACCTCTATCTGCTTGTCAGTAAGACCTTGAACCACATTGTCCATCCTCTCCTCATCACCACAGGGATGGATAACCTGGAGCTGAGGCAAAGCTGATTTTGGACGGCCAACAAACATTATTATTTATATTCATTATGATTTTATTTATTGGTGGCGAAAAAAGTATGAAGGCCAGTTTCAAAACTTTTCTGAACGATACCCAGCCTTAACTCTATCATGTCAAACCTCCGTAACTGCAGAAGGTGCCTACATTGGAAAAAAATCATAGGCAAAATTCATTTAATGTGGCTGTCCTGTAAGTGTGACAGCATTAGGTTTTAACACTCTGATATGCGATTTGAGAGAGGTGTCCGGAAAGACAGAAAGGCCTATCTATGTTTATAATTTCCAAAAATAGAAAAATCCCAGTGAGCAGCCCCATAAATTTCTTCCTTCCTTTCCACTTGCTGCGGTGCTTTTTCCAAAAATGAGGACATGGAGGACAAATCTGACCTGTATCATGTAATACCCTACACTGCTCACCACTCTAATTGCTTAGTTACTAGAATCTCAATTTAACTCAACACCACACATGCGATGTGATAAATTTCAGGCCGTGCAATGCCGAAAATCTAATCTAAGCTCAAGTTGAGGATAACAAATGTGTTAATTATCTGTGATATATTGTAAACTAGTGGTAATTGGGCTGTCACTGTCAGGGGACCTTAAATACTGAGGCAGATGGCACAGTGACATCAAACTCCAGTTGGGTGAGAAAGGTGACAGTTGTGAGAACAGGGCTTAATTTTGCTTTGAGATGCACCACTTTCGATGCGTTGCTGCTGCTGGGCCAAACAAAGCTAAAGGTGTTAAAGAGGAGCGATACACTATTGTTTTTTCTGTATACACATAATCAATGCTGACTTCGTGTTAAAAAAAAACAAAAAACCTAAAAAGCTGAATTGAGCTTGTAGCAGCTATGTACTAACACACCAGACAGCCTCTCATAGTACAGCCGCTAACCCAGCTGCAACACAGGTACCTACACGGACTCTCTCAATGGATCATAAGTTTGCTGTCAAAGGTCCATCAGACTCCCTGTCATTCCAGCAGAGAGACAGTAGCTTCTCATGGATGGTTAGCTTTTACTACCAGCTACACGTTGATGTCCAAGCAACTGAGCAGTGGTCAGTCTCCCCTGTGTCCCCTGACCCTCTGCCTCCTGCAGCTGATGCTCCCTCACTCCTGGGTTGTATTTTTTTATAATATGGTGGGAAATGCTACCATTTAAGCATTAGTTTTTATCTTGTAAATCACCTTGCAATTATGTTTGGATATGCTCTATATAGCTTGTGTGCGTGCTGGAATCAGCATGCCGTGGTTGGTGTGGATTTTTATTGTTCAAGACTGACCTTTTAATCCAAACCTGATTTACTCAAAACTCAAAAAAAGTCAAAAACATCCACAATTACCAGAAGATATGAATGTAGTTTGACATACCTGCTGGGCTTCCCAATGTCAGATGTCCATACACTGTTGTAGAAGCAAAGAAGTCCTATCCCCACTGTGACTCTATTCACAGGTCACTTACTCCAGGGTCTGAAAGAAAACAAAAGAAACACAAATCAGAGCAGACATGGGGGAGTGAGCTCACGACTCAAACCAACTCAGCCACCACAAATGCCCAGCGATCCAGGATAAACATCCTTGAAAAAAAATGTCAGTCCAAGTAAGAACATTAGCTAAACCACACCCGCTTAGTAGGCAAGAAAATACCTGTATGACATCTGCACAGCATCTTTCTCCTTGCCTGGCCAACAATCATTTTTCTGCTTAAACAGCTGCCACTGAATGGCTCATTACACCAACATTTGAGGTGGGGAAGACAAGAGAGCAGCATTTGCGGGGCTCATGCCATTTAACTCTGTGGTGTACTTGGACAGCGAATGTCCGTTACTGACTCATTGTTGAAATGCACATGAGCGATCTAAAGGCAACTCAAGGGAGCACACCTAAAAACCAACTGACTTTTAAGACCTTTTTAGACACTTTTTCCCCCAGACAAGCATAGTGACAAATGTAGCTACTTATTGAGCAACATTAGCTACTTTCCCTTGATGAATCACCAGTGCTGCTTGATGTCTCTGCATTCGCCCATGCTTGCTGTGCTTGTCTGGGTTGACAGCGTTGTTCATTGATTGAGAGAGAGCAACACGTTCAGTCGACCATAAAGCAGCCAGAATTAAACAGGTAACTGATTGCCAAGCATCTGCCCCATAAAACACTGGTTTACTTGTTCTTGTCATTCAGTATGTCTTCCAAACAGGCTACACTCATGATCTGTGAAACTAGGCTGATCTCTTACAATGCCAAAACTACATTCAAGCCACCATGTGTATAAACAAGTCAAGGAAATGCTCTAAAAGCGGTTTAGTGATCAACCAAAAACCATTGATAGTAAAAGCATGCTGAACAGAAAGAAGGTAATGATATGGATAGGAATGACTGTGCCAATTTAAAAGTAGCACTATGAGGAGTTAGTGAAGAATTCTGACAAATCAAATCAAATGATGGCTGGAAGTTATTTCAGTCAGCGTAAGTCAGCTGTCAGCTAAAATTTGGCAGTCAGATCCACTGGTCATCACCTTGTCAGGGTGCTGTCACTGACAACGTGGTCTGTCAGAAGTTATACCAGCACCATCGATGTTCAAAATGATGTGCTGACTGGAGTTTGAAAGCTTACCAATAAAATCGATTCCTTTCACTGGTAGAGTTCAGCAGTTTTAGGCAACTCAAAATACATGACGATGCAGAAACTTGTAGTGCTGGGTGTAATGGGGGCATAGTGTTGATGTCACTGGACTCTGAAGTGCCCCCACACAGGATTAGTTCTGTTGAACATCATCCTTATAATAAAACCTATGTATATTCTTTTGTTAACTACTCATTTTTTCCTATTTAAATTCCCTGAGAGTGAATGCATCAACTTAAAGACGCTGTAAAATATTCTATTAGTTCTTGTTTGTGCATTGCTGTGTTGATTTTTTTCCATCACTGTACTTGACCTCTAGCAGATGGACTGTGAAAAATTCTCCAGATATACTATGAGTGATATTGCAGCCTGGGAGGGGATGAATTTTATTTTTATTTTGTGAGCTGTTTGTGAAAAACTGAAACATTTTGACGTTCACTCATTTGCATCGCTTTCAGTTGGGAAGCAGTGTCAGGAAACATATACAGTAGAGTTTAATAATAAACCGCAAAATGTGAATTTCCCATTTTTTAAATTACCTATAAACATCACAACCGAATGTTTACCTACTTGATGATAATAGTTTATATGAATGTCATGACTACAAATCAATACTTCTATCTTGAGACAAAAAAGACTTGAAGACAACTTACCCAGCCACTGTCATGCGTACTGCAGCTGGATTCATAACAGATTATAAAACTGTGAAGGATAAGAAAAATTTAGGCCCCCAAACTCTTAATGCCTGCAGGAATTTACTCACTATATCAAAGTTCAGCAGTACTAGCTTGCTCAGTGCTTTCACTCGCTAAGCCACATTTGAGCCACTTAAATAGGCCATATCTACTGTAGCTACAAATTTAGTATAATTCCACATCTGATATGGCTTCCTTGAACTCAAATTGTTTGATGCACACCACCGGACGTGTGAGCAGTGACTGCTGACACCTGAGAAATGCCTACATCTTCCACCGACTTACCAATGCTGCTATTTTCATCCCACCCACTGATCAGCCTAATCCACTGTTGGAGGATTTGTGCACTGCGGTACAGAGCAATTGTGCTGCGGCAAAATGAGTGTGGCTTAATTGGAGCAAAGACTTAATGAGGGTCCCTTGAGGATGATCATCTGTGGCTTAGAAATGGCCCAGGTAGCGGAAGACACGGTCAAAAGGATCAGCTCACAGCCTTCTAAATTGGAGTGACAGTGCTGAGCTGCAACTGTGCCAATAGAATCATTTTTTGCTTTTTTACCAGTGGGGTCCTTGGAGAGAAGTGAACTAAAGTGAAAATCTCCAAGGAAAATATGGCTGCAGGACCAACAGCATTCTGCTAGAGCCGGAGCAAAGTAATGGAGCATTCTCTTATTTACGTTACGATGTTTCTGCTAAACTGATTGGAAATTAAGGCTTTTTTAACCCCATCATCTACCAAATGTTACTACTGTTATCACTGCGATGAAACTTTACTGAAATTATTTTGGCTAAGTAGTTTTTTTCATTATAATCGGAACCAAAATCACACGTCATCATAAAATCTGTGCTATTTTATCATAACATTATTACAACTACAACTAACAATTCTTTTCATTATCTTTTTTAAATCTGATAGTTATGTTCTGGATCAGGGATGGGGAACATCTGGTTTCCAGGCCATATGCAACCTCCATGACTGCTTGATTCAGCCCACAAGGCCATTCATAATTTTTTTTTCTGTGATATAAAAGCATAACACATAATAGTAGACCAACACATCCGTCCAGCTATATGCCTGTCCGGGTCACAGTCAGGGTGGACGCAACACACATAGTGGTTACATGTTATGGATGACATACAACATGGCGACTATCAAGAAAAGAAAAGTAGATGCCAGCGTGCAATAAAAAAAAGCCTCGAGCGTTAATACAGCTACAAACGTGCTAAACTGGGTGAGCTGCAAGGACAAATGTGCTTGGACAAAGTTAACACTCTCTGGCGGAGTCTGGATGCCCAACAAGCAGCTTGCATAAGACCACATTCTGACAGAGACAGTGATGTGCAAGCAAGTTTTGTGGTGAGCGAGCTAATAGCTAAGAAGCTAAAACCTCATTCTGATGGAGAATTTGAGAAGGAGTGCCTCTACCAAGTGCTTCTCAGAGCTGAACGTCAGGCTCCAACCGACTCCTCAGCTCTCCCCTTTCAAATGTGAAATTAAAGCCGTGAAAAGTGTAACTGGACGGGAGTAGCAGCCCAGTGTAATATCATCCGTACAGTATAAAAACAGTATGAAAGCTTCTAATATTCAGTTTGCCATCAAATACGAAAGTCTACATTTAATAATAATAAAAATTCATAATAATTGATACTTATTTTACAGTTAATTGACTAATCGCTTAATTGACTAACTGTTTCAAATCAAAATATGTTATTATTGAAAGACTCGGTCATTCCCGAGAAACAAACACCCATGACATGTAAAGGAAATGCTACTGCCATGGTAGAGAGGTAAAGTAGATCCTTCAGTAGCTCTCCAAGCAGTTTATTTCTCAGAGGAGCCTGTCTGCACTTGACAGCCACAGATCAGATATGACTGACCAAGATAAATGGTTAGGCTCTAAAGTCAGATCAATTCAATCTAGCAACTGTCCTCACCAGGAACAAAAGGGCACGCTGTCAACAAGGCTCAACTCACTTCACTGCGTATTCATTCTCTTTTTGCCTTGTTATGTAAATACCACAAACTATGAATGTCCTGCTTTCCAAAGCTGACCAGGTAACATTGGCAATCACTGAAATTAGTTTAGCTAATTTATATCCCTGCAGCTGGAGTTTTCAGTTGCTTTTTGTTGTTGTTTTTCTTCAGCCCTGCAGGCTACACGGTTTCAAATGTGCAATAAAATCCTTTCAATCACTGGCTTGTTTCCTTAAGCCTTTGTAGCACATCACAATTTCTCTGCTGGATTTATGACCAGCTTTTACATCCTCTATCATGAATTATTTCACATTTCAATTCTGTGGGTTTCAAGGTCTGAACTCAGCCAGACTCAAAACAGGGCTGGAGTCATCATCTGCAACAGTGTTACTCAACCCACACTCCAGGCAGCGATTTCATTATAGAGCAAGACATGAAGGGAAAGTCGAACTTTGTGTATTCAATTCAATTGATGACATAAACATGCCAAAGGAGGCTTTTGGGCCCAGTCGCAATGATCCAAAGCTCAATAAAATTACATGCACAGCAAGGAGCACAAACAACAGTAACTTCTGGTCCTGCCACTACATTGTGCCCGAAGTATGTTCTTGCACTGACCGAACTAACAATTTCAAGTTACACATTAGCGCAGGTCATAAATTACTTAATGGCTGCATGCTGAGTGAATATAGGGGTGATCCTGATTTGCAGATCTCTTGGAAATGTGTACTATTTACTGTAGATACAGCTTATTCACAACCATTCCCACATTTTATTTTACAAATAATATAATATAATGCTTCTCTTCCATCACAGCGTCTCAAATACAGAGCTGTTAAAGTGCCTATTAGTGTCTTTGTAGATCATAGCTCATTGCAACATCTTAAAGAGGAGAACAGTAGCCTGTAAAATTAACAAATCGGGTGTTCTACAGTTCAAACTGATGATGTGACACATAGGTCTATTTTTTTTCAAAATGTCTTTTGGCTCCATGCTAAATTACATTCCAATGCATTGAATTTACATTACCACCAGAGTATGATGGGATCTTCAACTAACTGGTGAAGTGGTTGATGGAGATGACAGCATAGCACATATTCTGACATCCAATTAGACTCTATAGCTCAGTATTTGCATGTAGACACCCTACCAGCCTCCAAACCATATTGCTTGGAGTAGCTTTATCAAAAGTACTAACAACCTCCCCCATCCTCTTTTCAACTGTCTCTCTTCAAAGAGAATAAAACAGAATGGACAAAAAGCAAATTCAGCTCTCTTACATTTTTACACACAAAGGAAAAGTGAATAAAACAGACTGCATAGCAACATGGAGACTATTAGTTCAAAAGGTCGCTAAAATGTCACAAAGAAATGCACAGAAACTTTTGGGTCACAGGCATATCCTTGCAAGCAGATCTATATGCGCCTTAGATGAAACAAAAAAGGAAACAGTGTCATGAAAGTGTCAGCGCTTTAAACATAAACAGAAGGAGAAGATAAAGGCAAACCCACCTGCCAGACTGCATCAAAAAACGTCCCTTTTGGAAACGATTAAAAAAGGCTGGAGCATGGAAATACTTGTGCCTTTGGCCCCATGCTGAGAGCTCAGTGACCACCACAGTCTAATGCTGTGTGAGTACTTCCCTAAACAAAGGTTTATTGCATCATTGCTTGTAGCACACAGCGCCTGAGTCAGACTCCGACAGTGTCTGAACCTTGGGACCTTGTTTTATGAGGCCAGTCTTGAACAATTTGCAGAGAGAAAACCAAAAAAGGAGCCTACCCCACCCTCTCATGCCCAGTGCAAAAGTTATGGAAGTGTCAAAACCGGAGATTTCAAGGACTGCTTCTTAATTCCTTCCAATTCTGTATTTTAGTAGTGGTAGTAGTAGTAGTAGTAGTAGTTGCAGTAGCCTTGTGCTGCAGCTGAAATGGCCACAAGGTGGAATGAGCTAGAAATATGAAACATGACTGGAATCCAATAACAGGAAATAATGTGCAAATGCGAACCCAACCAGCCAGATGTTGGTGCTGCAATCAAGGCCCAAAAATCCAACTTTGGAAAGGGCCCACACCTCACACCGTAAGTCTGACTGACTTGAAATTGGACACACAGGTCCAGCTCAACCTGCACTGCAAAAAAGCCTCTTCAACCATAAAAGTCTGCCATGATGGATTTTCCACCATCTTGAATTTTTTGTAAAAACAGTAATATGAATAGAACTTTTTGACAACCCCCCCACCCCCACCCCAGAAAAAAAAAAAAAAAATTGTGTTTGGACATAGGCTAACCAAAGGACTTTGAGCCTGACCTGAAAGGGAGCCGCAAATACCCAAAATATCTACCTCAAAACCGGAGTCCATTCTATGGGGCAAGTGTTGACCAAAATCTGAAGTACCTTATTGATTGGTGCCAGGGGGTGTGGCCTATCACGCATTTGCTCATAACTCAAGATGGCTTTGAGCAATCCTGCCTGAATTCATTGGGGACATCCTGCGCCACCTCCTGAATATGCACACCTAGTTTTGTTCAAATCTGATAAAGGGGGGACAAATGGAGGAACTTTGAGTGTGCAATTATTGAAATCCTGAAGATGATGAATAAGTGTGTGATTGGTCTCACTCCTTCTTTAAACAGACTCGGACGAGCTGAAGTGACTTTACTCACCTTTGTGAAGGCTGAGCCTCATTCTTTGCTGCTCATGGCTTTAATTTTTGCCCACTGAGCTGCTTCCTTCTGTTGAGCACAGAAGGGCTTGAAATCTGAATCACTGCTTGCTGCTATATTTATTATTGTAGTTACCATTTTGTAATGTTAGGCTTAGTTTATACAGAGCACATAAACTCTGTCTTACTGACAGTCTCTCTGAAACGCTCCCTGTGTCTCTTTCTTTTTATCACAAGCAGACATGCAATGCTTTATGCACTACATTTAGCTGAGGGAAGTGATTTAAAACTGCTGGCCTGAAGCCCTCACACCCTGCCACACAAGCGCATATGACGCGAGACTCTGGGAACCCTGATGTGATAGCACATGCCACCAAATCCACAGTTAATTGGACACTTTCTTCACAACAGGCCTGTGGTAAACAGCAGCAAGCAAATAACAAGGCAAAGACGAGCTTCCAGAGTGAACAAGAGGAAATATCTCAGATAACAAAACCCACAGCAGATGTGTTGTCCTCTGCAGTATATTGTGTTTAGAACAACTTTTCTTTGACTGCATAATCCTCAGCATTCTGCTAAACTGATTAGCCTTCCCATGCTTAACAGCTGGTATCTTAGCCCAATTTGTCCGGCTTGGAAATGTTAAGCAGAATCATGTCTGCTGCATTCTTCGTGCCAAATGGACATTTGTGTGTAGAAAATGGTCAGCAGCCAGGTACTGAGGAGGGATTGCACATGATCAAAAAGGATTTCATGGAAGCAGATTGAGAGAAAGAAGACTTATGGAAATATAGCACTGCATTGTGCTCGATGTCTCAATTTTCATGAGCCAGTCCACATGTGGTTGTTTCACTGCTGGAAGATGTGAGGGTTTAGAGAGCTCTCCAGCTCACCAGAAATGAATTCCAGCTGAGGTAAAGGAGTTGCTGGTGAAGAATGTCAAACATCAGGCAAGCCAAAGGGAAACAAAGAGTCTCCAAACATTGTGGGCCGAAAAGCAAGTGAATATCTGACATATTCCACTCTGTAAGATTACTTCACAGGTGCAGCTCTGCTGAAATTCAGAATTTCTGCCTGTGGTGATGGCCAAGATGGCAGCAAGCTGTATCAAAGTTTGAACATGCCTCTACAGAAAGCCAAAGATGCCAAAGATGATCATGATTTTTTTTTTCTGATGATGATGAAACAATTTGGAAGCTAGTAATTAAAAAGGCTGTGTTATGTTTTGGCTCTTCCACTTTCCTTTAGTGTGTTATATAGCTTTTGTTTGTGCATGTGAAATGTCCAAAGCCCAAAGTCCACGCCAAAGGAAGAGCAGAGCAGACTGGGATTTTTGGGAGGTGGGCCTTAAGGAGGTCTAGAACGTTGCAGCAATAGACAGCATGAAAAAAATGTTTTTTAAAAATGTATGTAGTATGTAAACCTCTCTGCTGAGACACTTCAAATGAAAGCATGAGCCTGGAAAGAGCATAATACAGTCTTTTTTAATGATGGCATTTGTACGACCGGATGACAAGATGACAAACACCTCTTCAGACTGTGATCCTGCAGAACAAAATCTGCATATGCCTGTGGTATTTTACAAATTAGTTTCCTATTTGTTTCCATGTACGTTAAAGCAGACAGGTTTTAACGAATCAACTCTGAATACAGTGTCAGTAATTTAGGATAACATGTTGACTAAACAGTGATGAGCCAGGTATGCCATAATCTCATCAATACTGATATGAGATTTTGTATCAAATTAAAGGTTGGAGGAGGTGAGGGTAGCATTATTTTGTCACCCACAATGGTGCCTATTAATTTTTCCACACCTGCCTCACAGGGCCAACAGTGAAAGGAGGCATCGCTGCTGCCATCAGCAGCTGCCATCAGCTACACACACATATATACATATATGTGTGTGTGTGTGTGTGTGTACACACACACACACACACACACACACACACACACACACACACACACACACACACACACACACACACACACACACACACATATATACATACATATATATACAGCTGTACATGTACAACTCACTGGAGTCCTTACACCTTCAAACTGCATGGAAAACACAAACAGATCCACAGAAGAAGGTGACCTGAAAGAAACTGGAATCTAAGACTGGAATCATTTGTATAAAGAAGCAGACGGCTTCTTCCAAGACATGATTGTGTTAATTAGGCCCACAATTTATTGGAAAGTTTTGGTTTATCTATGTGAGGCTATCAATCAACCAGGAAATCAATCTAAAATAGACATTTAATTACTCAGTGACTTCAGTATTGGTAAACTACCTTTCAATATCTCCAGTATCAGACATGTAGATCACATACAGAGTATATCAACGTTCAAACTGAGGGCACATCAATGGTCTGAAGCAGCCGTCGCAAAGCAATCAGTTTCGAGCTACTCCTGGAAATAAAGGGCAGGATTTATTTTATTTGTCGGTCTGCATCGAAGGGGTCAATTAGAGGTTAGAGGTACATTAGTTTCATCCAGTCCATCGCTGTTATCTTGACATTAAGGGTGAGGGCAGCAAGGGCAGCAAGGCAATGTGGTCCACACTGACTCAACTACCCTTATGGACCATGCAGCTGAAAGTTGAAAAAACACAGAATTTACGTTAAATGTATATTAAATATCATCTGAAGATTGCAGCAGCCCCCCCCCCCCCCCGGAAAAAAAAAAAAAAAAAAACTCCTGACCACTGTGAAAAGGAATCAAACTAGAGCTTTTTTCCTTCCTTTGTACCTGAAGCATTTTCTATCAACTCAGAGCTAGTCTAGTGAAAATTTAATTTCATGGGTGACGATGATACTGATGGGATGCTGGTTTCCGGACAATTAGAATTATGTTATTTCTCAAATAAATCTGTCTCTAAGTGACAACCCGATTTGTCCCTTAGCACAGTGTGTGATAGTGTTTTATATAAACAACTGCTTCTTTCTCAAAAAAAAAGGAGTTAGCTTTGCCCAAATAATCAACAAATTCAGCACGACATTTTGCATGTGTGCCTGTGCCACAGTGTGCTCTGTGCTACGATGAGTTATTCTTGATCTAAGTGCCTTAGCAAATGTCTGCTTCGACTCTGCCCATCTGTGTGACCCATGAACAATTATACATATCTACTATTATCATATTTCATCTGTTTCATGCAAATCCCAACCATTTGTGCGGCACTGTGCCCTCGGGAATCCACCATTATTTTATTTTATTCAACTTGCTGAATGTTTCTTTCATCTGACAAAGTCTGACAAAATGACTCAGGCATATGAATTAAGTATATGTACTTTTGCCTCAACGACAAATGAGAGGAACAGTTTGAGTCACGCAATGGAATACAAGTGCATCACGCAGTAAATGCATGTCATGTTTCATTGCTTCATTCCTCTACTTTCAAATTAGTGAAACCATTCTTATTACATTTTATACATAGACAATTAAGCTCTTAAAACTGAAGATATAATCATGTTTAGATGATTAAATGTAAATGAAAAACACATTAGAAAACACTTGAAAAAATACTTATATGATACAGTTTGCATGCAGTAAGTTATCATGACGTTTCGTGATTGAAATTGAATTGAATGTAAAACAAAAACAGCATAACAATATGGGGTTACACTTTCATATAATTTAAAACATGTATGTAATAGACAGTAGAAAGATAACTTGTAGACAGTGTCTGCATGGGCAACCATAAAAACAGAAGCTAAATCAACACAATCATACTGACTAATGACAAAGAAGCCCTATAAGAAGCTTTTCTATCAACGAATGTATGTATAACCTGGCCTCTCTGCAGCCCCAGCTGTCAAAGAGGACAGTCCAATCAAACAGCACCAGCTCAAGCATTCATCTCGTAGATAAAAATCTCTTTGGTGTTAGCAGAAATGTCAGGCGTTATCTGCATCCTTTCTAATTGATTTCTCTCTGTTTTCCATCTAGACAGGTATTTCTTTGCCACTCTCTCAGTCCACTCTGCTTATTACCACTGACGGCAGCCGCAAGTTGTGCATTCGCAAGTCAACAAGATACAAAATGAGTCCATTGATTCATGTCTGTTAAATACATTTAATGTATTTAATATTGCTGTGAAACAGACATGTTGGCATTTTTTTAATTTCTGTTATCCTAGGTGGAAATCAATTGGCTTATCACCAGGAGCAATGCCGATTGTTTTTGGCTGATGTGATAAGACAAATACTCAACGATGAAGCTGCAAGTAATTTCATTGTTTACTTTCTGTAACTCCTTTAGTATCGCACAAAAGACGCTTTTTTTTTCAGTGTGCTTACAATCACTAAAGAATGATTTTAAATTGCCTCATCTGCTGTTGGTTAGAGCTTTATCTTTTTGCCGTCACACCAGAAAAGTGTTTTGCTTGCTGTTAGTATTGTTGTTAGTATTGTTGTTATTGTGTGTATGGATAACAAACGTTGTGTGTCGTATGCTTGTTTAGTTTTTTCATGTTCTATGAAATATTTGTGGCCACAATCATAAGCATTCAGTATATGTAATCATGTATTTCACTGTGTGATCATTATAGCTATTTCCTTTTACTGCTAACAACTACTTGTTTACTACACTGTGGTTAAAGGTTAGAATACAATATCTCCTTCCATTTCAATAAGAAAACAGTACATTCATCTCCACCGTCTGTATTATCTTCTACACTATGGACCATTTGTGTGAGTTGTTCTTCCTTGTTCCCGACTTTGCATAAATGACAATAACTTACATGGCATGATGGTCTTCCTTGCAGAAGTGTAAAATCCCAGCTGGGGTAAAGCAAGCTGAGAGTAAGTGGTTTGGTCCCTGCGACTGTTCTGACTGTATTTAAAAGTGTTTGCAGTTTGCGAAAGCCTCTGTGTCATTGCAGTTTGTGGAAGAAGGCACAGAATCAGGTAAGGTGATGGGCTGAAGAGGTTGACCTGCCAACTGGAGAAACTGTGGGAATTTTCGTTTCTTATTTTCTCATTTGTCAGACAATAATTGGTAGGTTGGTAGGTTGTCCTGTTTGATGTCAGATTGCTGTGACTTCTTGTCATGACTGTCATGTTTTATTTCGTTTTTTTTTTTTTTCTACACATTGTCCTTTTACAGGTATTCATCAAATATTTCATCAATACTTGACGTCTGGGGCAAGAAACTGGGGCAAGAATAACCATTCAACACAGACAGACAGTAGTATGCAATGACATAAGACTAAAATAAAAAATATTTGAGCAGACAGCACAACACAAAAAGAAATCTATGTCAAGTCAAGATATCAAGTCTATTTACGTCTTTCCCCCTGTAAACTCTGACACAGCCCTCCTTTCCTCTTTTGATACCTCACTTGGAGCTCTGGGTGCAGGCAACGGGCGGACAGCCGACTAGAGCGAGGGGCACAATGTTTTTTTTTCCTGGGATGGTGATAGAATAATCCAATCATAGCAAACACAGCTCACCCCAGCTCCTTACCCTAACCTTAACTTTCCTGGGTTTGACGTCAAGAACGAATGTTCACTATGATTGGATGAACAAACATGACATTTCCAAAGCCATCCTATAAAAAAGAACTTCAAGAGGAGCAGCAAACTCAAACTATGCAGTCCTGAAGACTGTGTTACTGCATTGCCTTTTTATTGCCTCGAATGTTTTCAGACATTTCAGTGTACTGTTTAGCTGTAATATGACAGTGTTTCTGACCAGGACAGCAACGCCAAACCACCATGTCACCTACCAATGGGAGTGTTGGGGTGCCCAGTGCATTCTGGTTGTTGTAGGCTTTCTACCTTTTGAACAAAAGGGAACTCAACACAACCCCTTTTCTTGTCTTTCCAGCGTTGAAATACCTCTTTAAGTTGTAAGTGTTCTTTATGTGACTTACTTATTTGTATGTATGCCAACATCCCAAGTGATTTCTAGGATTTTAAGACTGATACTTCTCAGTTTTTGAGAGAGTGGTTAACTCTAGTATTGTGATCTGTTACTTGTGATTTCAATACTTCGGACTGATGACACCGCTGCTTGTCCTGCCACACTTCAAAAATCTGTGATGCCAGTAGGAAGGTATCAGTAGCCCCTACATGTGCTACTTGCAGCTACCACTAGTAGATTGACATGTACGGTTATTGTAGCAGGCAGTTCATATTTACAGAACATCAGAGAACACAGCATCAACAGGCTACTTGCCAATAACACATGCTGTGTCATCAACAGACCACTTGCCAATAACACATGCTGTGTCAGGAAATGGATAAATGGCACGTCCCATTGTATTGAGTGTTTTTCTTTTGTGTGAAAATATATTCAATATATTTCTTTGTAAAAACAGTTTAAAAATAACTCAATTCTTTAAGCAATTTGCTGTTGAGTAGAATATGCTCCATATGAGTGAATAGGATGCCCCTTTTACAGAGCATGGGATGTTTGCTAGTAAAAATGCTGCAGATATTGGGTTGCATGACACGTGAAAGCATTTAGTATTGCTGCACAACATTTTGCCACAGCTTTTTGGTATGTTTACACCTGTTTGGTTGGTGCGTTTGAGGTGAAATCCAATACCAACCATGTTTTTTTTATATTTGTGCAGATCTGAGCCTGACCCTGGAGAGGAAGAGCACAGCTGCCTTCAGTCAGCTAATCAACTGCGCTTGCATAAAGCTCCCACTGAAGCACAACAGAGTCAGAGAGGAAGGTGAAGGTGAAGTAGGGGCCTTAATCTCTCAGTGTGGTGAGAGACGGGAGCCAAATAAGTGCAGTGAACTTAAGGTGATTGGGTGCATTATGAAGAAAAAAACGATGTTAAAACATGGAGTGTATCAGATGATGGGTTATATTTAGAAAAACCAGCAGACAGCCACAGTATCCATCTTTTATGCGTGTCCTCACTGCTCATTCTCATTCCCAGTCTGAAACTGGTTTCGTTTGATCTTTACGCCACTCTTCACTCATTAAATACAAGTTGTTATACCTCGATGGCAGGACAGTCCGTTTGTCAGTGCTTTTCAATGCAAGAAATAGAACTGATTGGACTGATTGACGCTGCGGTTCTGTATCTACGCTGGCAGCAAACTCCAAGTGGTCAATGTAGTAGGAGTAAATTAGGAATCAACTCCAAACTCGAATTGTGTCAGAGGACATCTGCACAAAGTTTAGCCCATCTCAACTTCTACTTGCAATGCCAGGTCTCATTTACAATGGATGTCAGCCTCCAGCACATGTGTGAACAGTGCATAAAACTTTTAGGGAGAAAACAATATGACACTACTTCCACAACCAAGTGCATATTAGTGACATTACTTCCTCCTTTCATTCCCCACGTCCACACACAAAGTATGCACAGACAGTAACTTCAGCCTCTCTCTCCCTTTCCCCTCTTTTCTCTGCTTTGCTCAGACTTATTCTTTGCCCTGCCATGGCAATGCATCAGGAAATGGTGTAGGCCTCTTTGACATGAACTTGACACTTTGTGGATCAATAGGGGATTGAATCTTTACGGCAACAGCTACGTCTTAAATCGACGACTGGCAACTGTTATGTAACTGGGGATAGATCCAGTTATTCTGCTTTTTGTGTTTCCATTCTTTTTTTGTCTTCCACTACATACAAATACCTCAGTCTTGAAGAAAAATACTCTAACATTGGGGTACATCTGATCCACAAGTCCCTTTTAATCTGCGTTTATATGGTCTTTTTGTCAAGTCTGACGCTTGGTATTGACGAACACTACTCATTTGCAGCTGTTCAGCGAGGCTACTGCCATATTTAAAATTACTCACATTCAATCACACTTCAGTATTACTGTGTAGGGAAAAATAAGGCTTGCTGAAACACCCTTTGTCCACACGCTCTTGAAAATTAGAGCAGTCAAACCTGTGCAGCTGGTTTAGGCTACAGACAGAACAGCGTTTCAAATTTTCTAACCTTTATTATTTGTGAATCTATGCAGCTCGACAACATTTCTGCAACCATAAATATCTATAATCTCCTGTTCCAGTGCTTCTTTTCTGGTGGAGTGGACTATCTGTGTATGTAATCTATTTACCAACTGATTACTTCTTTACATGACTAACTTCCTTTTGTTTCTTTTGTTAGGTTTCACCTTGTCCTTTTAAAACACATACATTTTTATTCCACTTGGTTTCATTTGACAAGAGGTTGCACTTATTTAGCCAGGGATTAGACTGTGAGAAGTGGCAATCTTCCTAAGCTTGACCTTTTCTCAAGCTACTCATTGTGATATCCAACTCCTGAATGATACATGGGGCTAAGTCCATCTAGATGATGAGCCTAATTTATTTCCTGAGGTGTCAGTGCTCTAGTCTTCAGGCTATCCATTGCCATTTTTGCAGGGATGTTTTGCAGACCAAAATGTATTGATTGAGCCTTTGCTATTTTTGAATCCATCAGATAATTTCTGGAGTAAGAAAATTCTGTAGGGTGTCATTTGAAGTGTTAGCGTGCTCCAGCTGAACATATCAAAGGTGTTCATTGAGGAATTAAAAACAACGGCACCAACAATACTGAAAATAGTCTTTAAAACCAAAGTATTTATATGTTGTAATATGTAAAACAGTGCAAGCCATTATTGTGCATAGCTGTTGAATGGTCTTTTTGTAGTGCAGATCAACAGTGACCCTACTGGCAACAACTGCATCCAGTTGTTTCTGTGGTTTGAGGTATTGGTTTGAGGTCCAGACACATAGTTGGATTTTGTTGAGTTAAAAGCAAATTCTTACCTCACAGCTCCTACATTTTCATTTGGTGACGCTTATTCTAACAAATTTATTTCAAAACAGGTGAACTGTAATACACCACTTCAGCATGAAAAGTATTTGGAAGAAACAGGTGTAGGATGTTACAAAATATCTGTATATACAAGGTTTTGTCTGGTAGTTAAAAGAGCTACATTATGTCTATCGAAGTCAGCACAAACAGAGATGAATGTGGACACACATGCTGAATTTTCCAGTTTCCCACAGTTGTTTTTCTCAGTGACAGGAGGTGGATTCTGGCAAGAAATGGAAATAAATAATGGGACTGGCAATTCCTGGGCTTCAACCCCAGTTTGTATGAGGGACAAAACTACATCAAGGCCAAAAATGGACAAGTGACAAACCCCTTTGTATCCCAAAGTTCCACGAGTCCATGAGAGCAACTTTAACAATTATTTAAGGTTTGCTTGGAAGCCCATTTCAATGATGGCTCTAAATGGCAAAATATCAGAAGTGCTTTGGGCCAAGGAAAGGAAATGCCGCTGCAGGGGAATAAGCAGATGGAGGCAAAAATACATACAAATATGAAATGAATTTAAATAAATATATACACATATACACGCAATTACCAAAAGGCATCAAAATGAGTTGAATCACCAGGAGGTACCTGTACGTTTTAAAGGTAACTGCTAATCAAATATGTTGAGTCGTTACTGAGGATATCTTGATGTGTTTCAGGTGAGTAAACACATCCTGCATTACTTCAGCTGGATCGTTTTAAAGAATGAACTGCATATTCAACCTCAGGCTTCAGTGATCACTTGGGGGCTCTGCTTTATAATGAATGTCAAAGGTGGAGGTATAAAACAATCCAACACATTAACACTTGTTCCAGTGCCGTAGCTTGTGACTTTTTGGTGCCGTTTGGCCTTTTGTCATGCTTACCATTAGACCTTTACAAAAATCATTAGCCAAGGTGATGTGAAGAGCAATGATGGAATCTATAATCTCTGTCCCTTTATCTGGCTGCTCAATTTAATGACCAGACAGGTGTTAATGATGATGGAGACCAAGACTGGCTCTGGCCAAAGGGCCATGAGCAGAGCTTAATGGGCTGAAAAGCTTGCTTTGGGACAAAAGTAAATTATGGCCCACAATCAATAGTAAGCATGACTGAAAGCCAATGGGGCTTCACTCCAGTTCTCATAATAATAGGGAGGAAATGCATTGATTCTTCCACTTTATGCAACGTTTGATTTCACCTATTGACTTCACTGAACATGGCATTTACCAAAATAATTCTATAATAATGGCAAAAAACACAACAGTGAGGTGGTACCTGAATGACCAAATAGATAAGTAAGTAAATCATTAAAAAGAAACCAGGATGGTGAACTACATAACCACAGCCAGTGTGAGTAAATTTTATATTAATACTAAAAAAAAAACCCTAGAGGAACATTAATGTTAATGTTGAAAACTGACAATGAATACATGACCAAACAAATCTGTTCAAGCTGTAAAAAGATAAAAACCAGCTTGTTTCCTTTTTATTGCTTTATGACTATTCATCGCCAAATGAGTTAACACAATGGTGATTGATCCTATGGCCAACTGATGAAAGTGCTAAAATATTTATATACTTGCAGTATTACAAACTAGGTGTCCTACACTGCAGGAAGAAATGCTTTATTAAGTTGCTGCTAATGCAAATCGAGCATTTCCTACTGCTGCAGCTTCACATTAAAACCGTTTAAATGGCAAAGCACAAGTTGTCTTTTATTATGTAAGTAGTCACAGGAAATGCTAAGCTTGTCAGTGACATAAGCACTAACCAAGACAATGGTCATTTTTGTCATTTCTTGACCGCAGATCAGTTAGAAATTGACAGGGAGTAACAGAACAAGAACGAGCAGCCACAGTGAGATGTTAGATGAAGAGCTACAGGCGACAGGCTGAGGTAACAAACTCCTTTCAGTTCCAGTGAGCCCTGCTGTCTGCAGACTTGTGCCGCGTGCAGCATAAAATCAGATCACAGTTGCCTACAGACTGATAGAAAAAGGTCAATTACTCCCTGACTTCTTTCTTTGTCACCTGTAGTATTAAACCACATTTGCTGACCACAGATACTTGGAAATTTCGAGCCCAAATCCGATAACATACAGTATGAATAGGAGTATGTTTTCCACTTCTATCTGTAAATCAGTGTGTGGTGCTGCCAGATGAACAATTTCACTTTCTCACTCTGCCATTAAGGATTTTAACTCATTATCCAGCCAAGGAGCATAATTATTGCTGGTTGTACTCATCGGTGGAGTGTGTTTGTCAGCTAAATTGTCCATAATACTTATGACTAATGCTACAGCTGCCACGAGGATCTAATGCTTTAGAAACCTCTAACAACTGAACTTTCCATATATTAATGAATAACTTGTCAGAATTTGTATGACCTGTGAAAAAAAGATCTTCTGAAATGCTTTAGGCAACTTGTTATAATGGTGTGACGATTCACTGATCCAAGCCAGCCTTAACATTTAAGATACAGCAACATTGATTCAAACAGCTTGGATAAGGCAAAAGGTGGGAGTGAATCATAGAAAAACAGCTGCAGGCTTCAGCGTATCAGTGCTCCCAGATACATTTATGACACATAGAGCTTTCATTTTTTTTTTTTTTACACATAATTGCAGTTAGCTTTTTTCACATTGTGTGTTTCTCTCATGTGCATTCTAGATTTAGCACCCTCAGTAGACATTTGTCTCTCAGTCTATGCCGGCCTGTCAGTCCCAAAGGTACATATACAAGGAAATCTCTGCATTTCATCCAGTTGTTTGCTGATGTTTAACAGGTATTAAGTCTGCCATCTCATATTGTTCACCATCTGAGTTTGGTTTCTTAGCAAGCTAACATTTGCTAACTAGCCCTGCATATTCCCAGTAGCCTCAGCTGTACGTCATGTTTTTAGCTTTGCAGACACGTGGTCATAAACCTGTGTATTCAAGAAACTGAACATGTTATTGCAGCTAAAGTAAGAATCAGGGGACCACGAAAATGTTAACAATTTATCAGATCTTATCATTGATTGGGTGACCAATCGGTGGATGGTCAGGAGGTGGGCTGGAGCATTTGATTGGCTACAGTGAAAGAAAACTCATCTCAAACATTTAATGTGTAGTATGCATACATTTTATTCTTTTCAGATAGAATTGTATGATTTTCTGAATAATACTGCAGAGATTTTTTTTTTTAATTGCTGATTTATTTTCAATGCCAAAATTTTAAGTCACTGTTCTTGCCTCAGAGTAAAGTGGCTACAAGGATGTGATTTTTTTTAACTTGGAAATAAATTAAGACTAAATGAAATAAAAAAAAATAGTCACAATTCAATAATAATAAAAAATGAGACATAATTGCTGAACTTAAATCAGCATTTATTTAACACATTCAAGCAGCTCTGCAGTGTCTGCAGTGCTATAATTTAAATTAGAAAAATTAATGACTAAAGAAATGTCCACATTAATGAAAAAACTTGAATTGAGTAAACATGAATGAAAAATACATTTCTACTGCATTGAACAACAGTATTTATCAGCAGATAACAGCATTTTCCTGTTTTTCCTGAGAAAAAC
Source organism: Chaetodon trifascialis (assembly GCF_039877785.1). Classification (NCBI taxonomy): domain Eukaryota; kingdom Metazoa; phylum Chordata; class Actinopteri; order Chaetodontiformes; family Chaetodontidae; genus Chaetodon; species Chaetodon trifascialis. The sequence goes on from NC_092060.1 coordinate 24,596,812, forward strand.
AAACATTTATGAAATTACATAAATAAATCAATAATAAATAATGTTGGTGCACAGAACAGCACCCAGCAGCATCTCTTTGTTTTGTGCCTCAGTGAACATTTATTTAACACCACTGCAGTATTAACTTAAATACAAAAAAATATGAATTCAGAATGAATGAAAAAAAAAGCTAATCATCCCTGTTGTGTCTGCAGGCATTTTTTGTGGCGTTAGTCTTGTGAGTGAAGGTATTGACAGATTATCTCAAATTGTCAGATATCGACCAAATTAATCAGCCGATTGATTAATCCACCCACCACTAATCTCCTGAGTATCAGCAGGGTTGGCAGCTACATATTCTAATAATAAACTAACAACTAAAGCTGGATGATTATTGCTCGATATTTTCAAACCTTGGCCTGGATTTATTCCGTATGATCAATATGAATTCAACATATTTGACACTGAACATATGATGATATAAACTGACTGAAATCTGTACTGTTCATCTAAAGCATAACAGATGGACATTTGGTAGAGCAAGAGCTGTTATGTACGTATAATTTACCATTACGGGCAAATGAAGAAAACGCTTGTCAGAAAATATTTCTTGTTAAGATCTGAATGGTACCTGTAAGCAACATTAACATCCTTAGCTAGCCATATGTCTCTTTTTGTATACTTTGTGACGTGAATTGCTGAGGAACATTGTAATGTATTGTACTGTATTGTAATACAGAACTCGATCTATTGCTCTGTCTCTCAGTGCTATGGGCAGTTATCGTACAGCCCTGCAAAAAATGGAATTCCAACAATGGCAGAAAGACAGTGGAGGTGAGCATTGTCACTTCACGACAAGAGCCTTTTTCTAACCTTGAAAAACACACGTAGCATCATGTAAACAAGATGTGTAGACGTAAATTAAAGGTGACTTCATTACCATTTCTACTTTTGCTATGAATGCAGCAATAGAGGTCTTTGTAATCTGCAACAGAATACCACCACTAAAGGAACAACAAAACCGTGGGTAACAATGCTATTACTATTAGATCTTCCAACACACTGGCTTGATCTCACGAATCTCAGGTTAGCCCACACAGGAGCTGATAAAAGCCTCTCTGTCTCACCTCAAAGGAACATGCTCTAGCAACTCTCTCTGGTACAAAGTTGAGGAAAAAAAACAAATGTAAAGCTTTTCTGCCTCCATTCTCTGACAGACACGTACACTTTCAGACAAGATGAACTTGCAGAGGGACTTGCCGGGAGGCTGTTACTGCTGACACCATCATCAAATGAGGCCCCAAATGCGTCATTGTAATTAGATGCTGTCCGCGTGACATGCTCATTAATGTGCATATTACACCCCTGTCCCCCACCTTTCCCAATTCTGAGGAGGTAAACATCAACAAATTCTCAAGGTGTTGAGGGGTTAGCTCATTAGCTCATCCATAAATGACAACAGACATAAAAATAGAAATTAGAGAGCTCATTTTCAGACCTTCACCTTGTCATTTCATAAAAAAAAAAAAAAAAAAACGGATAAATTGCTTCATGCTCAAAAAGAAAAAGTCATCTTGATTTTCCTTCATCTGGATCTGTGGAAAACAGGCTTCCTGCTCTACTGAAAACTCCATTGTGTCTTCATGCCACATGGGTTTGCCTCTGTTCAGATCTGCCTCACTGCTTTGCTGTATTTTTGTTTTATTAATGTTAAGTAAAGTAGCAGTCATGTCAATGTTGTGAATTTCACAAATTTGAATAACTATTTCTCTGCAGGATTAATTGATTAAAAACGTGGGCGAAACCTGTGGGACTGGAAAGGTGGCATAAAATAAGCAAGCACACAATGATACATTTTACGGTTAGATAGTTATCCATTTATTGTAGGCCTGAGTACACTGTAGCATAGAAAGCCCATTGAGATTGAGGCTATCTACACAGGCGATTCACTTCTCTTTGTCTAAAAGAAGAAAGGGGGTGCAATTTCTGCAGGTAATTGCTGATGTTAATCACAGTCATATTTGAGAGAGAGAGGAACTCTGTCATTCTTTTCAGCAAGCAAGGCTAGTGGTCAGCTGCCCCTTAACCACAAAGAGCTGCACTGACTAATTACTGCAGTCCAGCTGCCTACACTCTCCTGAGCACTCTCCCGGCTTCTCTATCCAAGCACTTCTTTTCTAGTCTCTTCTGCAATCACCGTCAGTCCTTATCCAGTTGGGTAAGACCATTGGGTTTTGTTGAGATCATGCCTCCTACAGAGTGTTTCTGCTTAGAAATGTAGTTTTGAGTTAACCTAACATCAGTTCCTCTGTTAAATTGCCACTGAAAAATAATGAGTCAACTAAAAAGATAAAATCCAAAATATCAGTTTAATGGGATATAAAGAAAGACTCATTTACACACCATAGAAAGCCATTGAGGTTGCAGAATTAATGTCTGTCTTTATGTTGGAAAGTCAAACTAATTCACTGTTTTTGTGAAGTGTGTACATGGCTGACAGTAAATGAAGGCATTCATACGTCTTGCCTCAACATGACGCTTAATTCAAATGAAATTCTTTGCTTAATAGGCTACAAGGTTGAGGTCAGAGCCATTATTTGATTAGTTTCAACAAATACACATTAGCCAGAGAGAGGTCTGTTGAAGACAGGAATACTAATTTTACTGTTTTCAATTATATGGAGCCCATTTTCAGTACTATTCAGCAGAAATCAGCAGAGGTCTGAAGATGAAATACTGCCTATCTGAAGTGGAAGGGGCAGTCTGGGAGTGGGCTGCAGCTCAAAAGAGAGGACCAGCATCACACAATTTGTTCCTAGTTCCAGGGACTCTATACCTATCCATCCAAGTTCTCTATCTAATTCACTTGCCCGCATGGCCATGCTGCAGAGCAATAGTATTGATTCTTCTTATGTTTCCATTTTTTTTACTTTCCTTTATAGTGAACCATCTCTCCATCTCAACCTTTCTTTTTTTTCATCTTATTGAAACAGCGCTTTCATCTTGTTTGTATGAAAGAGATCCACCAGCGATGCCTGAAAGTCATTACCTGCACACAGTTCTTGTTTGGATTATACCGTAAAGTAAAAGAGAAACAAAAATATCTAAATCACCTTAACAATATGTAGCTTCAGTCGAGGGGCGAAAATGAGTTTGTATTTTGTTTCTTGTGTGTTGCTCCAGGAACAAGCTCGCTTCTCTTTTCTTTTTTCCCCAAGACCCTCTCATCCAAAAATCTTTCTACTTTATGAAAGAGTGACCATGGGTCTACTGTTGAGCTACGCCAGTCGGCTGTGTCCCAACATCCTGAAAGCAATCTATATAGGATCCACTCCCTTTAGGCACTTGGGAAGCTCACTTAAAGACATCAATACTCTGGGAAATGAGACACAGAGCAATGGCTTCAGAGACTGAGATGTTAGACGGCTGACTGAGATGCCCTTACATCTTACTTAAGGTGGTGCTGCTCAGTGCAGTGGAGCTCATTGAGTGAATTGCTCTATCTCTTGTTAAAACATCTGAAGTGAACTGAACGGGATGCAGTGTTTTCCATTAATTACCGGCCCGCCACTGCCTTATTTGTCCTGCCAGTTTCATAATGAACCCGAAATATTTTTATACTACCATTGAAGATCTCCAACACTGTGTCATGCACTGTTGCTTCAGCAAAGCATCTCTCACTCCCAGTCAGTCCGTTTCTTTCAGTTTTCAGCAACTGCTGTTAAGCAGCAGAAACCTCATATGTTTCCATGTAAATTAAAACTATGCATTTGGCTGTTCTACATGAGCATCAACTGCAGTGTTTTAACAAGCAGCTTTCTCAACATAAATACAGGATATAACCTTTGAGTTCACTGCTGGTGAAGCCAGTTGTGTGTGAGTAACTGTATTCAATTTGCCCAAAATTCACAGAAACTCAAACCTGCCCTCGACAGACTGTCAGCATTGTTGACAGATACTCAACAATGTGCTTCAATTAACTCCAACTTCCAGAATAATGTTTAAACACTTTTTCCATCCCTTGTTCACAGCTCAAGCCACTCAGGAGGACACGGGGAGAAGGATTAATCCTTATGTTGAATATTCAGATAATTTCCCTGCCGCTCTCCTGGAACATTGCACTGTCAATCAAACGCCAGCCATTCTGTCCTTGCTGTCAAAGTCCCCTTACTGCCCTGGCAACAAAAACAACAAATGCGCTGGGAATAGAAATCAACTGGCATTAGGAAGACAGAGGAGGGACTTGGAGATAGCCGAACGAGTCAGTGATAAAAGCACCACAGATTAGTTGTGACAAATGGCCTACAATCTATCAATTTCCAATTTGAACAAAAATTGATGCAGTTTGAAAACACTAGGATGCAAAGGTTGAGCAAGACTGCCTCAATCTGATGAATAGCTGTTATATATTCTCAGATGAGTGATACAGTAATAACAGACATACAGTTGAAATGTGTCTCAGTGGGTGATTTGAAAAGTTCCAACAAAGCATGCATCATCTCTGTGTCCGCTGCAACTCTCTGCAATGATTGATTATGTTGTCACAACGCCCCAGCATTGTCACAACGTGGCTCCACTCTGTTATCACTTCAGCTCAAATTTATGCATTACTTGCTATCTACACATTCACGTCTAACCCAACAGGCAAGAGGGTTCTGCCATACTCTGTCAGCGGCACAGAGCGACACCGCAGCACCGGCAGCTCTAACATCTGAGAGAAAACAACAAGAAGCACCAGCGCAAATTCCACCGTGTCAGATCGATGAGATCTATTATCACTTGTCTTTCACATTCACCCCGCTGAGAACAACTGTCAATGGCTCCAACTTGTGCTCAACAAACTATCCTTTCTTGTGTTAAAACTGTTTTTGGAAACAGTGTTACTGGGTGGTCGTGAGGTACAACCCAAAATAATAATTAAAAAGGTGAATGTTAACTTGAACTGCGAGAAGTAAAGATATCTAATCTACTTTTTAAAGGTGAGCATGTTGACATGGACATTTCTGAGCATAGCGTCTTTTGATTCTCTGGCTCATGTCACAATCGTCTTGATCTGCTGCTTACAGCTCGGTGACAACGTAAAATAAAGTCTAAACCTATTCAGGTTTCTGATCTGCTGATCTGTATACAGTCTAGTGCATTTCATGCTCTGCCAAGTCTTTACCCTATGGCAGGATGGTGCTGAATGTCTGCTCTATGGAAAAGCGTCTGGTGTGGCTCTACAGATGTTGCTGGGCACCTGGTGGGACTGAGGTTGAAAAGTGACGATGACGTATTGAGAGAGAGAGACTCCAATGCAACACACAGGTCTGCATGAGCAGGAGGTATGCAGCTGGTGGCAAGGTAGGCTCCAAGGTTTTAGATGTACTGAAACATGTTCTGTGTGCCTGTTGAGAATGTGCACATTGCAAAATATGGCTATAACTAATCCTGACTTTAATCTTTTGACAAAACCTGAACCATGAATGTTCCTGTGAAGTATTTTGTTGTATTGTCTTCACTGCAGTGCAGACATGCTAAATCCACTTTGATAAAAAAACTTGTTTTCTTTCAACAGGATTACAACTCCAGACAGGCCTGTCTGTATCTTGCAGCTGCCTTTTTGCTTGTGCCCAGGGCTTCATTAAACCCATCTCAAAGAAAAATGTAAGATCTTCAGTCTTCATTGAGTGCACAAAGGCATGTGTGCCAATCCAGAGACAGAAAAACAAGCTGCATCGTGCATCATGGAACAACAGGGACACTTAAATGGAAGGCTGTAGGAAATGTAAAACAAGTACTTCTAGGATAGGGACAGGCCAAGCACGGTGTGGGGTCTTTTTGCAATGTGAATCACACATCACCCATTTAGAAACCATTGCCAGTATTGATTACCTCACCTCCTCTTGAAAAAGGTACTTAAACTGGACCTAATCAGCCGTACCAAGTTGAATTTCTACTCGATCTTGATGAGAGAAGGTAGACAAATTATGCAGGGCTTTCAAAATGTACCACTTCAGCCTGTCATTATTTACTTTAAGAGGATATCTGTAACATAATGTCTGATCTTCAGGAGAAAACACAAGGTGGAAGGAAAACGTCTCATCATGTCAAAGGTTGATTTTGAACCTTTAAGGCTGTCCTTTTTGGGTTTCCACTTTTGTGACATGTGATGACAACGTTAATATATTGATTGTCAATAAACACACAGTAGACCCACCATGACACACAAAGCTAGGGATTGAACAAAAACAGCAAAACAATAGTTCTCTGGCAGAAGCCACTGCAGGTAGTGGTCCCTACTTGTGTGACTACTCAATTGCTCATGTGACCTGATGTGATGGTGATATGAAGCCCACAGTTTGATTTGTGATTTGGATTATTGCAGGAGGCCTGAGGTCTTGTTGGTAATGTATTGCTGGTGTATGTGCTGGGAATAGCATGAATTGAATAAAAAGCAAGAAACAGGAGTAAGGGTGAATTCAGTGGAAAATACATATGGACGACAGGCAGGAAAGCAGATGGGTGGCTGATAAGTAATATAAGGTGTAGAGGAATGCATATTTAGTATTTTATCAAGACCTTTTTCTGAAGACTTTTTTAATGGCACAGAGAAAGATGTGCAATATGGGTATTCCTGGCCACCTGACAAATGTTAAGTCCAATATGGAGTCGCTGTTTACTTCCTGAAAAAATTGCTAGATGCTGTATGCAGTCAGGGTGATGCTCAACCATACAGGTAATGTGTGGGGCCAAGAGCCAAAGCAATGAGCTGGAAGATCTAGTGGAAAAAAATTAGCTGCAGAATAAGGTGTTGCCTCACATTAGCATGGTTAGAAACCCTTTCACATTACATCAATACACAGCAATTCAATGTTAATATCTCATGTACTGCTTATTGAGCTACATCTATCAAAGCAGCAAAGCAGATGGTTTATATGAAAATGGTTAATGCTTTCAACAGCAGCCGTGGTTTCTTTTACATTGTGTGTCTATGTGTAAATTTACGATTCGTCAAAGCAACTCAATGTGTTGGATATGGTTTATTTTTCATCAGAGAGGAATGCAGGATGTCATGCAGTATGTCCAGTATCATTATATTGCATTGTTTCAACCATGGGTTTAAATACCAACTGCAATTAAAAATTTGTCAAAAGTTTATTTGTTTACCAAATATTACACTGCAGGTGTTCAGGATGGTGAATCAGTGAAGCAGGATTAGCAATTTAAAGAAGTACCTCTTAATTCCAGAGCCTCTGGCTGTCACTTTCGATGTCAGGTTCATCTAAATTCAAGGTTAATCCAAGTAACTGACATACAGTATGTAAATACTACAAAACCTTAAAAAAAAAATCACCACATTTCACCAAATTTCACTCGATCTTCTATGTGATAAACACGTTTCAACAGTTGGCCCATTAATTTATTGTGTGTCCAAAAAAATGAGCGATGAACAATGCATTTGGAAAGAAACACACAGTTTACAAGAAAGAGCTTTTTTTGGAGGGGGGGCATTTACAGTTCATGAGGGTTCAGCTTGTACTTGCTTCCCATATGACCAAAGCAACTGAGATACACCAGCGAGGGAAACAACACATGAGCTGATTTTTCTGCATCTGAGTTCCCACAGTCACACACATTTACATCAGCAGAGAGCAAGCAATGAGGAGAAATGGTTTTGGAGAGAAATTATCTTTAAATCATCTTTATTCTGATTACTTCTGCGATAATAAACCATGTTTATATACTAGTTAGCAAAACTTGCATATTAATCATGTCATATTGCTAACCATTTCCTCCATTTTGAAGTGCAACCCGCTCTAATTAGCTGCGTGATGAGATTACAGACAGTGGAAGGCAGCTGCCTGTGGCCTACAGGCTGGTGGGATCGGAGGTAGCCAGTGGTGGCACGTGGCCTGCTGTCTCGCTGTCTGAATGCATCTTTCATGCCACCTACAAAGCTCTTACAAAAAACTGCTCTTTCAGCTGGCAGAAATGACAGTCACTGGGCACAACACCAGACCTACTCGAATCAATGAGCAAATCTGAGATGTGGGTTGTGATTCCAGGGTCTGAAACCAGGGAAACATTTTCTCTGCAGCTTCACAGAAATGATACACAGTTTCTTTATGTCATTTGTCAGTTTGAGGAGTCATGTACAGTGTTATGTAGAGAACCTCCTCGTATCAGCTATCTGTGTTGCACCTCGTAAACTGTGTCAAGCCAGAGACGTCTATAAATAAACTCAGTAATGCTTCAAAACAGTGCTAAACATTTCGGGCCTGTGTTCATTTTAGCATATTGGTAATATCTCGGTTTTCTGCTTCTTCAATGATAAAGATAACAAAAATGTTATATTCCTTCATTAAAAGAAACTTTGCTGACTCAAACTGCAAGATTTATTTCTTTTTAAAAAGCGCATATCAAAAGATAAGGGGTATGGCTCAGATAATTGGGGCGGTATTTGCATCTTTAAGGGAAGTCACCTTCGCCTCAGGAAATCTTTTAATAGAATCCTCAAACACTGAAGGGTTTCAGTGAGATCATCAAATAAACAGTTCTTTGTTCCAGTTTTATCTGTCAATGCATAAAATCCCATTTATTTTATTTTTGATCCATATCCACTTTGCCATCAAAAAACAAACTCTGCTGGCAACAAACATCACTTGATAGCCTTCAAGTGACAACCTGACGCGGCAGTCGGTGTCTGTGGAAATGAACCTGAGGTCGATACCCAAAAATAAAATCTAGAGAACCATCTTTTCAAATTCATTATGTTATCAAGTGACACTTGCTGAGCTACTAAAAGATTAATGGTTTGAACGTGTACAGCAAAACTAGCTTTATTTGGCATTGATTAGGACTTAATGCATGCAACATCACGCCCCCAGTAAATCCCTCAGCATGCGCTTACAATTACTTTTCAAGCTGTACAATTACTTGAAATGTCTGTTTTCCATTTCTAAGAAATGATACATAATAGTCTCTCTTGAAGACCGAAAAAAGAGGTTCTTTGGATAATTTCAGGCACACTGTTGACCCTTCCCTCCCTCTTTCACTGCACACAATCAAACCCACTTTAACGCCTGCTGTTTGCGTTTCACTAATCTAACATGTCCATTTCCAAGAGAGTAGCAACAGCACGAATATTCCACATGTGATTTTCTTTTGATGGCGGACGATAAATTGTCGGTTGCACCTCCATTCTGTGTTCCGCGCTCAGCATTTCATACGTCTTCGAAGACTCACAAGCTGCCTGAAACGCTACAGTTCGTATAGATCATTTTTATTGTCGTCACAATACCAGTAACTTCAGGCTAGTAACACCAACGCCTGCTTCCATTTCGTCACTCTCGCCAGAGCCATCAGGTTTTTACTAGATCCTCATAAACCCCAGGCAACATTTCCACCCTCTCTTTGATTAGTCGTGTTGGCAATTAAACTGAAACAACCTGTTCATATCTTTAATACAAACAGCATCCATGTAGCTCCCACTTAGACTATTTAAAAAAGGGAAAAAAGATAATTAACAAGAGATGCAATAACTGGCTGCATCATGCTCCAGTGCTTTCCGTTCCACTGTGCCACGCTCTCCCCTATAATGCAGCCAGTCCAATCTGGGACTGCTGAATGGGCACAGCGTTGGCATGGACCTGTGAGCTGCTCTTATCATGTTAAGCACAATGACTGGTATTGGTACAAGAGAAAGGCTTTAATGATTCTGGGTTTGTGCCCTTGAGCTGCAGTCACCCTAACCAAACCTTGTACATGCATGTTTAGCCCTCAGGCCACAAGTGTGTGTGCCTCCATTTTGAGACCATTCTTGAACAACAAATAGAGACCTGTCGTATCATTGTGCAACACCTTAATGTAACATTTATAAACCGTGTCACTAATTTTTACTGAGGCAATCATATCTTACAAGTGTACTAACTAGTCGGCTTATGCAGCCATAATCCTGCAAGCTTTTGTATATCAGTACAGAATTACTGCTACTACTATCAGATTTTCAATGCCACAGAATGATGGCATATAGCATATGGCTGCTCTAAATACTACAGATTGAAAACTTCCAAGAGGGGTGTACAGTAGTGCGTCAGAAATTCAGTGCTAACAATCATTAGCTCTTTATCGCATCTTTCTGTGGTGCTGAGTTGACAAAGAAACGTCAAAAGCAATGTTATTCTTTTAATCTGTACTGACTGTCGGCAGACTCAAAAAAGCTGTATGTGAAAAGAACAGTGTGTTCTGCTGGCCTATTTTGAAACGCCACCCACGGATTCACCCGCTATCAGTGCACCTGCGGGTGAGTTTGTATATAACTACCATCTTCAAGAGGGAATCTGACATAGTGCAAAGATGCCAGAAGCTCTTTCAATCATGTCAGAGCTCCCACAGTGTCCAAACTGCCTCTCTTCCTTATAAAATATGCACAGATAAACAGGAAGAAGAAGGAAGAAAGAGTCAGGTTATCATCTTTGACTGCTATCTCGCTTTCCACATCCATTTCCCTAAATGAAAGGCATTCGTATTTTCGGAACAGCTTTTCTGTTAAGCAGGTAGTGTCTGGCCCTCCTTGACTTGTGTGCGTTCATGACACTAAGTATATTCATCGCCAACATGTGGTTATCAAAATCTTTAGCAAGTGATGCATGAAGCCCTGCTGTTTTTCCCCGAGGAACACATTTAGTCATGCTAATGCAGACACAAAAGATTAACTTACCATACTGGAACTGAGGCAAAGAACATGTCTACTTTCTGCCAGGAGAGTGGATAGGTGCCTACACAGATTCACTCTGGAAGACAAAAAGAAAAGACTTCTGTAAGGACACGCAATAATGACTTGTGTTATTCACTGAGACAGACACATCAAAAACATTTGGGATGTCAGCACGCAGGAAGCTTGTGTCATCCACTCATTGTACTCTACGTCACATTGGGTGAGAGCGTCAGCTGGATGTCTAAAACACAGATATAAATCTGAGACTTTATGTAACTCCCATCCATGCTCCCCTGTACTGTATATTAACAAAGAGAGGACACTGTTAACATAGTACAGCAGAACATAAGAGTCTGTATATTTATTGAGACAATATCCTGCAGGACTCCAGGAAGGCCTTGACTCAATTCTGCTGAACATCCTGTTATATGAGCCTAGACACACACTCTTTTCAATGTGGAAAAATCAGAGATATACTGTGTAGCACAGTCACACCCCAGTTTGTAGCCTCCGAATCATTTGAAACCCATCAGCTCCAACATCTTTTGGTTTGTGATTGATTTTATGAGAAATTATTACATAAAAATACCCTTCAACTGGATTGCTGGTTGGGTGACATGATGATGTATTCTGAGACAATGAAAGTTTCTCTATCTGGATTTATTTTGCTGTAATGTTAATATAAGGTGTAATACCTGCCATGTCTCCAGCTGCATTGGAACATTGCATTACAGAACAATGAGCAGGACGGGCAATATTGGATTTATCATATTTTTGCATCAATGTGCTGAAATGTCTTGATTTGATTCACTGGATCAGGAGAGAAAATTACATATACCTCGTTGAAAAATCGTATCCATCACGCCCAACCCGTCTGAAATTATGTCACCAATCCCTTTTACGAAAGCCTCATGGATATTTTGTACACATTCAGCGTACGCATGTACACAGACTGTCAAGTGTTTTACAAACAACACAAAAAGCACTTGTTGTCATTTCAATTGAGTTGCTTTGCCAGTTGTTTTCCCATAGGAAGACTAGCAGCAGCACTGGTTGGCTTCGACTGCTGTCAACCTGAAGCACTTTAAACACTAAGAAATATGCCTGCGTGTGGCAGCAGCAAACAGTTGCTGCTCACTGTGGAATGTTGAACTTTTGTTCGGAAAAATGCTTTCCAAGTCTAACAGAGACGCAGCTTTTGGTTTGCATGATCGTTTCCAAAGACTTAATAATCAAATTTTTAACTTTTATATGTTTCATTATGTCTGCTATATTTGATGAAATTGTGTTTGAAGGGAAGAGAAAAATAACAAGTAAAGAAAAACCTCAATCTGCCATTGACTGCATCTCTGCCTGTCTGACAGCAGTGTTTTGAAATAATGAGATCTCTGGCATGGTTTACCCTGAAAGCTATGAGGCAGCAGAAATGAGGATGACAGGAAAAGTCAAACAGCCACAAGAGTTTTTAACATTTAATGATTGCATCTGGGCTTAGTATTGGCTGTAGTCTTCACATTCTATAGGTCTAACCACTGTCCTGTCTGTTTTAATCACAGCCTTGTGAGGATTATTCAGGTGAAAGAGTGCCACCGCCGCCTTTTTTCCTGGATGTGCTGGGTGATTCTGGCCCTTCTTCACAAAAGGCAGAAGAATGGTGCTGCCCTGGAAGCGGATTTGGGTGGAGTAAGGGTGAGAGGATGAGGAGAAAGAGAAGGAGAGGAGGGGGGATGAGACACCGCTGGGATGAAATCTTGAGTATGCCAAGGTCAGCAGAACTCACACAGGCTGTGAAATGAAACACTGCCAAACACACACATACACATACACGCACACGCACACACAGACACACAGCAACCCATTGCCCATATTAGCTCTTCCCTGAAGACAACCTGCTGAGAACTGCTAAATTACCACTGGGCTCGCACTCGCCTATATGTGCCGGTACACCTACACAGACAAACATACACACTCTCTCTGTCTCTCCCTCACGTTATTACTGTGGTCTCTGGTCATTTTGAGACATTCACCTTTCCCCCCGGCTCTCGCTGCATTGAGATGAGGTCTATCCTTCTCTGTGAATGCCAAAATACTCAGGCTTTCATATGATGGCGAGCCCCCTCATGCCAGGACCTTGTTAAAACTCTTCTGCCTTTGTTCGACTTAGCTCAGGTGATTCCATACCTGTTGGGGTCACATACGGTGTGAACTGGGCTTGTCGCGCTGTTTATTTCACCCAGAGCACGAGCGAGTATCAGCGCTGCTGACTTCAAAATGCCTTTCCTTTGGCTACTTTGAACAAATGCTTTTAAGAGAAGCTTGGCTCTACACAATAACACGCTTCACACATAAAAGCTTTAACCAAACATCGCTGACAAAAAAAAGAGTCTAAATAAAATACAGGTCTCACTTTTTTTCTTTTTTTTCACCTCCTGTATACATTCACCAATTGCTTGTCTCTAACAGAAGCTGGATTAATGCGGAATTTAACGCACTGCTACACTGGCATATTCCCCATTTCTTTTGCCAACCAGATAAGCTTCCATTTAGCTAAAATTACACCTTCTGCTGCACGTCAGAGGACATTACATTCTCCCTCCCACTTGCAACTGCTATTTATTTTTGTGAATATCACTTATATTTTCTACCGTGTTGCCGATCAAGTGGTAAGTTTTATGTTGTGTTTGCTGAATTAACTGGGTGTTTCTGAAAACAGTTAGATAATGACAGGATATACAGTGCAAAGAAAGTTTCCATCACACTATGAAATGACTAGATTATGTTTTTAAAAAACAGGAGACGTGTATGCAGGGAAATAAAAACCTGTATACTGTTTTCTGTCAGGTGGAAGCATCTCCAGTTCCTCAGAGCTACCGTAGCTTCATGATGATAAACATAAATCCAGTCAGACCTCTGAGGAAATGCCAGGTGCAAAACAAACACCCAGAGAGCGCACAAGAATGATATATATGAATATTTATTCCTGTTGCCTTAATTATGGTGCAACTAACTAACTCTTACAACTGAAGACAATTGGCTATTTCTAATTATACAGGATGCTTTTGAAAAGTAAAAGTAAAAAATCTGTTACTGGCATAAACAGTGAGTATACGGGGTTTGTCGTGAATGCAGTGGAAGACTGGCCCGAGCTAACATTGGCCTGGAATATTATGCCAGTCCAGCCCTGCCAGGTAGGACAGCCTGTACGGACAGTATATGCCAGGATTCATGCAACTGTGAAGTGACACGAATCCTTTCTCTATGACTGAATTCTCACTATAATTTTGGTAACACTTTGTTATACTGTTGGTTTGGAGCTCACATCCCACACATTATGCTACCACCTTCCTTCCCTTTAGCAAAACTGCAAAGGATACGCACTTCTGACCCTCATGTTCCTTCTTCATCCATGCCATTTCAGAGTCTCCCTTTTATTTTGTGGTAAACACAAGGAAAACTCCCAAGCTGTACACTGCAGTCATGCTCCGGAAGGAATGTCCCAAAGTGTACTCTAAAAGGTTATTTAGTGTTTCAATATAATCCATATAGTCCATTAAAGACTCATCCTTTAGTCCTCTTATAAAATTTCAATGAGAGACAAAAACAATGTTCTTGTTTGGCTGCATGTTGAACTAGTTATCAGTCTTAAAACATTAATGTTTATTCATAATAAAGGACTCAGTGCAGACAGGGAGAAAAGGGGAAACATTTCAACATCACTGTGGGTATTTACCCACCATAAACAGAGTGCCTTTTGTAATCCTTTCAAAGGCCTCCCTTAACTACCGAAGTGCTTTTTGTGATGTGCATTTTTTGTGCTAATACGGATAGGGTGTTCTGCAAAACAGTCTGATTTTAGCATAGCATTTCAATCAATCACTGCCTTCTAACTCTTGATCAAAGCATATTAAAACTACTATGAAAAATATAGATTCATAATTTTGTATTTCCTGTCGCCTGATTGTACTCATCACCATAATTTCTCTGGAGTTCCCTGAAGGCAACAGGCGCTTAATAATTGATGGGCCTGAAAGCTGTTTGGCTCTGTGAGGGAGTGTCTGCAACTCCCTTGGGAAACAAAAAGCACCAGCAGCTTTGAAACCAGCGGAAGCAGGCAAGCCTCAGTTAGAATTAGCATTGTGTTCTGTCATGCCAAACATTTGGTGCTGAGACAATGCAATACAGTTTCATTACAATGACGGAGCCTCGCAGGCAGAAACATCAAAGGCCTGGTTTGCTTGGTTTTTCAAGACAATGAAGAGATAGAGATATAGTTAAGGCTAATTTCAAAGAGTGCTACTGACAGTTTCATTAAGAACATGCAAAGTTCTGAAATAATGATTTGTATAGCATGCACCTTGAGGTGGAAAACTACAAGAAACAAGAGAACCCAAACATGCTGGAACAAGTCCATCAATAGCGTGTAATGACTGGTTTGTGAAACTATGTATTTTTTACTTCCTCTTTTACTTTTACAAAACAATCTGTTCTGAGACAGGAGCTCATCGTAAAAACAACTGAGTACAAGTTGGGCTTCCATTAATTATCAATCATGTAGCTGCGAGCTGTGTGTCCTCGTGAGCGTGGCTCTTGTGTTGCAAACTTTGGCAACAACTTCTTCATATTTAGAAATCTAGACTCAACTGTCCCAAGTTCTGACAAAGAAATGTTTTTTTTATAGCTGACATTCACATTAAAACAGCATTCAATCACGGTTGGCCTCATAAGTTCTAAAGCATCTTGCCCTGAAAAAAGCTTAACCAGTCCTGATTGAGATAATCATATAATTCAATATAACATCTGGAGCAGTCTTGTAAACAGTGTCACCTTTCCCACTGGGACCTTTGCAGGTACTTTTGGGAGGTTTTAAATCTGAAGAATCAGTATGTAGGCCACAGCACAAAGGTTTTAGAAGACAAAGTGAACACGAGATTCACGTCAAGGTTTCTAAATGTCACAGCACAGACAGGCAGTGTTGGAGAGATCTGCACACTGCTGAGGGAAAATGGTGGAAATCAGGGCTGTACAGTGCAACATATATACGACACAGGTGTTCTGGAAAGCAGAAGGTCTGTGCAAAGAATGACTGCAGTGGCGCCTGTGTGTTACAGCTACATTTGCAGCAGGCTTCATAATTCTGTTTTAATTACATTTAAAGTGAAACATTCCCATTTTGCTCATGTTTAAGTCACACATTATGTATACAAACTATATGACCAGTGTATCAGCAGGGCTGTGCAGGGTTGCAGTCAAACATTTACACATTCTGCTAAACAAATCTTACACTTTGTTAAGAGGAAAATAAAGTGAAAATAAATGATTAAATGGTACCGAAGTCATGCTCCACTCAAAAATGCATTTTTCTTTTTGCTCTTGCGGTTGAATTTTGAAGTGTGATGTGCAAACTTAAAGCCTCCAGTACACATACATTGAGAAGTGACTTTTCAGTGAAGACACCTTGTGTCCAGCAGCTAAAATTTGGAGGAGTAATCACACATTCATAGATTCTTGAATTTTAAATGACGCAGAAGGAGTAGATGTTATTTTAAGGATTTTACTAAAACTTTTATCGTAGAAAAAACACTGGACACAGATTATTATTCAAAGCAGAGCATATATATACACCTTAAAACATGCTGGAGGGGATGTTTAAGTGCATGGCATGTTTTACAGTATTATGTCAAGAGGGAGCTCGTATTTTAAAGACAGCTTTACATAGGTAAACAGACGTTAGACTTGGGGTGTGATGGCATATCACGCTGCATTGAGATTGTTCAGCATACCACTGGCACTATCAAGCAGCCTATAACCTATAACAGCCTATGGACGCACAGAAAAGGCTCTGATTCTTGGTTTAATAAGCTTTTTCATCACCAGTCTATGAAAAAAATACTGTACTGTGGAGAGGAAAGAGAGGCAAAGCCGGCCACGTCGACTGTCCTTCCCACAGTGGCAGAGTGTCATGGTAGATGAGAAACAATCACCAATTCAGCAGGAAATGAAAACCATAAAGTAAAGGCTCCATGTGGACAGTAAACTTTGTTAATCTCTTGGTTTGGTGTCTGGTTGCTCCAGACTGTGACTGACTTACACTGACTGTGTTCAACACTCAGTCAAAACTGAGATGAGCTGCTTAAAAGTCCAAAATGAAGGCTATATTCAGCGTCCCAAAATCTGATGTGAAAGTCAAGGAGATCCAGCTTTCCTCTGATATGTGCTCATGATTATTGTCATTAAGCTTCATCACATTAAGGATTCCATTTCTAATAATAATAATCCCATCTTGTATGTTCCATTCGAACTCTCTGCAACGTAGCCTAAACCAGAGGTAAAGTTAGCCAAAACATTTCCACAGAAATGAACAGAACTTACTCATTTATCCAACTCAGAATCAGTCCTAATTAGTTACAGCTTGCTGCTGTGCTGCGGCAAATCATGATTTGATAATGTCTGCTTCAGATAAAATCAACATAAAAATCAGATGAAGTTGGAGAGACACAGAGGGTTGTCCTCTTAACCCCAGACAGAAGCTCCCTCGATGTTTTCAGTGGATTATGTTCACCTGTGATTCGTGCTGCTCAGACTGACTCGTTGACAGAGGATCACAGACCTCAGACCTCTCCAAAATCCAGCGAACCACATACACAGCTGGCACAGCGTGGACACATTCATTATTTATATCTTTCGACAGGCACCAGCATTTAGAGGTTACTGAAGTTGTGTGCTTGTCCAAATCCCATTTTGTATTTGTTAAATGATAAAAGGATTATTAAAGGGCTTAAAGAAAGGCCTGTTAAATATGCACAGGGGAGCTGCAGAGTTCAAATGTATAATTAGTATTTGCAGTTTTTGTTGCCTCATCTTAGATTCCAAATAATAAGTATGAAGATTAATTAGATCAGATGATGTTACAGCCTGATATTTATGTTTTATAACTAAACCAGTTACATGACGCTTAATCCTGCAATGTGTGACTGCAGATCACATGCTGCATTATTGAACTGATCATTTTAAAATGCCAATCTGTGAACAGCCACAGTCAGCATGTTTCATTTAAATTCATACATTTGTAGAAAAAGCTGTGACGCTGAATTTGAATTATAGCATAGGATCCCTTCATGGGACATTTTATATTTTAATATAGTTTCTGTTAAGATGCAAAATGGAGATGGAGCTACTGCAGGTGAGAAAAGGTTATGCTCTGTGAAGAGATAACATTCAACCATTAATAATTACGCATTACGACCCAGGTCTATATTGTTTCTCAAAGGTGACGCACCTTTACGTGCAGAGGCGTGCACAAAATCATTTGGTTCAGCTATATTTTTCTCTCTTTCTTTGTTTTTTTTAAAACATTAAATCTCACCCTTTCTGACTGTTTGACTGTACATGTGGGTTGGTACATCGACTGTGTTTTTCAAATGCCCTGGACAAATTTCTTGTAAGGGAGATAATAAAGGCTAATTCAATCTAATCTAACCTGTGATTTAATCACAGCTCAAATGTCACCTAAGATGCTGCATCATGGTGGTAATTGAATCATTATTTTATGATCGCGACACCATCTGTCTCTCTGTGGTCACCTATACTGTGCATGAATTTCAGCCTAATTCACAGTTAAGATGATCTTATTTACGTGTTTTTGTGTTTCAGTTGTCAGACAACAGAGTGACTTAGAAGCAGATCAAAATAGGTGGTCATGGCTCGTAAACAGCTATTGTTAACCAGCAGTGCTTGCAAGCTACTCATCAAATCCAAATTTTATGACCGTGAAATACGCTGATGAAGTCAACATAAATGCAGGTTAATGACCGAAGAAGTATCAACATTTAAAATGAATGTCCACATAGAATTTGTCTTTTAACTTCTACAATATTTTCTCACACTGTGTTAAACATGATCCAGTAGATAGATTTGGAACTGATTATGGTTATTAATCAAGCAAAGCCCCTATATGACATGAAATACATCGATTCAAAAGCACTGATACTGCTTTGGGACTCCTCATCACATACAAATAGAGTGGCATGAGGACGCCACTTTGTAACTCCCGGTGGCAGGAAAGAGAACAGTATGTTGGGTTGAGGTGAAGCACACTGTGTGCTTCCCTGGAGAAACCTGCAAAGGTGCTGCAACCAGACGGTGGTGGAGAAGCTGCAACAGCAACATTGTACTGCCCAGCAAAGAATATGTCATGGATGATTTAGAGGTTTTCCACTCAGGTCTGGATCAGAAATCATCATTTTATTGCTCAGCCCTATGTTGGCTTCCTGTAATCAATGAAAAGTTTTTTACAAACTACTACCAACTGCTTCCAGCTGAAGCAAGAATACTGTAACATTTGCATTTAAAATCCCTTTCTTATACGGCATGAATTGGATGTACTAGATGAGATGATCATTCAGCCTACGTATACATTAAGCAAGTTAATGTCTGAGAAGCGCCTGTGTTGAAATGGTAATTTCAACACAACACTGCCATTGCAATATTAATATACAACAGATCTGCATAGCCATCAGAGCATAAAGTCTAATCAGAATCATCACATGCTGCGAAAAACACACTGTAAATGATTATGTTTCCCGTTTGCTTTTGTGAAGATCTTTCATTTTGATGAGATTTGTTGGACATTATTTCAAATATACTATGATCTTCCAAAAAATGCATCACTTGTATCAACTTGCGTCTATTACTTATGAAAATAACTGAAGAACATTTCAAACTTCCAGACAGAGTGTAAGTCTAATTAATTTCTGAACAGTACTTCCACTGGACTCATTTTAATTACTTCAGACAGTATTGTATCAAAGAAAAGAATGAATAAAGCAAATGGACAATATATCTGAAATCATCACCCTATAAATATATCTTAAAAATGCTCTGAGATTCACTGCAGAGTCGATACTTTTCTTTAATTGGGGCTTCAGACAAAGCTTGGGTTATGTGATTGTTTTGTCCATCCATTTATAAAGAACATATTTCTGTGTTTCTGACAGAGCCTGAATGTTAAGAAATTCACTGTAATTGGAGTCTATTATGTAAAAAGTGATTTTTTTGTGTACATTTTGTGCTCCCAGTAATTTCCTCTATTGCCACCAATAAAGGCTGCCCTTATTAAACTATTCTGTACTGTAGTCTGTGTCGTTCTCTCCTGTGAAGGTGTTGACCAGCAGTATCGCTCTGGAGCAATTTTTTTGCTAGTGGGTCTCCAAAGGGTCTCCAAAGGGTCGCCTTTGTTTGCATGTGGGGGTGCACATGTACGTGTGAGCAGCAAGTGGCATAAAGCTGCTGAAACAAGCAGGAAGAAAGAGATGTCTGCAGTACAGACCTAGGATATCGTCATCAGAGAAGATATCAAGGATCTGCTGATGCCTATGGGTTGTAGGCTTCAGGCAGTTATTGACTGCAAAGGACTTCTGCGCTCATGTTTCCTGATATTGGGGTCGATGTCAACATAGCACTCCAATCCCTGCACCTGATGTGTGTACGAACCCTCAAACTAATGCTGAGAGCCATTATTTTAGTGTAGTCAGTGTTTCTTTCCCACTCCTGCCATGAGGTCACATCGTCAAAAGCATGGTCCCGAGAGAATCACCACACTCCCAATGTTTATGGCAGTAAGTGACTGTTGGTTTCCCCTTCCCACCTCTTCTTCTAATTATGCACATATCTATTTCTGACAGAATTTTCAACTACAGTTATGTTTCTGCCAGAATTCATAAATTTGCTTCCATCCTACGCTAGCTCGCAGGATGCCTTAGAGAAGGTTGTATGCCGCTAACTGGATAATCAATGCTTTTAATACCCTGATGAGGAAATGCAGTGAATTTTAGATTGCAAGTTTTTTTGTTTGCATGTTGATTGCATTTCCTTCCTCACAAAACATGAAGCTGAAAGTATTTTAAAGCCTGCATACTTCACATTTACATTTACTAGTGCTTACAAGTGCTTTTGTTGCCATATTGCTGCATTATTTGGCAGACAGTCTTGAAGTCAAGAACAGGTGAAATCCCCACAAGATGTGAAGACCACACCTGTGAGACCAAAGGGATGAACAGGTCAACCACAGTATGCCAAACTAATTACAGGAGACAAACGAAAAGGATTAAGCCACAAGTGGGATTCAAGTCAAAGAGCCTCTAAAATGTGGACTGGTTTCCCTCCAAAAGTCAGAAAGAACAGTTCTCTGCCATGAGCCATGAAACACCAATGGGTAAAACACACTAGTAATACTGCTGAACTGTCTCCACAGACACACAGCCATAGTTTAACCGTCCAAATGACTGAATTTTAAAAACATGGACAACTGATCAGTTTGCCTCAAATCCTCAGAGTGCTGATTGTACTGGGCTAGGGCCCTGACAAGGCACAATTAGACCTCAGCTACTCAATCTCCTACTTTCCCTCAGGAAAGAGAGTGACTGCAGCTCAGCTGACTGGGTTAAATAGAACTCAGACAGGAGTTTTGGAAGAAATCCAGAGCCAGGAAAGTGGACTGCGCCTTCCACTCCATGTGGAAATCATCAGTCACTGTGAAGCTCACCTACATCTATGGCAGAACTGATGGCTGATAGAAATCTGGTTTCATGGACAAGCCAATTTGAATGAACCAACTTTTGCCACTTTTACCCAGGGTGCATGCAAGACCATGTTCAGGTCCAACTCAGAGAATGAGGGTCTCATTATGAAAATTGTGAGCCTCTGGTCACCCGAGAGGAATAGGGAAATTACAAAAGTAACATTCATGATTGCAGTCCTTGCAGGGCAGCAATCTGATTTGTATGCCTGCAGATATTTGTGCAGAAACTTGAGGATGCCTGCTGTGGCAGTAGAGCGAATCTAAAGACCAAGCCCTGGAAAATGGCCTCTAGGGAGAGAGAGCGAAGCACCGTCACGACTAGGTGTGAACATTGGAAGACAAGGAAGGAATAAAGGGAACGGCAAACCAAACACGGTGGCCACAAACTGACAGCCAATATTCACATAACAAGTGTGCTCAATGATGTAACCCACAAACGTAATTCACACAATACACCCTGAACTAATAAGCCACTTTAGATACGTTTTAGTGTAAAAAACAAATAATACAGACTTTGTTTTTTACTGGATCCTATCCAAATGATGTGGCCAAATAGCCAATGAGACTTTTCCAGTGTGTAGTGGTGAGGTTGCAGGTCACAACCAACTGTGTTCCCCTTGCCTCACTCTCCCAATCCAAGTGAGGCCTGAAAAGCTACTGTTTGGTTTGTCTGTTCTGGGCTATTGCAGAAATGTGCCGGTGTAACTGGTGGACTCCACAGAAGACTTCTCTGCAGATGTAAGGAGTTCATTCAAAGGTAATGGAAACAACATTTCTAAATTTCAGATGATTATACATTAATGAATGCTCATGAATATTATATTCCATTTCTAATTTATTCTGTTAATAGATCCCCTAAATGTTACACATTGGACCTTTAATGAATGATAGAGCATGGATTATTAGAGCACTGAGCTGTTAAAGTTAGGATGGCACAGTCTTGGGTTAATGCTGCTGAACGAGCATGATTTATTCATGAATGCCTTCCTCAAAACTTGGAGAGCTTGTTACTGATTCCTTCATGTACCATGATTATTTTTTTAATCCAGTAATTCACAAAACAATACAGACTTTTTAAAAAGCCATAAAGCAAGTGAAAGTTCTGTACAATACCATTACCTCTCCACTTGGTGGTCATGTGTGATACATGTTCAAGCTAATTGACTTTTGTCACCTGTCAATGTTGGTGCAAGTTGTTGAATGCAAAGTTAATCTTTTTTATCATCAAAACCTTTGCACAAAAGGGTGTTTTGTACAATATTTACAGAGGATCAACTACGTCAGGCTATAAGTGTGCAGGACTTCCCAAGTTCAGCATCATCACACACCGAACCTTGTGTTTGCAGTGATATTCTTTCCCGACCTTACAGAAGACATTTTAAATGTCATTGCATAACACAATAGTGTCTTAACACATCTATCAATTACTGAAATTTACATGCCAGTAAATCCAAATCTACTGCAGTATCTGCTGCAGCATCACCCTTTTTTAGACCAGTTCATCCTCTGTATATGAGTCACAAAATTTATGTATTAAGGTGAAGTTCCACCTTTCTGTAAATTGTGACTGTGCAAAAAGTCATACCACAAAAAGATGATTATTTTTCTGAAAATTGGGTTGAAAAATTCTTGCCTTTATTAGTCTATCACCATAGTTAAATGGCATTTTAGCACAGCAAAAAGTGTTGTATTCACTGTACGCCTGCTTTAGCTATCATACTCAGACCCAGTTTGTTCACTGACCCAACAAAACTAGCAATGTCCTAGTGTTGGCTGTGTGGAGGTAGCAGTGCATGTATGCTCTTAATGCTCCCTGTGTACATATTTGAATGAATAAAACATGTCATTCAAAAGGGTTCACTCCACAATGCAAACTCTGCAGCTTCCCCTCCCCTGATGGTTTCCTGTGGCACTATTTCCTCCTATAAATCAGAGTTACCATTATTTTGATTCTGGGATTTAGTGCAGAAACGAGTGCCTGATGAGATCTCCACAGAGCTCCACCACATGAATGACGTATTCAAATTAAATAATAATGAATTTAAAGCTAAAACATCTCAACACCAAATGCAAACATCCACTATGAAAACAACCTGCGGTAAGCGAGCCAGTGGGACGGCAGACATTTAGAATGCACATATACAGTATGTGCCAAAAGCGTTCTTTCATTGCACACTTCAACTATGCAAATCTATTTTTTTCTCTCACCTAACTGCTACATTACAGTTTGTTTTTGGTTTTACTTCACAAACATACTCATTTAGAATTCAAATGTCAACAGAATACAGAAGATGCTAAACATTACCACACTCCACAGGCCTACAGCATTGAGTGTAACTTAAACATACTTTACCCTGGTGGGACAGTATTCCCTTTATATATATATATATATATATATATATAGAGAGAGAGAGAGAGAGAGAGAGAGAGAGGGAGAGAGAGAGAGAGAGAGAGAGAGAGAGAGAGAATTCTGAGTAGTCCACACTACAGTGGCTAATTTAACAATAGGGAGATACTATATTCTGATTAAAAGTGTACTGGCAGCATGCATAAACATTATTTCACTTCTATTCTGCGCCATGTTGTCATTCTTGGACTTGCTAATTAATGTTTCCTATAATTTGATATGGTGCATTGTTTACTGCTTAGAAATGTTGCTACTTTTCAGTATTTTTAGTCATCCCCTGCACAGTAACCACATAAATAGGCAAGAATAATGCAAGTAAATTTGCTTAAACCCTTTTTCAGGGTGAGAAAGAGCATCTTGTCTTATTCTCCCCATACCTTTATATGGGGAGCCTTATCTCTCTCCTGCAGTGTTTTCTTTTTTTGTTCTCCCAATGTCATGCTACTATTCATCCCCAATCTGCCTGTGTTCTGAACAACAAATCACCGTTTGGCTCTTTTTGTCTTCAGGACAACCAACTGTCTGTTTCTTATTCAGACTCTCAGCCTCCTTGCCACATTGTCCTCACTTGCTCATTGTCTTTGCCTCCGTCTGCCCCTTGTTATTTATGGAATGCAAAACTGCGGGAGTACAGAGAAGTAGCCTGGAGCTACACTATGCCCACAGCCAAGCCGCCCAATGAATGCCAAGAGATTATGGAAAGGCCTTGTCAGAGACAGGAAACCTTCTGTCACCTCTGCCATGCCACCTCCCCTGCACAGTAACCTGCCTACTCTTCCACTCTGATTAACATTTCTATGTGAGGATGAAATGATGACTTGCTGAGTTGGCTCGTATATTGACATGTGTTCATGTGGAAGTTATCAGTTCTTCCTTTCATAGTGGTCACGCATGGGCAGTCTGATGCACATTTGTGAGAAAAAACATCTATATATGTTAATGTCTGTGCTTACAGAATTATTGATTGAGCTGTTGAAATGTAGTAAGATGTATAATTCCTCGTCCCTTCAGTGGTTACATGACGTCTGAACAAAATCATATTAAATGACTAATCATTTTCTTTTGGGGCTATTAATTCTCATGTTTTAAATGCACCCTTAGCTCATTTCCTTATTCATATTTTATAATCAGGTTAAAAATGCCATGAAAAATCTTTTCTTTGAAAAGCAGATCATGGTCATCATGTGAAAAGGCAAATCCAAAGGAAGGCTGACTCCATTTTCTCCTGTGCTGAAGTAGCTGTCAAGCTGTCAGATTCTTCAGCTCCAGTCCCATCTACTGCAACAAAGGTGCAATGACATCCCATGGCTAGTGCTTGCTCCCCACTGCTGCTGTACTCCAGGTCTTGGATGGCTTTGCAAAATGTAAAATTTAAGGAGGGCATTGCCCTTCTACCAAGGTCAGGAGCAGAGCTAAAACCAGGATGTCACATTTCCCATGTCTGGTACAAACCTTTGGAACCAGAAAACCCCTTCAAAGTCTAGTGCAAGGCTTGGTTAACCATAAAACCAATTACCATAAAATAACCTCATGGGTTTCACCTAGAGGATGGTAAACACATGCTGCTGCATACAAAGTAGAGACGGCTGGAGCTTGATGGCTGAGGGGCCATTGGAAATCACTGACTTAAGTCCCTTATGAGTTTTCAGTGTCTGTTTGCCCTAAGATAAAGATCTGAGCAGAGGATGGAGGGATGAAAAAGGTTGCGACTGCTAGTGCTGACTGCCAGGAATAACCTCTGAAGAGCCAACATAAGGAAAGTCAGAAATAACTGTGTTTATGTTTAACATCTCAAGCCATGCAAATGCCCTATTCTCTCTAGAGGTTTTAAAATGTCCAGGAGGTTTTAAAATGCTGGGGTGGAAACCACTGCCTTATTCAACCAACACCACAGTACCAGCAATACAGCATCCACTGAGTTTATGCACATTAACATTTTTATGCCTCCGCATGGGTGAAAGCCATGACTGGAGGCATTCATTTTCTGACTGTTTGTCCATTTGGATGCACATACGTACATATTCTTGTGAACAAGGTATCTCAGGAAGACCGTGATATTGACTTAGATCAATGATAACTGATTAGATTTTGCTGGTTAAAGGCCACTATGTGCGCACAAAACACACATTGGCCATTAACTCAAGAACTGATATGCTATTTATGACAAAATTTCACATGTCTCATAGTATAAAATGCTGAAGTGATGACATTTCATGTCCAAAAGGTCAACTTCACTATAGCAACATAATGCTCTACAGAAACACTTTTCTGGCCATTATTCAATGCCATAACTCAGGAACAGAAGGGCAGATTGTGACCATATTTCACATTTGGTCAAATACTAAATTTGTAACACATGTCTTGGGTGTCCACCTTGAAGCTGTGGTGACTGTCAGGTTGAAGATGTGTATGAAGCATCCACAATGTACAATGTGTAGCTTCTTTGCAGTAACATCCACATTTGAAGCATCATAGTCCACCACATGCTCATTGGTTTAATGATATAGAGCTTCAGGTGATTGTCATTGCATCATGTGATGAAGCTCTCTATCAATCTTCTGTGCTCCTTTGTAAAAATAGTCTTTGAGTGAAGACAGCATGTTTCTCACAGGAAATTATTCACTGTAATAATACACATCAATATTGTGGTAACTTCCATTTTGCCCAAAAAATACACTTAATATCTTTCATTGAATTCCTTCAAAGTACTCACGACATATATGGCTCTGGACAGACATGGATGTAAAGTTGAACCTTGACTGATTGGCAGCAGCATACAACTGGCAGCATTTCTAGTTTCCCTTTTAACTCCTGTCATGCATAGCACAAGGTAGGGTTAGCGACCCAGACCAATTATCTCTTAAAATTAAACCTTGGGAAGCTGGAGTGGACCTTTAATGTGGGCAGGTATGGTAACTCATGTTCTCTTCTCTGCACTGTGTTTCCAAGATGCCTCTCCAATAAAGGTTCAATGAGTCCCAACTGCCAAAGACTCGAGGTCTAGTAATCACTCATTCTCAATGAACCATTAGGTTTCTGGCTGTAACTGCTGTCCAGTCTAACAGAAGGCATTTATTGAGCTGCTGCTCTGTTGCGCAGCTAATTAGAGCTCTGTTGTTTCTGTACATGTATTAGCTTGTTTGTATGACCGAGTGCACGCCAGGCACCTTATTCCATGGTCACTGTGTTCATGCATTCATGTAAAAGACAGGATCCTAAAGCTGCTAATCACCAGCTGAACGCACCATAGGGGGGCAACTCCCTAACCTAGGGGACATCACTATCAAGCGGTGCAAGGACAAGACCACCAAAATCCTGAGAGACCCCAGCCACCCAGACTATGGTATGTTCTCTCTGCCTCAGGAAGAGTTTCTTCCTCCGAGCCGTCTGCTTTCTGAATGGCACTGATTAAGCACTTTTGGAAAATAGGCACAAGTATTTATTGTATTTGAGTTCACCACTGGTGGCACGGTGGGGCAGCAGGTAGTGTGCGTGCCTCACAGCAAGAAGGTCACCGGTTCGCTCCCCGGGTTGGGCAGGGCCTTTCTGTGTGAAGTTTGCATGTTCTTCCTGTGCATGCCTGGGTTCTCTCCGGGCACTCCGGCTTCCTCCCACAGACCAAAAACATGCTCATTAGGTTAATTGGTGCCTCCTTAGGTGTGAGTGTGAGCATGAATGGTTGTCTGTCTATATATATTGCCCTGCGATTGACTGGCAACCGGTTCAGGGTGTACCCTGCCTCTCGCCTGTTGACAGCTGGGCAACCCTGAGAAGGGAGTCGCGTATAGACAATGGATGGATGGATGGATGGAGTTCACCACTTTCCCCTATCCGCAATAACCTCCTGACATCTTGAATGTATTGTTTTCTTGTCTGTTACTGTCTTCGTGGGTTGTTTCTGTG